>NC_137686.1:21793898-21803898 GCF_963989245.1 Nansenia antarctica | reverse complement strand
CATAATTACCCCATGCACATGATATCCATCAGTTCCTCCTTCGGATTCACCCGTGCTTTGAGATAAACCCATTGTGGTAAAATTGCAAAAATATCAAAATATTCTTTCACCAGGGCTGCAGAGTGGAAAGATCTCCTAATGCTTCGTGGCCATCTTGTCTATCTCCCGTCTCGAACGTCAGACCAGAGTAGTGGAACACTAATGGCAATGAGCATAGGTATGAGCGAGTAACAATCGGTCGCTCATTATCGCTAGAATGTCTTGATTTCAGTAAAGAGGAATATTGATTTGGAATATAGGTTATGGATAATAAAACATAGTATACGTAAATGTAAATGATGAAGGATTTTTCCAGAGATATTGTCCAAAATATTTTTATTGGTAGTTAAAGATTGGACATTGCTTGAAAGTACAAAATTCAGAAACACATTTTAAAGATTATATTTCCAACATTAGAATAATTTACACAGAAATTATTTAAGAAAGGCAATGTAAAACGTTCTGAAATAGACCTACATAAGGTTCCATATGAATGATATTTTGCAAATGCAACCCAACCCATTACACAAAGCTTTTTGAAATATATTCCATAGGCAACTTCTCAGTGTTGGTCCGGGTCTGCAATATGACCATGATTGAAATTAGCAGAATATGGTGCTTGACACGTGATAGCACAATAATAAGACATACTGCAAAAGAAACATAATGATGTAGGCTATTATATGTGTGGTACCGAATGAATTCAGTAATCAATAGCACTGATTCACTCTGAAAAAGCCGTAAAAGTAACACTCTCCTTAATGGGCTCTAGAATACATCAGAAACAAATATCACCTTCACAAACAAACTTTTTATGAATGCCAGTGACCTTGTACTAAAAGATTGCCCTGGTAGATATTTCTTTGAGTGGGGGCTTTCCAGTTTGATGGCAAAACATCCACCCACCACAACAGATGGCTGAAGCTTGTGTTACTCTTTTAATAAGGATTGCACTTAAAACAATACAATTCATAAAACGTCTCAGTCACGCTAGTCTTTGATGATTCTGAAAATTCCTCTGCCCTGAGTAGCACTCTGGTGACGAGGTGCAATAGTGATAACAAGTCCATAAGACTCCGTTCACACAAATTCATACATTAGATAAATTAATACAATAATTCTCTGGAATAGACATAGATTAATAACTAAATAACTAAAATATGAGCGACAAATCACAAAAGGCTATTGTTGTGACAATACAGATATTATGTCCAACTCATGTTGAATGATGAACCAAATGTGCAGAATCTTTCAACAAAAGAAGATTTCTGACATCTGAATAAAAATATGTTAATAAGAATATACTGTACATTCAAATATCTTTCTTGTTATTAATGTTAATTTAAATGTCCATGAGCCAGTCAGATCTCATAAAACCTTGGCGAAGACCGCTGGTCATTGAATAACCCCCTCAAATAGCTGGTTATCTGTGAATGAGATTGGTGCTTCTGGGACAGACTCAGATAAGCCAATCAGAGACTCCAGGAGGCAGGCGCTCGGCTCGTTGAAATGTGGGAGATTTGAGGAGCTTAGCAGCTGGAGATGGAGGAAGTTGTCTGGGTGATTGTGTCCTTTAAAAGAGTAGTGAAGAGGGCCGGTGCTACAGTCAGGGAAGTTGTCAAAGATCTCCAGGTCAGAGTCGGACGACAGGCTGAGGTCCATGTAGCTGCTCGACGGGTAGTCGATCGAGGGAGAGGGGGTATTTGGGTAATCTTGAAGGGGACTGTTGGCGAATAAGGCTGTGGCTTCGTTAGCGTTTTCATCTAGATACTCCGCCATGGAGGAACTACAGCTATTGTCTATGTGTGTGTAGGCTGTGTTCGATACACTAGGGGTGCCTGTAGTGTCATTAGTGAGAGCATAGGTGAGAGCAGAGCTGTTTAGACTCTGGTGTTGTGGTTGTCGGATGTGCCTCGCTTCACTCTCACTGCTCAGGGAGCAGTCTTCGTTTTCCAAGTCACAGAAGTTGAGGACGTGGGCCAACCCTCCGTCGTCCATGTCCAGCAGGGGCTGGTAGACCAGGGGGTTTCCCCCCGTGTCAGAGTCCTCGCTACGGGCAGAAGAACAGGAGGAGTCAGTCATGTCGCTGCTGCAACTGTTCTCCCCGGCTGCGGCCAGCTCGGAGCTGAAATGGAAGGTGGGGGTGGTGGGGATGGTGAGAGGGAGGCCTTCCTCGTCCATGATGAACCCGAAGGGGCAGCTGTTCTCCTGGACAGTCTGCTGTTGATGACCCTGGTCCTGGCTCTGGTCCTGGCTCTGGTCTTGGGTCTCCTCGGCGACTCTCCTCTGATCCAGGTGCTTCAGTGTCTCGTCTTGCAGTGCTCTCTCCAACTCTAACCTCATGACTGTGTGGATGTAGTGGGTCTGCACGCGTCTGGAGTTGAACTCGATGCGGCCGTTAGTGTTCCCACAGCCGTCCTTAGTGCATCCACATGGGAAGTTGGAGCGGTCCATCTGTGGACACACACACACACACACACACACACACACAACGACACACATATTAGTATGCCTCAGGCTGGAAGACCGTCTTTAACACGTCTTTAACTCCCAATACTGAATGGGGTGACTACAATTGCTTCCGATAAACATTTCTGCTACAATAAGACACATTTGGATCTATCAACCAGCAGTAGAGTTTCTTTGCGGCCCCTACCTGGCACTTGATGCCTGACAGACTGCAGGCGCAGGTCTCTGGTTCACAGAAGCCCTGGCAGTCACAGCCACAGTCCTCCCGGGAGAGACGCAGCGCGTGGAGCTGTCTCTTCTCCTCCCTGTCGATGCGCTTCACCCCCGCAGCCTTGAGCAGGGCCTGCCTCTGTTTGGACGGGTAGGGGTACAAGAAGCTTCCTTCCTCCAGGTCAGCGTCACTGATGTGGGAATCCACGTCCAACTCTTCATCTGGAACTTGGTCAATAGTGAGTCCGTCCGCGTCTTCTGGATCAACGGTGCCGTCGGCAGTCAGCTAGAGAGGATGGGAGAAAATGGATCTTTAGAGTCACGGAAGACTTCAATGACGTCAAGAGACATAATCGCATAATAGACTGCAAACAAATTTGCTGCAAACAAACGTCTACTCACTTTTGGTCTCAGCGCCTCCAGTCTCTCCTCCCACAGTCTCTCCCTTAGCCTCTCCCTGCATCGCCGTTGGCGCTCCAGGGCGTGCTCTGTCAGGGAGTACCTGCGGAGGGAGCTGTGCCTCCTCACCATGCCCAGGGTGGCACCCCCTCGACTGGGCACGCTGGTGAAACCCTGGCAGCGTGGGAACAGGTACACTGTCACCAGGTCGAAACGCACGTTGCCTTGCCCTCGCGCTCGCTTAGGCCTCTTCAGGATGGACCGGACTGGTGGAGGGAGAGGAAGAAACAGGGTTTAGAATCCCAGCAGGAAAGTAGTGAATTCAATGCCTTATTGATTGGTGCTATATCAGTTACAGTATGAACAATTCAGTTAGATGTGGTTTAGGGTGGTCTTTCATATGAATGAGAGGCATATACAAGTGATTGGAATAGGTGTTAAGAAAGGTATCATAAAGCAATGTTGCAGTGTATAGTCCAGCTCAACAGACATCTCTACAACAAGGAAGTTCAGTGTGAACATGTATTCTGCAGTTTTCTGAACAGCCACTAGATGGCAGACTACAGGTGTGTCAGTGTTCGTGGTTGTGTGACCCATAAAGGGTAAACAGAGTTTAACATGGTGGTGTTTCTTTGTTAAAAAGGAAATACCAAAGAGTATGTCCACTGTGAGAAGAGAGACAGATAGAGAGAGATGGAAAGAGAGAGAGAGAGAGAGAAAGGCAAAGAAAAAGAGAGAGAGAGAGAGAACCTGCATCTAACACAAAGTTCTTGCTGCAGTTTATCAATAAACATTTAGAATCTTTCTACTAAAGAATGTTTTTAAAAACCATCCGGTAACTGTTCGGTTTGGTGACAGTTTGGTATCAACAAACGCCCACAAGTCATCTGACCATCACACATGCTTGGTGATGAACTCTGGCTACCGAGGTCAGTAAACAACAGTTTAGTACCAAGCTAGTTCTACTGTTATTCTGTCGAAAGACAGTCCACACAGGGGCACTGTTTGTACTATCACTCACTTGTGACAGTACTAGTAGATGACTATGAGGCCTGAACCTTTAGTAATAAAACTCGCAGTTGACTGCCACAATCCCCCACGCTGCCTATATTTATAACTCAATGGACCGTAAAACATTCTTTGGCCATTGTCAACGCTAAAACAGTGTTTGACACCATCTGCAGTCAGGTCATGTTTTAATGGGATAGGTTCAAACTACAGGGATCTGAGGACATGATATCCAAATTGAATCCACATTTGATTGCCTAGTCAAATTATTTAGACACTGCACTCAGCTCAGCGGCAAGCCCTTTCTTTGTGGAGGGCTATCTGCATCACCTCTGACTGAGGCAAGCATATATTCTCATATCAGCAACTCATAACAGCTGCTGGAGGCTGATAAGAGACACTCCTAAACTACACTCACAAGGCAATGACTCAGATAAGAGGTTTGCATTATTTGAAAGGGAAAGAGAGAGAGAGAGAGAGAGAGAGAGAGAGAGAGAGAGAGAGAGAAAGAGAGAGAGAGAGAGAGAGAGAGAGAGAGAGAGAGAAAGAGAGAGAGAGAGAGAGAGAGAGAGAAAGAGAGGAGAGAGAGTGAGAGAGAGAGAAAGAGAGAGAGAAAGAGAGAGAGAGAGAGAGAGAGAGAGAAGAGAGAGAGAGAGAGAGAGAGAGAGAGAGAGAGAGAGAGAGAGAAAGAGAGAGAGAGCAAGAGAGAGAGAGAGAGAGAGAGAGAGAGAGAGAGAGAGAGAGAGAGAGAGAGAGAGAGTATTTAATGTATTATTTGCTGTGGAAACTTACTGGGTAAACTGGTGGTGGGTGAGGCAGGTATACTGGGAGTGAAATCCTGGTTGTCACTGGAGTAGCTATCCCCGTCGGATTCCCACTCCGAGGGGGAGGGGGAGGAGAAGGATGAAGGGGGCGAGGAAGAGAAGTAGCATGGGTCCTCCTCTTCATCCACCTCTGCAAACTTTCGTTTCAGGACCCCACTCATGGCTTAATTGTGGTTGTTAAACAATCTGCCTGAACATAAAACACAATTGGAACATTAATATTAACAATGATTAATACTCCTACTGAATAGCTATTCTAAGATAACATATTATCTCTCTGATAATATTTCCAAGACAGATGTGGGCAGTCTAGTAAATATCTAGCTAGTGTACATGAGACGTGTTAAAGTCGTGTTGTCTTTCTCACATAAATGTGAAGTGGCAAGAAAGCCAGTGGACTCGAGTTTACTCCTTTTCCAAGTGGATTCTCTCACTCTGAGCACCTTGAGCAAACTAAGGTGTGCAAGCTTTTCTCAAACAAATCCAAAGTCATTGACTTTTGACACCTCTCGTTTTCAACTAGGACATTTCCTTTTCAAATAGATACAACATGCAAAACCTTTAACATTTAGGCTACTTTGCCATAACATCTTAACAACTGCCAACAATAACGTATCTTATCTCCCGTCGTTGGCCAAAGCCAAAGCAGAGTAACAGGATACTTATTGGGTTGTTCATGATACGTGTAGGGATAGTTCCTCTCTCGTCTCATTCCTGGAGAGGTGTCGCTCATCTGGTCTAACAGGTTTTAGGACGTCTGCTTGTTAAGACTAATTAAAGCCTGAGAGACACTGATTAGTCCAAACATTGATACGCTATGAGGCGCGTAGCAAAGTCCAAACAGTAATGCTTTAGTTAAAGACACTGGCAGACAACTGCAGGCGGGGAGAAACAAATCAATAGCTCTTTCTCTTTTCCCCCCTTAGTAATTAACATTCCAGTGATTCCTCACGTTTTTCGGGAAGAAAATGTGGAAACACGCAGGCCAAGTAGAATATTCCAGGCAAATATGGCCAAAGAAACAGCCTATTTTTGGCTGTGGAACATGGAAACCACTTCTGCACATGTACCCATGTATACCCATAATGATTGCAAACTTTGCTTTGGAAACTATGAATATACAAACAGACTTACTACTTGCTTACAAGCATGTTGTTGACTAAGAAAAGCACTGCACTCTATTATCTGAACCCTTGCCCCCTGTGCCAGCCAGCCAGCCGGCTGAGGAGATAGGATTTCCCCTGAGGATTCTCCTTCCTTGATTCCAAGGTTACAATGAGTTCTCATATTAGTATTTATCTTTCTTGCTGCTTACATGCATGACTGACTTTAGGGCAATTTACTCTTGGGAGAATCTCTATGAGAAAAAAAAGTGTTACAAAGCAGAGAGCGTTATAGAAATATATATATACGGTATATGTTACGGTACATGTGGGAATACGGTAGATGTGGGAAAACTAAGGTTAGGGTTAGGGTTAGGTGCTAGGGTGACTTGGTACATGCTGGCATGTCTAACCCTAACCCTAACCGTAGCACCCTAGCACCTAACCCTAACCCTAGTTTTCCCACATGTACCGTATTCCCACATGTACCGTAACATATACATATATATTTATATCCATAAATATATATATTTACACTGAATTTATTCAGGATCCTTTGGGAGATAATGGGAGAGCGGTCATAAGGAATGTTCCAGTCTTGTCTGGTCAGAACAGCACAGGACAGGGTGGACGACATCTTGCCTAGCTCAAGCTCAGCCGGGGGACAAGAGGACACTAGCTGAGGCCAAAGAGACAGCTAACCCTGTGCAATACAGCTAACCCTGTGCTCTTCACACCAACCCACCCACCCAGCCCTCCTACACGGGAAACCCACTGTGCCAAGAACACACGGAATCAAGGACCCCAATTGAAATAAGCCAGTGGCTTTCTTGGGTTTTTATCCTGTTAGATGACCTTGTATGTAATATGTACTTTCATGTACCTACTTCTGCAAATCTTCTAATAAAGTTTTCAATCAATCAATCAAACACTGTGCTGAGCTAAATGCAACTCTGCCCAGGTATCCCAGGTAACGGCATGGAACACAATGTCATACTGTACATAGTGGAACACTGACTCACAAACATTCCATGCCAGGCAGACGTATGCCGAATACAAGTCCTTTTACACAGTTACGACAGGTTCCCAGACAGGGAGTGGATATGTAGCTACGCGTCATGTTCCATGTCATCATACAGGCGGAGATATTAGCTCCAGCCACAGCTACTTGTATGACACTGCCCAATTTACTGTATGTCTCAACAAAGTGTGGAGGAGCCTGACTTACTGTAATGTATGTGACTAAGCACAACAGTATGGCATTGCCATATATGGTCATGTGTCTGGCATGTGTGAATAGACAGGTAAAAGGTTGCCACGAGTGGAATGGCTCAGTGAATCATCTCATCAGGTCTGGATGTATGTATGGCTCCCTGCACAGCTATTTGTCCAATCATTATCACGGGACTGTGTGTAGTGTAATATCCACAATCGGAAATATCAATTATTCTCTTGTAGGCACTTCAGAAAGAATGATGGTTCCTTCCTCTCCCCTAGTGTTTAGGGTTCTCTCTAAGAGACATTCCTTTCCTGTACCTCATTCATTCCAAATGGAATCTGATGAGTGTACACTTGTGTGTTGTAAGGGGGGCTACTGAAGACAAATAAATAATTCAATGACTCACAGCAGCAGAGATTCCTGTCTTGCATAGCAGTAGTGGAACACAGACACAGACACAGACACAGACAGACACAGACAGACAGACAGACACAGACAGACAGACACAGACAGACACAGACAGACAGACAGACAGACAGACAGACAGACAGACAGACAGACACACACACACACACACACACACACACACACATCAACGCTAATAGTTTCAGCACACGGACCTTAGAATAAACTCAGAACAGACTACTCCCCATGTTGGCTTGAATCCCGTTATAGCGTGACCCCAACTCCGGCCTCTGACCTCCTCACCCCTGGAGATGTACGGTTGGATCATCTCTACATGATTCCTAATCATGTGTCCTACAATTACAACATTGTTCTCCCCCAACTCAGCTCGTGACGTTAGAATTATAAGGTTCTATCTCCATTTTTGTCAAAATTGAGTTTTTTACTTAATCTGATCCATTAGGTGTTTATTAATGCCTGTGTGATGTTATTTTTAAAATGTTGACATTTTTTGAGTTAGTAATTCATAAAATACAAAGGTTCCATCTCACAAAACATAATGGAATGTAAAAACTTTGACGCTCAATATCTCTGAACTGCCCTAAACGGAGATAGAACCTTATCATTCTAAACTCACGAACTGTTTTGTCGCGAGACCAAACCACATCGGCGATCCCCATCTAATGGTTCACACTTACTCAATGTCCAGGTTATTTTCCAGCTTTACACACGTGTGTGCCTGATCACGATCTAGTCCGCTAATTCAACGTACAGCATATTCTCTATAAGAGATAATGTTCGTTTTCATTAGATGAACTATATTTCATAGAACTTTCTTTCTGTTACAAATCGGTTCAGCCTCTACCTGTCTTGACTGGTTACAAAACCCGCGGGGTGTTGAAAGAAATATGTTTTGTAACTAAGCACACACAAATACTCACCAAAAGTATACGATCCAGCATATCCATGTACAGTAAATCCAATTTAAAAAAAAAACGATTTCAGCGAGTCAGTCAAATCAGTCCTCTGTGACTCACGTATCCTCTCTGGATCAAAATGTTCCAGGTTTTAAGCTCTGTAATCTGTCCTTCTCTGAGACTACTGTAGTGGTGCGTATGTGCGTATGCGTGTGTATCCGTCAGCGGAAAACTCCTCCTGCGCCTCTGACGCAGACAGGCGGTCACACAAGGAGAGGAGCGACTCACACACTCACACACACACACACACACACACACACACACACACACACACACACACCACGCACACACACACACACACACACACACACACACACACACACACACACACACACACACACACACACACACACACACACACACACACACACACACTTCGCCTCGCTGCCCACAGCTTCCTGTACAGGTCTTGGGTGGAGATGTGAATGCCCTTAAGCGTTCCTCTGGAGGAAGCTCCCTCCCTCCCTCCCCCTCCCTCCCTCCCTCCCTCCCCCTCCCCCTCCCTCCCTCCCTCCCTCCCCTCCCTCCCTCCCTCCCCCTCCCTCCCTCCCTCCCTCCCTCCCTCCTTCCCTCCCCTCCCCTCCCTCCCTCCCTCCCCCTCTCCCTGCCTCCCTCCCTCCCTCCCTCTCTCTCCCCCCTCCCCTCCCTCCCTCCCCTCCCCCTCCCTCCCTCCCTCTCTCTCTCTCTCTCCCTCCCCCTCCCCTCCCTCCCTCCCCCTCCCCCCCTCCCTCCCTCCCTCCCTCCCTCCCCCCCTCCCTCCCTCCCTCCCTCCCTCCCAGGACAGGACAGGACAGGGTGGGTTATAGATCACACTGTAGGAAATCGAATAGATGACTTGTTCATTCTTTCACAGTCAGCATTGTTGCTTGCCTGCTCAGGGTTGCTCAAGCCAAGGCACATAGGTTCAGCAGTACATACACCCTCCCCCCATCCTAACCATTATGGGGAAAAGCATCTCTCTCTCTCTCTCTCTCTCTCCTCTCTCTCTCTCTCTCTCTCTCTCTCTCTCTCTCTCTCTCTCTCTCTCTCACACACACACACACACACACACAGTGGAGTTCAAAGGTCAGTGACCCTGAGCCTTCACATAGTCAGAAACTGGTTTCAGGCGGTACTCCTCACCACCATATGCATTGAAAAAGACCTTGAGTCTTGAGTCTTGTGTTCATATTACACAATTTCCCCCCAAATCATGTTCATTCACATCTTGTTTCTTCCACAGTATCTTTTGATTGTGTTTGGAACTTACAGCAGAGGGATTATACATTGCATATTCTGTAGATGCAATGTCTGTTAGTTTTTTTTAGTTAGTGTGACTTTCAGGCAGACCAAAATGTGACATATAAC
>NC_137686.1:21778898-21788898 GCF_963989245.1 Nansenia antarctica | reverse complement strand
TGCCTTATGGTGTCAAAAGCGGCACTGAGGTCAAGGAGGATGAGGATGCTGAGTGACCCGGCATCAGGGGAGAGAGCAGTGCTTGAGTTCATTAGAGTTCATTAGTGGGGGGGCGCTTAGGTGGCGTAGCGGGGTAACCGCAGGGTCCCCGGTTCGATTCCGGCCGGAACCTCCTCTCTCTCTCACCCATCCTTCCTGTCTAAATCTTCGCTATATCTGTCAATAAAATGAAAAATATGAGTGGGACTGCCCCACTCAGAAAAAATAACTTGAGATAGGATCAGAAAGCCAGACTGAAGACTGAAATGGCTTGTTGGACTTGGGGTCCAGGTAGGTTTTGATCTGTGAGGCAACCACTTATTATACAATGTGGGTTTCCTATTGTAACACATCGTGACTGTATATGTGACGCCGGTTGGCGGAAGGGGGAATGTCTCGCAATTTCACGCAAATGAGCTAAACACTTTTTTTTCAATTTGTTTTGCATATTACGAAAGTGTGTTGAAGTACCCACTCCATATAACAAACAACAGTTTTAGGATCATTAAATAAAATAATTTATGAATTGGATTCACTCTATCGTCTGCCATAGGCTACAGGGTAATTGATACATGGCTTGTTGATAGGCCTATTGATGTTTTATTAGCATCTTGTGATGTGCTAAAAGCTATAAGGATATCGTCTTCAATTATTTTCAGATTTCAATGAATGACACAACATTTGAAAGCTTACAATCCTCACTTTCATAATCTGTAAAAACTGACTAATGACATTGCGTGACGTTAGAATTATAAGGTTCTATCTCCTTTTTTGTCAAAATTGAGTTTTTTACATAATCTGATCCATTAGGTGTTTATTAATGCCTGTGTGGTGTTATTTTTAAAATGTTGACATTTTTGAGTTAGTAATTCATCAAATACAAAGGTTCCATCTCACAAAACATAATGGAATGTAAAAACGTTGAACTACCCTAAACGGAGATAGAACCGTATAATTCTAAACTCACGATTGGAGTAGTTATTCCCTAAAGCACCAGCTGCTGTCACATAGGTCCCTTATGTGTTTCTTCCTCTGCCCAACTGGCACAGTTACAGGTTTGTAACTGGGATGAATCAGTAGTCATTAAGTATTTTTCATCAGCAGAGACATGGTACCGTAATGGGAAGAACAAAGCGTGATTCACATAAGGCACTCAGGGAGAGAAAAGAGAGAATAGAGAGAATGGACCGCCTACGTTCACTACTCTCTTCCTGGATGGGGCTGTTTCATTCATTCTCAACTCCAGCTGTACCACTCAGGAGCCTCACTTGTGGGAAGGTCACATGGACAAATGAGCTCCATCCGTTCTGGGTCCATCCTGATGTCATCCCTGGACAATAGCTTCCATGGTGACGATGGCTAATGGAGGTCATTGATTGATTGTTTGTCATATTTGAGGGCAGAGTGAGCGGAATGCGCTTATGGAACTGTGTCATCATCATATAATATTCTCCTTCGGGAAGAGGTCAGCTAACGGAGAGATCAGGTCATTTCATTGTGACAATAATTTTTAGTAATTAATTCATCAAATATTTAAGGGTTTTTCAAGGCATTTAATCATCTATCTCCTCTAAATAAAGTTGGATTAATAAGTGGATTAATAAGTGGATTCTTAAAGAAGTTCCTTAAAGCATGTGTGTCCGTAAGTAGAGAAGGATGAAAACAATTGTGATATAATGATAAAAAAAAGATGCCTCTCAGTTTGAGATGAGTTGCTGGCTGAGTCTTGTCCAAAACATAAATAGGCCATGACATATCGCTGGCCAACTGGAAACACTCTTCCCATGAATCACCTATAAATACATTCAAAGACCAGTAAGTCTGCAGACTTTCTGAAAGATCCAGCAGTCCAGCAATATCGATTAATCTTAGTTCTTATAAGGTACAAACAATACCAAACACCTTTCAAGTGTGTCTACAGTAACTTAGCATCAGAACAGGTATGAGTTCACTTGAATGGTCCCACTCAGAAAAGGAGGTCAGACAATGACAGTGGATACAGTTTCACTACAATGACAATTTAAGTGAGAAGGCAACATCCCCCTCTTTTGTCAGTGTGATGGCGTGGTGTCATGAGAAGGTAACACAATGGGACATCCTGTGACACCCAAATTATGCGTCTTGGCCTCATGCCTAGCGTACTGTGGGCTAATAATCCCTGGGCCACTATGGTGAAAAGATAATAGCTCAGTTACGGGGGAAAAATCGAGCTCTCTCTACAATGTGAATGTCATGAGGTCATCTGTGTATTAAAGCAGGGCCATGTACAGTACTGTATAGCTGTACATTAATATAGCCTTCACTCTCATATACAACAGATCACTCAAAACCATAAAGCTGAACTGAACAGTACTGGTTATTGCATAATATTATACAGATGCCAAGGCCAGGAGGCGATTCCTGCAAGTCAACTTCAGGTATAGGTAGCTGTGAAGGGTGCAGGTTATGCAATCGCCTGTGTATCGTCCACAAGTGATATTATCTGTTGCTTACTGGGTTGTAAGACAGAAAGGGTACAAACTCCCTGTTTGACTTGGTTTATGTTCAAGAGGAACTCTCTGTTTGAACAATGAAGGTCTTGTTGTTGACAGCTATAGCGCAGTTGTGACCTTTCCTGCAAAGCATCAACATGCATGACCCAATGAGGTTACAGAGAGGAATCTCGTACAGTAGCTTGCATGAATGTTGCAAATGTGGAAATCGTGCTATACATTTGGACTACACCTCTACTGACTAAGACGGCCTTATAGTACTCTAACAGCATGTACAGTAAGCTGACACTTTATGTGTGTGTGTGTGTGTGTGTGTTTCTTTGTTTGTTTATGTGTGTGATCTCTTTCTTTCTTTCCCTCTCCCTCTCCCTCTGTGTGTTTATGTGTGTGTGTGCTTCCATGCAAGTGCATGTGTGTATTCAATGAAGTAATATAATCTGTTTTTATCTTTCCCTGATCTATTCATTGATTCAGTGCTGCACACTTGGCAGTCCTCCTTTGGTGTGTGCGTGTGCGTGTGTGTGTGTGTGTGTGTGTGTGTGTGTGTCACTGTGTGTGTGTGTGTGTGTGTGTGTCACTGTGTGTGTGTGTGTGTGTGTGTGTGTGTGTGTGTGTGTGTGTGTGTGTGTGTGTGTGTGTGTGTGAGAGAGAGAGAGAGAGCCTGACTGACTGCTCTCTAGCTCCAACACAGTGAGTTCTCCTGTTGGAGCTGTGTCACATGTGCCTCCATGTGAGGCACTGCAGAGGCATGCAGCGGAGGGAGGGAGGGAGGGAGGGAGGTCTGTTCAGTCCCCCCCTCCCTCCCTACCCTTTTGTCTCACTCCCTCTCCCATTGCAGCTGGCAAAACACAAGCAACAGAGATCCACAACACAGCTGCTGGTACAGAGTGGTCTCTGGTCATTCCACCAGCTACTTGGACCACACTGAAGTACAGAGAACAAGAGGGAACTGGGGTGTACACATTGGGGGTATATCTCCACAAACATACATCATGAAGTGCTATACATAACTACATAAAGCACAGCCAGCACTTTGAATAAATGATCTGTTAATGGGAAAAAAGGAACAGTGAAAACCAGAACACATTCATGTAATGAAATAAATGCTTACTAAAAATCCATGCACATCCATGCATCCCAAGTATGCATTGACCCAGCAGTCTATCCATAAACAAGTGTACTGCCAAAAAATACATCATGGTCAGGAAACTGTTCTAGAGAATGGTGACATGTTACTCTGCTGACATCTGCTGGCTGGTAGATGTTAGTGGAGACGACAGGCTGAGTAACAGACATTGCGGTTATTCGTGATGTTAGACAGGTATTGACCACTGGAGGGCGTATTCAAATACAACCAGTCCAAAGTAACGCGGCAATATTATGGTCGAGGCCAAAGTGAGTTAACCTTTTTTCTTTAACCTTCAGACATATGCAGGGCTGGACTGGGACAAAAATTAGGCCCTGCCATGTGGCTCAGACTGGCCCAACACAATCGGTCCGACACCGCCGATCAACATGCTGGCAGTCTGTTGAATATACCATTTGTAAAAAAAAAAAAAAAAAAACTATAGAGCGGAGTAAGTGACATGGACAGGAAGTATACCAATGCAAGTGTGAACCAGTGTACTCACTCACTGTTGACGTAGTCCACGGTGATGAGACATGGCTGCTGTATCTGTAGTAGGCCTAGCCCCCAGCATGTGATTGGGCCAGCCCATGTGTTAGTATAAACGGGGGCCGCCGCTTGATTCAGCGCTAGTTGATGCCATGCTATTTTGGGCCGCGCTAGTTTGGGGTCGGCCTCGCTAGTTATATATATATATATATATATATATATATATATATAAAAACATTTTATAAAAATAAAAAAAGGGGGGGGGGCAGCCCGACCGGCCCAAAACTAGTATGGCCAGTCCAGCGGTGACCTGACAGAATTATTACAAACCCCCCTTTTAGAAATGGTAGCTACCCAGACCCACGTGATTTACTTTCGCGTGCCTTTCTTCAGCTCATGTCATCACAGGCAGTAGGGATTCCCAGAGACTTGGTTTGAAGCTGTGTTTCTTTGCAAGTAAGTAACAATAGTGTAATATATATATATATATATATATATATACTAATATATCATTTGGTAGTTGACATCGCATTCGATTTGATCCATGTTTCAATTCATATTTATTGTGTACATGTTTGCAGCCAGACAGAGACAGCGTTCAAGGGAGCTGAGCTAACAGCTAGCTAGCTTGCTAGGTCAGCTAACATAACAGCATGGATGAATTGGACGACGTCGATGATGTTATATTATGTTATATATATTATGTTATATATACGTTATATATTATGTGTCGATTATATTATCCTCTTTTGTGTATTCCTAATGCAACACGGTGTAATACGTTGTGCGGCCACAAGATGTGAGCCTCATTAAATTAACTATTTATTACTTCTATTCTAAGGTAAGCAAATAACTATGTATTAGTTATATTTATAAATGCTGCCTGCTTTCTTCCCACCTCATCAACATGCATGTGCAACACTGACGATAATGCAGTTTATTTTTGAGGACTTATTTTGAAGAGCCGTCTGACAAGTACGTGTCATTAGCCGGAAGTTAATGCAATAGAAGCCTTTCCCGGTATTTTTGTACAGCTTGAGTTAACTGCTATGAAGTTGCACGGTCCATCACTTGCACCTCTCTTGTTTCAGGTAAGTTTGATTCCAAAATGTCTCTAAGCGCAGTCAACTCCACGTTGTCCAGTCTGAAGACATGTCAGACTGACATCGGAACGGGTATGGACATTGTGACAAACGTGGCTATGGACCTGATAGAAACCCAGGGTAAGTTTAGAAGCTAACACAGTTAGCCAGCTAACTACAATATGGGATGGTCTGAATAACTAGTTCACTTACAGTGAAACATTACCATTGTATGTTTTCTATTGTAAAGTGCTTTGAGTTGCATTTCATGTACGAAAGGCGCTATATAAATAAAGTTTTACTTACTTACTTACCATTTCCACCACTACCTCAATGGCAAGACCCCTCCATCTATCTCCTCTTATCAGCAGTAATCAGGAAGTTGAGATACGCTGCCAACTTCGTCAGTCAAAAAGCTTAGTCTTAGAGATTAGAGTCATAACTGTTGATTACAGATTTTAAATAATGTAGTTGTGTATAGGAGCCGAAGACAATGCTGGTCTCAAGAAACTGGAGGTGATGATGCTGGAATGTGCCAAACTGGACAGAGAGATCAACTGCTTTGTTGGGGTGGTCGAGCAGATTACTGCAGAAGTGAGTATAGGCTCTTCCCTCACATTATGTCAATGTTCATTAGCTATTAAATGCTACCTGGTCCTACGTGTAGACAAATGCACACATTTTACACAAGCTGTGATTATCTCAGATCGTTATGTCTATTATGTGGTCCCTGCAATTTGTAACTGTTCCTCAGGAATAGTTATGTCCTCCGTGCAGAATGTGTGCATCTGGATTGCACCCGTGGCTATGATGCCCTCTTGATAGATAAATGACTTCTAGGTCAGGCAGCAGCCTGAGGCCATGTTTGGACTGAAAGCCAGGGTGAAGGACCAGTTCACAGAGATGATGGACAGCCTATCTGACACAGACCTACAAAACCACACAAAGGTGATAGCCTTCAAGGAAAGCATCAGAGATTCACTCAAACAAGGTGAGACACTAGTTCTGAGTAGACTACCATATCACGAACAAAGCAAACCAGTATACATGTAAAGATGTTACAGTGTAAGCAATGTCCATTGACAGGCTGACACATTATGCACGCCTTGTGTTTGCCTCCTGATGTAGCTGAGAACATGGAGGAGGTGCTTGATGAGGACATTGCTGTGACACAGAGCGAAGTGGACTTCACATGTCCCCTTACTCGGGTACCATCTCTCCTGTCAATAAGATGTGGCAATTACAATTTACACTAAACCTTAGAAAATATGGTTGTTTGTTGGTAGTGTCATTGCTGAGTTTTTATGACTATGTAATGTATGCCGTTGTTATCACATAGCTTGAAATGGTCAATCCAGTGAAGAACATGAAATGCAACCACCGGTACGAACACGGAGCAATTCTGGGCGTGATCCAGGCAAGGCACAGTCAGAAGAAGAAATGCCGGTTAGTAAAGTTCCTTAAGAACGGTTCACAGATGTCTTTCATTTGTTTGTTCATTTAATACACACCTGTTCTGTCATGTGTATTCCTATTGTCAATTGGCACCTACAGTATTCATCTAAGATGTTTGTGTGTTTACTGTCTTTCTACATGTTCTTTCTACAAGTTCAGTTTATACCACTTGCCTACAGAGAGCAATAGATAACACAGCTTGTTACTTCAAGCCATTATGACACGTGGTGGTGTCTCTCTGAGTGACTGGGGCCACTGACACAATTGATAAGACTGATAATTTTTAGTCATGGGATATTGTCCTGTTTCAACACCTGTATGTTATTGATGATGTTCTCTCCTTTACACAGTTGTCCTGTAGTGGGTTGTGGAAATAAAGATGTGAAGCCTGTAGACCTGGTACTGGACCAGACCATGAAGAGGAGGATTCAGAACCACAAGAGGCAGACTGCAAAGAATACAAATCCCCCGCAAGGTAGGAAATCAACAGAACATATGAAAACATTTATATTCTCTGGAATATTCCATTGTTTAACAAATAATTTGTTTTGTTTTGTTGTTTTTATATCTTCAAAGGTTGCTGAAGCCCACGTGCCCAGTTTCATCTTTGACGAGTTCAGGACAGTCCTGTGAAAACCTGGATGAAAGCTTGACTATTTGTTTGTAGTTAAACTCTTCAATACTTTGACCAATTAATGTCTTAATGCACTAATACAACTGTAAATAGTTAGACATTGTTATTAACGTCATGTGTTGCCAACTCTGTGTACTGTCACTTTGTGGTATGCCATATTGCTTCAAGCAACGCAACATGTTTTAATAAATCTAATGATTCATATTTTGTGGATTGATTTTGAGTTCTGATGTAATATAGTATATGATTATTTGTGGTATCTATAATATTTGTATAGTATTGCCCCAAAAGGGTTTGTAAGTGTGCTAACATCCCAATTACCTTGATGAAATGGTATTGTCCCAGAATAATGGAATATATCAAATCAATATTTTTCAATAATTTCAATTCATCTCTGGTACCAACTCTCTGGTCGCCGCACCTAATTAGCATATAATGTCAGATTTCACTTAAATAATGTTTTCTATCCATTTCCACAAGGCTATAAAGGCTAAATCATAATTATGTATACTCTGACTGTAACTCAGTGGCTCTTTCTCACCCATTGTTGGGAGTTGAGACACGATATGTTTAGGGGCACAAGCGACTGAAAATTACAGAGCAAGTCACAAATATTATTTATAATATGAAAATGTACATTATTGTGCACATCAAGTTGCGTACCCCTCAAACAAATCAATCCAAGCCAATACATTACAATAAGCATGATCAGATTCCTGCTTGATATCTGAAGTCTTTACTGACTTAATGTGAAAGTTGTGACAGCAAAGTAATGCCATTCTCTTCAGCTAGGACCAGAAATGGTGCATGCCATGGGTAGGCTCATATGTACAGAAGTGAATACAACTAAACTATTAATTGTTAGTCACTTTGTCATGTTAATATAATGTACACCAAACGACAAGACCACAGTCACTTCACAGTGACATGGTTTTTATTTGGACATGAAGAATGGTCAACAGTTAATGTTTAGATGGCTTTGTTCATGTCAATGGAAAACATGGTCATTTACCTTCACCCTTGGCCAATCATTTAAAAAGAATCTCATATAAAAAAAATACCTTTGACACTTGTTTTATAGTGTATGGATTTGATGTGTCAGCATCTTTGGCATTTTATAACTTTTATAAGGAAAAGAAAAAGAACATTACATCAAGAAAAGATAGTAGTCATACCATTAGTGGTAGTCAAATCCAAGCAATTACAATTGCCAACTGCTTGTTCATAGTTTGGTGTAATGTAATGCAATGTACAATAAAACATCACCCACACAGGAAACCACAATTCAAATGCATTTTTGATCGAGCAGTTTGTCTGAATGACATTATGGATTTAAACAGATTAAAAGATAATCTCCAAAAACAAATAGATCAGATTCTTACTTTTCTCTCATCACATTGTTTTCCATATACCAAACAAACCATGCCTTGACCCAAGTTAGAAATAACATACAGATATAATAGCTATGACTATCCTTAACTGAAAGCACCTATCTAATGACATATGTCACTTCATCCCTTAAAGCTGCAGCAATCACATTTTTGTCTAGAGCAGATACAATGTTGCTGTTTAAGTGTTGGCATGAGCTTCAGTAACATTAGGCATTATAACATGGCATCTGTCTGGGCCAGCTCTCTCTCTCTCTCTCTCTCTCTCTCTCTCTCTCTCTCTCTCTCTCTCTCTCTCTCTCTCTCTCTCTCTCTCTCTCTCTCTCTCTCTCTCTCTATTTATCTCTATGTATTGTGGGCAATAAACAATTACTGTACATGACTAGCTAGCATGTCTAGCAGGACAAAAGGTAGAAATCAATTAGATTAGATTCAACTTCATTGTCATTGCAGAGTAAAAGTACCAGACAACGAAATGCAGTTTATCTAACAATCAAACCAACAGTGCAAATAGTGCCCTATGATAGCATAGACAAAATAGGATATGTAGAGTTATGAAATGATAAGTACAGTATACGTACAGAAGGTAGTAGGTATGTGACTGTTCTTTTTGTTTTATTATACCAATTAAGATGTCGTCAGAGGGATTTATTGCATATGGTTCAGGAACTGTTTCTGAACTCCGGAAGCCAGAAATCACAGGGTGAAAAAGAAAGGACTTTGTCCATGGGGAATGACTGTGTCTTGTGAGTGATGCTCCTAAAACAGCACTGAACAGCAGACACGGGAATGCACTGAAGCCTTCTTCTTCTTCTTCTCTCAGGTATGGATATTGATATATAATCTCTGGGCCTTGCATGCTCAACATTGAATGCTTGATTGTTGATTGTTTTTTTCTGTTGTGCATTTCCTCTTATAGGCCTTTTCCCACTGTGCTTAGCCAGGGCTCAGAGCTCCCTTAGCCCCCAGAATAAGAGAACTTTTAGCCTGGGGCTAAGCAACTGTTCTCACTTGCACATTCTAAAGTGGGCTAGCAAACACAATAGCACAACAAATGCATGTGTGAAATGCATTGAGGGCAAGCTAGCCATTGACCAATTTAAGAAACTGCAGTTTTGAAAATCCATTTTGTGTCTGTGAGATCTGGAGAAGTGACGTCGATTATTGGCACAGTCTTGTGGAGTGTTGTGGTTGAGCGGTTGTCGGACTGGTTTCCCTTCAATACTTGAACATGTGTAGTTCAGATTGCATAGCAAAAGAATCAGCAAAGAGTCTTAAAGGGATAGTTCACCAAA
>NC_137686.1:21731398-21773898 GCF_963989245.1 Nansenia antarctica | reverse complement strand
AGCTCTTTCTGTGGGGTGTTGACAACCAAGTTTTATACTAGTTTTATTTATTGTCTGTAAATCTGTGGCTACAATTGAAAGCAGCTGAGGTGCTTGAGACCAAATACCAACTGCATTTCACCATCATTTGGACAGCTGTCAGTAGCGCAAAAAAGCCTTCACATTGCTGTGCCTCTAATAGCTCTTCTCCATTCCTGTGGAAGAGAGAATGGAAGAGGCTAGACAGGCTGGGGAATTGACCAACCCCTGTGAGAGGGTTTTGGAAATAACTCTTGAAGATGTGATGGCTAAATGTGGAATCGCTATAGCATGTTCCGGATTGCTCATTGCAATTACTTCCGGCAAGATTAGTTGAATGCCAGTTGTTCACACACACACACACACACTGCATCTAATTACAGTCATACAGTCATCTAGATGTGGAATTGGAATTGGATAAAATGACCTACTTTTTGTATTAACAAAACTAGAACGATTGTAATAGCAAACACTATTCAGAACTGTATATTTGAGTTTGTTTACAGGTCAGTAAGCCTACTGTGCCTTAATGCACCTTACCTGTAAACCTTGATTCCAATACAATAGACCGTGCCTTATCAGTACACGACAATAACGTACAGTATGGTGTAGGGCTAGGTGATGGGGTTGACCCTGCAGTCCTCTGGGTTAGAACAGGTCTCAACAGGTCTCGCATTGGCGTTATGTCGGCTCATTCTGTCTGCTCACCCAGCTATGAAAATGTTTTAAGTCCGCACTCGTGAGAGGCGCCAGCTTGCTGGCCCATCCTTTTGTCCTCCGAGAGCTTACTGCGTGAAAACGGAGGTATGTTCGAATCTGGCCATTAGTTACAGCTGGTGGGCCTATGCAACAGGCCTGGGCTGCTGACCTCTCAAAGTGGGACTGCAGGGGCTTAGCCTCTGTTGTGTTGATCACCCATAAAACAGGTTGAAAATATTCCTACCGTATTCACACCGGGATTTTGTGGTATTCAACGGTTGTAGTATTATTGTTTTGAACGCTTACTAAAATTGCATCACCTTTGTGAAATGACTTACTTGACTGATGAGAATACACAGCTGAAAACATTCTAATGTCAATCAGGATGAAAAGATAGGTTTTCATAGATCTACAGTATCAGCTGTCAGCTACCTTTAAAAAGGCACGTGGTTCTCGACACCTGTGTGTTTGATGAAAAGCAAGGGTTTTTTCAGATAGAATTTCAAGCACACTCCCATAGAGACAGACAGCAGCATTCCTTTGGGCCTGTTGTCTCTGGTAGGTGTCGACGGCTTGATGGAGGTGAGCTCACACAAACAATATGCTAACAATCAGGGTCACTGCAGCTGAGCTTGCAGTTGTTGTTTTTCTCCCCTCCAGAGCTGTATGGTCAGTTACTGGCATGTTGTTTGTTGAGGGTCTAAGGCAACTGTATGAGGGCATTTGGCTTGTCATCCAGAAGGACCGAAGCATCCATCATTCCTTTGTTTGATACTTTTGAGGTTGACACGGTCTTAGGTCTGTTAGTCATGGATTGACCTACAAATGGTTACTTATTTCAGTCAACTTGGCAACAGTTATAGGGAGGATAATTATATGGGCTTATCTATCTCCTGTTAAATAAAAATGATTATTTTTTTACCTTATCTTGTCCATTATGAGGGCAAAATAGAAAGTAGGAAAGGAACTTACACTATAATTATTTAGGCCGCTGTTTTGGTCGAGTCAGTCCAAGTGGGATGTAAAGAGCCATGCTTAAGAGGGCATAGTTTCCACAAGGAGTAACAATAGTAAACAGATAAGAGACATTCCAACACTGTGCCGCTATATATACACACACTATTATCGGCCAACATGTCAGCCGACACTGTGAGACACATTTTAGTAAAGCTTTGCAGTGGGGTACAAGAATATATCCGTCTTATCTCTCTGAATGTGGGTCACACCACTTTGGCTGCTACTGTCTGTAAACTACCACAATTGTGTTCCATGCTATCAAACAATCATATCAATAACTGTTGTATTATCTGGTCAAATAGTGTGTGACTAAAATACCTATTATGCACTGATATATGCACTGAGATCCATATCAACATTAATAAAAGCAAGAATACATTTCTGATAGATCTGTCTGTGTTGCAGATGACAAGAGGCATCCACAGTTGACTGACAGAGACCCCCCGCCAAGACCAGGCAGAGACAGGACCTCCACATCCAACTCAGTGAGAGACAGATCAGCCCTCTACCTGTCAAAAGTAGCAGCTGCAGACTCCCCAGGAGGTTCCCCACATCCAGTGAGTGCCTGGCATTCTACCCTTCCTCCCCAGTCCCCACACACTGGGGTCAAGGGCTCATGTTGTGGCTATGGTCAGGATTCTAAGAGACAAAATGAACCAATTAACCATTTTATTCTTAAGAACAGACATTTCACATAAACATCACAACATACAGAATAATGATACAAGAATGTCTTGACCCAATACTAATTGAACTAATTAAAATGTTTATAATGAACTCTCTGGACGTTTAATTGAATAATACATGTTGTCATTTTCAGGACTTCACTGGTTCCTCCGGAAAGCAGACTAAAGCCAGCAAGGTACAGTATATCCCTCATCAGTCATGAGACTAACACAAGAGTGCGGGTGCTGTGAAATTAATCTAAATAAAAACCGTGGACTAAAAACTAAAAACCGTGGAAAAAGGGGACTTTTGATGTGAATTGCGCATGGAGAATTTGACCGAATATGCACACACAAATAGTAGGGTGAGCAGCAGGAAATCACAAACATAATATGCAATATACAGTATGCAATTAGTGAATCTGCTTGACTGAAATCCATGATTTCAGAGCATTAAAACACCTCTAAAGCAGGGCTAATAATTGAAACTGGTGTAGCTGCAAAATGGAGATAACAGTATTCATGATAATGACCATCATTATCACCACATTTCAACAACATAGTACATTTGAAACAGTTGTCTTTGATAAATATCTGATAATGATATTCAGAAGAAGACTTCAAGACGTTTGTGCAGTGCAAACAAATCCAAGGCAATAGTGTAATGAAAAATGACTTACATTTCGTCAATCATCCAAACCCTGCTCAGTGACTATAGGTGTTAGTGCTGTTCTACTAACCGTTCGCTAACTTTGGCTTGAGTGAAGATGGTTTGCTGTGAGAGACATCAAACACGCACAGAAAAAGGTAAAGTATGGCTTCAATTGCTATGTGCATGGCTATCTAACATGTTAGAGATTCTACCTTACTAATAATTCTGCTCTTCAACCTAATCAATACTGACAATAACACAATCCCCTCCCCTCTCTGTTTTCATTCCAAGATGGCAGATGTAGCCAAGGAAATCAAAGTTTCAGAGGCATCTCACGGAGAAGACAACCTGCCTCTCCCTCCACCTCCCCCTGTACCCCCCAGACCCCTACATTATGAAGAGTCTCCAGTCGCCACCCTCCCCCTGCCTCCATCAAAGGAAAGCTTTTCGACATTCTACCAGCAAAGACAGAAGAGTGAGCTCAAGAGGCTCTTTAAACACATCCACCCAGACCTGAGGGGAAATCTCAACAACGTTGTGGACGACGAGCTGGTAGAAGCGATGCAGTCCGAAGGCACACAGACTGCGGCGGACGCGGGGTATCAGGGTGAAGTCCAATCCATGAGGTGGATCTTTGAGAACTGGACTCTGGACAACATCGGGGACCCCCATACCACTAAGAAGCTGTTGGAGGAAGAGGATTTACAGGGGGCCGACGTTAGGGGCACCTCCTCCATGTTTGAGCATTGCCCGATGGATGGCACTCAACATGCATTCGCGCGAAGGCAAACATCGGTCCGAGGGGATGTCAGAACATCTACATGGCTGTTTGAGACCCAGTCCATGGATACACTGAATAAACTCAATCCAGATGAGGGAGAGCTGGTAGAGGCAGTGCTTAAGGAACCTATCCAGAGCGGGGACGTGAGAGGGGCTCGACTGCTCTTTGAGTCCAAGCCGTTGGATGGCTTGGGACGCTGTAGTTCCAATGAGGACCACAGCTTCCTCAAGCTGAAGTCTGAACTCCAGGAACAGAAAGGAGATGTCCAGAAAACAGTGAAGCTCTTCCAGGCCGATCCGTGCTGCGCCCTCAGAGACAGCAGTGGGAACATCCATGAGATCAAGTCGATCTGCAGGGAGGAGATCAAGAGCAGCAACACCAGTACTGCACGCTGGCTCTTTGAAACCCAACCTCTGGACGTCATTAACAAGGGCACCAATGGAGTGAAAATCATCCGGGGGATATCACTGGAAGAAGGGCAGAAAGGAGGGGTAGACAAAAAGAGGTGGATGTTTGAAACACAACCGTTCAACACCATCCGTGAAGGTATTGAGGAAGAGTTTCAGGGAACAGTGGTCGACTTTGTGGGAGAGGCTGATGTCGGCAACAAACGAAAGCTCTTCGAGACACAGCCCTTGGCAGCACTGAAAGGGGAGTCAACAGACGACTCCCTGGAAAAGGAAGAGATACTGGGAGGAAATGTCAAATCATCCCTTTGGCTGTTTGAAACTCAACCCATGGAGACTCTGAAGGACAGCTATGAAGTGGGGCATCTGAAAAAAGTGACCCTCTCTGCAGATGAACAAGGAGAGGTAAAAGGGAAAAAGCACATGTTTGAGAACTATAACGTTAAAAAAGAAACCTTGATTGGGGCTGTGGAAAACACAAGCAAAGACAATGAGATTGAAAAGGGGGACGTAAAATCCTTCAAGAATCTTTTTGAAACAATTCCACTCTGCAACATTACCCAGTCTGCGGAGGTGCTGAGTGAAAAGAATGAAAGTGACATCACAGCAGGTGACGTGAAAGGCAACAGAGCACTGTTTGAGACAACACCCTTATATGCAATAAAAGACTCCTCAGGAAATTTCCACGAGGTGACAACAGTCAGCAGAGAGGAGTCAATCAAAGGAAATGTCCAAAACTACAAATGGATGTTTGACACCAAGCCTATGGACCAGTTTGAGGAAGGCAAGGGGAATGTTGAAGTTATCAAAGGCATCACCAGGCAGGAGGACATGGCCGGAGATGTCAAGATGGCAAAGTGGCTGTTTGAGACACAAACCTTAGATGGCATCCATTCCAAATTTAACCAGACAGAGCAGCAGTCATCAGAGCAACAGGTGGAGGAGTCTCGGAAAGGTGACGTCAAGACTTGCAAGTGGTTATTCGAGACACAACCTATGGACATTTTGTATGACAAATCAGAAAAGGTGCTCGATAAAGAAGCCATTGAAAATACCAACGTCAAATCCTTCACATGGCTTTTTGAATCACAGCCCCTGGATAGCATTAAAGATAGTGATGAGCAAAGCTTGAAGTTGTGCAGCACCGTTCAGGATGGTGTTAAGGCCGAGGCTGGGGTAAAAACAGTGAAGCACCTTTTTGAAACAGAGACATTAGATAAAATAAGAAAGGACACAGATACAGAGCAAGATGTGAGATATATCAGTGAAGTACATGTTCAGTCGGGTGACGTCTCTCGGGTTAAGGAAATCTTTGAGTCCAAGTCCCTTGATGAAATAGGTGCAGAGTGTGTGAGGACGTCCGATGAAGAGAACCAGGGTGACATTCAGAAAGGATCAGTTCACAAATTCACCTGGCTATTTGAGAACCGTCCAATTAACACCATAAATGATAAGGAAGATGATGGCACCAACATGCGCTGTGTTAATGACGCGGAGGGTGGTGATGTTCATAATAAGAAGTTCATATTCGAAACATTCTCTTTGGACAAGATCCACGATAAAGATCAACTTCTTGAAGACAAGTCAATCTCTGTGGAAAAGCCTGTGAGCAATGTTGATGTGAAGTCCAGCACCATGCTATTTGAATCCCAGCCGCTGTATGCCATCAGAGACAAGGAGGGCCAATTTCACGAGGTCACCACTGTCAAAAAGGAGGAGGTGATGAGTGGAGATGTGAGAGGAGCTTGGTGGATGTTCGAGACAAAGCCCCTCGATGCCATAAAGGCTGAGAAGGAGGTTTATGTGATCCGAGCAGTCACCCAAGAAGATGTCCAGAAGGGTGACGTCAAGTCAGCTAGGTGGAAGTTTGAGACACAGCCTTTAGACTCCCTCACAAGCCAAGAGGGGCCTTCGGTCAAGGTTGTAGAAGACATTGGAAACCATAAAGTGCAGCTCAACAAACAGCTCTTCGAATCTGAGCAGTCAGCCCACAGGAAGTACGTGAGAATGGTTAGTGTCACAGATGTCCAGCAAGGTGACGTCAGGACTTCCACCTGGCTCTTTGAGAATCAGCCAATCGATAGCTTGAAAGGGGAACCGCAGGAGCAGAGCCCTGTCCAAACCGTGCACAGAGAAGACAACCAGAAAGGAGAGGTGAAACGTTGCACTTTTTTGTTTGAATCACAACCACTGGACAAAATCAAGGAGGCTGATATGGCCTCGGCACAAGTTGTTGAAGAGGACTTACCAAAAGCGGACGTGAAGAGCACAACCTGGTTATTTGAAACGACACCCCTAGACAAAATCACTGTTGAAAGTGTGGCTGACACGCTATCTCGCTTATATCAACTACAATTAATTCACTCAAGTGGCATCGTTATAGAGACAAATGAGATTAGCAAAGTTAACATGGCAAAATACCATTTTAGTAGCAATGAGGGAGTACAAATTCAGAAGGAGGAGATTGTAGAGGGGAACATCAGAAACATCATGCTCCAGTTATTATACAGACCAACCTTGAAGCCCCAGATTACTCTTCTAACAGAGCTTGAACAGGGTAAAGTTCACACCACAGTATTAGATGTTCCAGTCAACCAGCCAGCATTAATTCCTGACACAGACAGGGAAGAAAGAATACAAAAGATTGCTCAGATGATTGAGAGCTTGCTTGTTCAAAATAAGTTCTTGAAAAAGGGAATTGTGATGCAGGAATCTGAAGGGGGACATGCAGAGATGACTGTCTACTCATTATTCTGTCACAGTGAAAGCAAAATGGAGAGTCAAGGCATTGAAAAGGGAGATGTGAAGTCCACTATAGGAAACCTTTTAGCAACCGCTAACAATCAGAGGACATCGGCTTCATGTAGACTGGATGAGAATGAAAAAGGGAATGTGAACTTATACAGAAGTTGCATTGAGAAAGGAGATCTTCAATATTTGAAGAATCTCCAAATAGAGCAATCAGAAACTGATGAACTTGACGTCTTGGCTAAAGAACAGATTGAAATTGTGCAAGGAGATGTGAAAGAGGCAAAGAAAAATCTATATCAACAGAAGGAGCAGGTGGAGCGCACTATTTCAGATGTGTTGCCAGGCGATGTAAAGAACGTCAAAAAGGTTTTCTGCTCAGAAGGCTCCATTGACCTAGGTGCCGAACATTGTATTCCAAAAGAAGACATCATTCGTGGTGATATCTCATCAGCTAAGCACCAACTAGCAGTGAAACAGACCACCGTGGTGGAAAAGGAGGAAATTGTGGCTGGTGACATCAAAGCAATGATGGAGTCTTTGGAACGGGCAAAGCAACAGAGTATGCATGTGGAGAGGGAGGTCATTACACCAGGAACCATCTACGATATGGATTTGGCTGCACAGGAGCCTGAAACAGAGGGAAACCAAAACTTGAAAGAAGAAATAGTATCTGGTGATGTGAAGGCAGCTAAACAGTCCCTAGAAATGGCAAAGAACCAGAGCCTGCGCTTGGAACGTGATATCATTGTTCCAGGCAAAATATACAACGTCAATGTCTCAACACAAGAGCAAAGCTCCACTACAGTGAAGCAGTCTTCATCATCGTCATCCTCCTCCTCCTCCAGAAGCCAGCGGATCACAACGACTTTTCGAAAGGTCAGTGACACAGATGAGACAATTGAAGCTTGCCAACAGGGTGAAGTGTCAAGGAGTGCAGATATGATCAATGTTAATGCAGTGGATTCACATCCAGCAGTGTCCAGCATACCACTCCATCCTTGTTTAGAATCAGAGTATGATGTTGAGAAAACAGAGGAGACAGAAGCCGAGATTGTGAGGGGAGATGTAAAGGCTGCAATTAGGTCTCTACACAATGCTGCCATAGAACAGAGATCTCTAGACAAAGAAGACATTGTAAGAGGTAACATGCAATTGGCATTTAAATCTCTTGAAAAGTCTAGTATAAATGTGTCCAAAGGGGACTTTAAAGCTGCAATGGTATACAGAAATTCAGGTAAAGCGTTTTCAGGTAACAGTAAGAGCAAGGGTAAAGATTCAGTGATTGTTCACAAAAAGGGTGTTGTAGTATCTATGCCTCCATCTGACACTGAATTGTCTCCTTCGGTTTCAGTAACAAATGATGAACCGCCAGCCATCACAGCACTGAATTCAGCACCTGTCACTCTTACAAACCCAGACGAAAACTCTAAAACACCCTCTCCCGAAGTGTCAAAGCCACCTCCACTTCCTCCAAAAGCAAGTGAAAAACTACAAGATCAGAAGCCAGCCCTTCCACCAAAACCACATCGCTCAAAATTAACATCCAGCGGCGATGCAGCAGTGAATATCCCGTTTCTACCAGGAACAACTTGCCCTATCAAAGGTAGTGAGCAAAACCCAGCAATTCCCCCTAAAATGAAACCACCCCCTCCTCTTCCACAGAAACCTCTAGCTAATAAAAAAGAAGTCACTAACAAACTACAGCACAAAGAGACCTTACACGAACCGAAACAAACAAAAAGTGCCAATAAAAGTATGAAAAGCTCACCTCAGGTCAATACGACCAATGAGATTACAGCTGAGGAGAAAAGGACAGTCCAGGAAACAGAAAAGAGGGAACAGAAGAACGCATTAAAAGACACAGAGAAAACTCAGAATTGTTACTCAAGGGCAGTTGATAAGTCAGTCATTTCAAATTGCACGGACATTGAGATGGACAGAAAGATGGACATTGAGATGGACAGAAATGTGGTACAAAAGATCAACGCAGCAGAGGAGATCAGAATGTGCATGCAAACTCATGCTGAAGATGGCAACACTCAACAGGAAATGAATACAGGCTTTCAGCTCGCTCTTCATAACTTTGGGGGGAAGGAGAAGAATGTGGTGAACACAGTCCCTATTTTGCCGAAGAAAATTAAAGTAGTCAAGAAAATGATTAGCCAAGAAAATCAGCCCACCAAAACCATAGTAGTGCAACAGGAGAAATCAAATCATCACAAACAGGGCCTCAGTGCTGATATGCGCCAATCCCCTTCCCCTATCACAACAGATAGACCTCCCATCAGCCAACATAACAGTAATGACGAACATCAAAAACCTGAGGACAAAGTTGTTCTGAGAAAGAAGAAAGCAAAGAAGGAGACGGAGGATCAGCGGCGACAGAGGCTGTCTGTTCACAAGGACGAAATCATGAGAGGAAATGTGAAAGCAGCAATGGAGATCTTTGATAATTTGAGGAAACGAGAGGAACTTAAGATAATCCTGTCACAAGTTCAAGAGATAGAGGGAGAGACCAGAGAAGTGGATGTTAGTTCCTTGAAGACTTTATTTGAGAATGTACCAGCTTGGATAGTTACTCCATGTAAAAATACAAAGCAAAGTCATACGAAAGGGGAAAAGAAGGTTGAAGCAAAGTCACCGATCGATGAAATGGAAAGTGGATCTTCAGTCGAGGCTGTTTTTGGAGACCTGGAAAAGGCAAGCAAAGAGATAATGAATTTGAAAGAGCAAACATTAGCAAAACTCATTGACATTGAGGAGGCAATAAGGAAGGCTTTGTATTCTGTCTCAAACTTAAAATCTGAGGCTGATATTGCAGGGCTGTCAGGACTGTTTAATGAAGACTTGAAGACTGAGCCAAGCTGTCAACCCACTAATAACATAAGAAAAATCTGCATCGCGTCCAGCAAGGCTAAAACAGAGCAACTACAAGAGAAATCAGAGGTGAAGATGAAAGCTGTTTCAGGACCGTCAAAAGGCTTAGAGGCAGCGCCCCCACAAGTGCCAATTAAGTCCGCAAATCAACAATGCATTAGCCCCCTATCCTCTCCATCATTCATCTCCATTCATTCTGCTGCAAGAAAGCCCACAGAACAGCCAAAGTCACCACAATGCTCAACATTCAAGCCAAAACCTGAGGGGTGTCCACCAAACCATGGGGCCAATGGAGAGTCCTCAAACCAGTTCTACAGTCCTGCAAATCCGAGACGCAAGGTCAGCGTACTAGAGGTGCAAACTGTTCCGGAGGCCCCTTCAGGGATAATAGGCACCAAGACTGTCAGTGAAAAATATGAAGAGACTGATTGCTTTGGCAACAAATTTGTCTCATCCAAAACTTCAACTTTTGTCACAAAACAGTCTGAGAGTAAAAGTTCCTCAGTGTATGAAGTAATGACATCCCCTTTGATGCGAAGGTCTGGTCGCCCCTTTTCAGAAAATGCTCAGTCCAATGCCAAAGAGAGAGGCACAGTTTTTGTAACATTTGGTCAACAAAAGCCTGGGAAACGTTAAAATGGTACATTTAGTGTTGTATGAGATGACAAATATTTTCCTTAATGTATTAATGAAACTCCAAATATTGTATGAAGTATGACCAGTTTTGTTAATCATGTCATATGAATATTTCATCTTAGCTGAACTATGCATTTTATGATATCACAATTATTTTAAGACATTTATTAGCATTAACAGTTCTGATGTTAAACGATGTCTCTTATGGACTTTTTATACTGTAACCATAGTAAAATGTTTAGTCCTTAGAAGGTTTTTGCAATATGTTTGATGTATTTTCTGTTGTGTAAATGAATAAATAAATGTAATATCTGATGATTATTTTTTGTTTGTTTGAATTTATAGGTCTTCCCATATTATTTTCCTAATGGCAGTATTACATACAGTACTGTCTCATGTCTCTGAAATTGTTATTAGATAGTTATTAGTTGATTAGAATATTTTTTTGTCTATAGGGCTCTGCACACAGCGTGCGATTTCTGTTGCGCGTCAACGTTCCATTTTGAAGTTTGAATGGAAGTCTATGAGAACATCGCATTTACCCACACACGGCCCCGATTTTAATCGCACGGCGAACATTCGATTCCATTCATTTTGAATGGGACAAAGCAGTGCGACAAAACTCGCACGCCGTGTGCTTTGTCCCATTCAAAATGAATGGAATCGAATGTTCGCCGTGCGATTAAAATCGGGGCCGTGTGTGGGTAAATGCGATGTTCTCATAGACTTCCATTCAAACTTCAAAATGGAACGTTGATGCGCAACAGAAATCGCACGCTGTGTGCAGAGCCCTTATGGGACAATTGACATTTAAAAGAATAACTTTTAAAGTAAATACTCATTCAGTGCATCATATGATTAATTAACACTTATCAATGCATTTAGGTCTGTATATTAATGTACAGTGTTGATAATATTGCGATCCACACTCATAACAAATGGAACTACGAAATATATGTTTTATAGAAATGTATCAAATCATGTAATTTTGACCAAATGTGACAGCACCTGGTGAAAGCGGGAACAAGTCGGCAACCAATCAAAATGTTCTGACTTTTATTCAGAAAAAACACACTCGCTAGTCAAGCCAAAATATTGCAATGCAATGGATTCGGTGAGTAATCCCCACTACTACCTAGTCAGTGTAGAGTAGTGGGGATTACTCACCGAATCCATTGCATTGCAATGTTCTGGCTTGACTAGCGAGTGTGTCATTGATTTTCTCCAACATCGACGTTTATTTGAATTTTTCTGAATAAAAGTCAGAACATTTTGATTGGTTGCCGACTTGTTCCCGCTTTCACTAGCTGCTGTCACAAATGATATCACATGGAATGTCGTCATTAAGTCATTGTTATTATCACAGTTCCAGTCACCAGCAAAGGAGATGTGTTCTGCCTGCCTGACACCTGTCTACCCAATGGAGAAAATGGTGGCCAATAAACTTGTCTTGCACAACAACTGTTTCTGCTGTAAACACTGTAAAAAGAAGCTCAGGTGAGATTTTTCATAAATATATCCAATTGGAAATTGACCAATCAACAGGTCTACAGTAAAAAATGTTGACACGAATGATATAGTGCCCCACATATTAATTGATGACAATTATTCAAACATATGTTTTGTGGTACAAAAAGTCAAATTTGCTGAAAATCAAATGGGTGGAGCTTATCGGACACATGTTGCCCATGGGGGGCTGCAAATATGTACTTAATTTCCTGACTATAGCTCAAATAGGACATGAGATAATATGTATTGATTGTAAGTCGCTTTGGAATAAGGCGTCTGCTAAATGCCAAAAATGTAAATGTAAATGTAAATGTTATCTGCAGTATATGCTTGTTCAAAATCAGTTTGTTACTATAGCACCCCCCTTGGGCCAATCAGTGTAATTTGTCAGCTGGTGAAACCGGGAACAAGTCGGCAACCAATCAAATTGTTCAGACTTCTATTCTGAACAATTTAAATACATCTCAACGTTGTTGAAAATCAATGACTCTAGTCAAGCCAAAATATTGCAATGCAATGGATTCAGTGAGTAATCTCCACTACTACATAGTTAACCATAACACTACTTAAACACTGTTAGCAGGCTCACAAAACATGCTGTGTTTAGTTGACTAGCGAGTGTGTCATTGATTTTCAACAACGTTGACATTTATTTAAAATGTTCCGAATAAAAGTGAAGACTCAAGATGCATAATTCACCCAAGTTTCAAAATTGTCCCAGTAGTGTCAGAGCTATGGTGTGTGTCATATGAACATACAAACATACGAACGGACGGAGACAGATTCACAGTCACAAATAAACCTATCCTTGACTACAAGATTTTCCAATCATATTAGTAATGCTACCACTGGTCTGGGATGTACAAATCAATTGAAAACATTTTATTTAGACCTCTAAAATCTAATTGAGTGACGAATAAAATCAAACAACTATCATAGTTAAAAGTGCAACGAACATTACAACATCATATGTCTTATTCTCTACTTCATTGCAGCCTTGGCAACTATTCAGCTCTTTACGGAGAGTTCTACTGCATTTTTCACTACCAACAGCTTTTTAAAAGGAGCGGAAATTATGATGAGGGATTTGGGCACAAGCAACATAAAGACCGCTGGCTCCAAAAGACCAAAGAAGCTGAGCCAGAAGTCAAGAAGACCAGCAAAGGCTCTAAAGCTAACGTAACGGTTGTTGATGGCTCAGTGGAGTCTGCAAGTGTGCATGCTCCATTGTCACATAGAGAACCTATGAGTAATAGTAGCCCTGATAGCAGAAACAAGCTGAAAAAGAGTTGGCCACCAGAGAAAAGGGTACCAGCAGGTAGTTCAGCACAGCAGGTAAATCATTATTTATTATTACCAGCAGGTAGTCCAGCACAGCAGGTAAACACTCAGACATGGAGGCAAAATGTATCCATTACCAGCAAAACAGATAAGGAGAAGTCATTGATTAAACCTAGTTCAGAGAAGTCTTTTAGCAAAAACATATCAAAAAGCAACCAGGTTGAAGTAAGGAAAGTGGAAAGGGACATAATGTACTCAACCTCTGCAGCCTCAGGAGTGAAAGGTCAATCAAAAACGGCTTTGTTTAGCCCAGATGAAATAACTCCTCCAGAAAAATCCAGACCTTGGAGTGGAGTTTCATCCAAAAGAGCACTTTTTCAAAAGGAAACAAATACAGTGGTTGATTTCTCTCCCTCCCGTATGCTAACAGGAAAGTCTGTAACAATCACAAAACAACAAACTGAACAGATTTACTCAAAACCACCTGCAATAAAGAAACATAATTTGACCTCAGACGGGAATCCCATTTCTCCAGACAAAGCTAAAAAGTCTGTCCGGTTTTCACCAAGCATCGATGCGGATCTAGACAGTCAATCTGCTTCTGGGTTAAGTTCTGGTGCAGTAAATGAAATTCAAAATGAAGATCACCCAAGTAATGCTTCACTTGAAAAGACAGATAAAAGTATACAACAGAATAAAGACAATTTGTCATTTGAGGCAGGAACAGAAAAGGCACAAAGTGAGATATTTCCAAAACCTTATGAACATCATGCTCTAGAGGAAACAGAAGAACTGAACGAAGCACACGTTGATGTTCCTAAACAATCCAACACAGAACATGACGTTGTGGATAACAGTCTGGTGAACCCACAATCTGATGTTCTAATGCCAGCCAACACGGACAGTGAGAGTCCGGATGGACTACCAGTGCTTTCTGATGTTTTTCAATTTCCCACGGTAACTGACGATTCAAGTCCTGATGAGAAAACAGTGAATCTCCTGGAGCCTATTCCGAAACTGGACATTGGAGCAGAAATTCCAGAACAAATTGATCCAGTTAATCACAAGGTGGAGGAAGGTGGGACAGGCCCTGAATGTACAGAAGAGAAGAATCTTACCAATGACAATCAGGTTGATAACATTGATCCAGTAAAAGAACAGGAGAATGCAGGTGGCAAGCAGAAGGGTATACAAAGGTCCAACTCTCTAAAGGGCCCTGCCAACAAACCGAATGAGAAGACACATTCTAAAAAGGGATCCTGGTCGAAAGGGAAAAGCCCTTTGTCCAAACTCTTCACATCAGGTGCCAATGAAAAAACAACTAAGGTTGAGTCGATAGACAAGAAGAAACCAGAAGCCAAACCCAGGGGCATCTTGGGAAAACTGTTCCAATCAACACCAGAGAAGGAGCCGAAGAAAACCGAAGACACCAAACCAGACGAGCCAGATGAGAAAAACAAAACAGTGAATATTCAAACAGAAGACAAACCTCTTGAAACAGAAAAGGTAAAGGATGGTGACACATCAAATCCCTCACGTTTGGAAGAAGCTGAGGTTGTAAGCAATATCACTGAAAACTCACTTTCAGTTGACCCCAATCCATTTGACGGTACTCTTATTGAAAACAACACCACAGACAGCTCTCCCTCACTTGAGTACTCAGTTCATTCGACTGAGCCTGATATCACAGGTGATAGTGTAGCTCTCAAAGAGAACAATTTGCTAACCTCTGGAGAGACACAAACTGCAGTGGATATTGACGATATGAATCAATTTGCTAATCTTCAACCTACTTTGCAGAGCGGCGAAGTTGAAAGCCTGTCGCTCATAGATACTGGTATGCCTGTCTCCAATGATTTAATATCTAGTCCCTCTGTTTTCAATGAGACAGAGGTCACAGTTTCTGACACGGTATCAAAGGCCTCTACCAATCTGAGTCTAACTTCTCAAAGTGGTAATGACATTATGGGAGACACACTATGGGGTATGTCAGATGGCATTCTTCAGGATGGTATAAATCCTGGTTCTGCCGAGCCACCGTCTACTCAAGTAGATACAGACACTTCTCTCAACCAACCACGTCAAATGTTTGATCCTCCAGTGGTGGACCTCACATGCCTCCGTGATGTAACACTTTTTGATCTGGGTGAAAAGGTTCCTCAAGATCCCCTCAATCCATTTGATCCATCCAAACCCAAAGAGGTGATGGCTATTCCTGTCTTAGATGACACATCGTCATCTTCTCTGGATCATGACTTCTTCTCTGCTGATGCCTCTACTGATTCCCTCAGCATGCTTGAATCTCCCAAATCAACAGAAAATCAGGATATATTTGGGATGCCTAACGAGCTCATAAGCCCTGACCAAGCACCCGCAAGGCAGGAGGAGACCAATGACACAGATATGTTTTCCTCTGAGCGGCAGAACCAAGATCCTTTTGGTTTGAGCACACCCGATGTTGCCTTTGACATATTCAGTGGCAGTACAGAGGGCAGTATCCCTGCTCAGGCGCCTCCTACCAATGTGTTGGACCAAGATGGAACAGATGCCTTCTCTGATCCAAAGCTTTCCACCTTTCCTGATGACTCCTTATGGAATACCAGTAACCTTGCTAGTGTAGAGCAGCCAAGTCAAGCTAATTCTAACAACTTTGACGACTTCTTGGGTTTAGATAGCACTGTGATGGCTTCATCTGCTGTTCAGAGTGGTGACATATTCACATCAAACCCAGTAATGCCACCAACATCTGCCCCAAACGATCCAAATTCATTCATGGATGCCTTTTTGGATCCAATCAGTAATAATACTGCAGCAGTGACGACAACCCCTCCTGCAAATGACAATAGCTGGATGGATGACTTGCTAGGATAGTGATGTGGTGACTGTGGATGCTTTTACATGAGAGTAATAATAATAATAATAATAATAACAACAATAACAATCATCATCATCATCATAATCATCATAATAATAATCTGTGATTATGATAAATACTAATATTATTAATAAGAGTAGCAATAATAATAATAATAATAATAATAACAATGCATTTATTTTGTATAGTGCTTTTCTCAAAGACCCTACATTCCATGGAGAGAACAAGAATAGATACAGTAGATAAATAAAACAAAAGAAGTCAGTAAAAACAACAACAAAAATAGTTAAGGATTAAAAGCAAGTTTAAAAAGATGGGTATCTTTTTGCATATCAAACCACTTAACTCAATACTACGCAAATACAAATAAATTACTAATGTACTTTGTAACAGCATGTTAATACAATGTTGTTATCATATACCAAATGGTACTGTATTATGTTGGGATGTGTTTTTTGATAAATCCCAAATACCTTTTCAGTAATTATAAAAATGTAATTAGATAATTATTATGTAGTCGTATTAATAATATATAAGTACATAAGGCAAATAGTGGAAAGTAGGTAATGTTTCACCTCAAATGTAATACTGTGCATTTTCTTTCATTGTGTAAAGGTGAAAACTGATCTAACTGTGTTTGAGTGCTGATGCTGATCAAGTTGAATTGACAATGCAATATGGAAATGTTGATCAGGATTAGAGTACTGTCATTATATATCAAATTGATTTTATGTGCCTTAATTTCTAACTGTAAATGTTGACCAATTTGAACATTGACATATATGCTGACCTGAAGATAATCCTAGTGATGACAACTCTCATAATAACAAACTTTATTGTTTATCATCATTGTCACTTCAAATCTGAATCTGTAATAAAGCACAGTTTCCAAAGAATTTCACACAAATGTATAGCACTTCATATTCAATCACATCATACGAATGATGAACAAAGTCATGATTTAATCAACTACAAACAACAACTTTTCTCATAATTTTCATTTCTTTATTTAAAATCACACAATCTTTCAGTTTTTCAGGAGGTAAAAGTACTAAAGTGCTTTGTGATTGCACATACAGTATCTCAGGTTCTCATCAGACTTCTAACAGTTCAAATCACATTCATGCAGTTTGTCCCAAAGTCCAAAGCATTTTAAATTCAAATCTGTAGAATTGTAATTTAATTATTATATTTTTTCATATTTTGTCGTTCAACCTGACATTAAGTTATCTTTATCAGGTTTCATAAATGTTTGTATCGTGCACATATCCATGGAGAATTAAAAATGTACAAAATAATGTATTCACTGAAAATATATTTCACAAAAAATAAACCTACAAAAAAGACATGATTTACAGTTTTGTTGATCTTTCTTTCTCTTTTGTAGCTGTGTCCGCCATCAGTTCACTTGCTTTCTTCATTTGGGTCACATTTCTACATGAAAAAAGTGATAATGTTATTATAATGTTACCAATCGACTTTATAACTGTTATTTAATTGACTTCATATGTATGTTCACCTTCCCCCAGTCTCTGCCATGCTTACCTGTTGCCCTCAGCCTCATCTGTAGTGTCAGGCAGTTCTCTTCTCCTGGTCTCAGGAAGCAGGAAGCTTAGAGCCCCACTAGTCAATGACAGGCTGCTGAAGACGATGGTGGGGATGGCCCAATGAAACACAGCGAGCTGGTTGAGCAATGGAGACAACATCCCAGCAATTCTGATTGCTATGGATCCCAAGCCTGTGGCTGTTTGTCTGAATAAGTGAAAGGGTAAATTAATGTCAAAGTAATTCAGGGTTATTTAACAACATTATTAATGTCTTGGCATTATGTGTACCAAACTAGTTCACAGAACATACCTCACAGATGTAGGAAACAGCTCCTGAACATACACATTGCATACTGATCCCGCCCAGTTCATAAAAAACCTCCCAGCCGTAGCCAGGGCAGTAATAGCAATGGCACCATCTAAAGTTGAAATGAGGTAAGACAGGATGTGAACACTTGGCAACAAGCAAAACACATGAAGTGAGATCCACAGAACAGTTGGTGTGGGGTATGGGCTCAGCTTAACATGAGACAACTTGAAATGTATTACACCTTCAACATGCATTGAAAATTGTTTCCCTTGTTAGGATCAATGTAATGCCTCTGGTAATTTCTCACACATCATGGGTTATGCCTCTTGGAATTGTACCTTGTCCTCGTGGAACAGCAAGTATAAGGATGCAGACAAGTCCCCCTGTCAGAAGGGTAGACATGAGAGATATTTTTCTCCCCAACGCTTCCATTAACCATATGCAGAGTAAGTGAGCTGGTATTTCTGTGAGACCGAACAGAAGCTGTGTAAGGAAGATGTCCAAGCCCATGTTCCCCACGTTGAAGGACAGGCAGTAGTAGGAAAGATTCAATGAAAACCTTAGATTTGATATAAAAAAGAAATATGAAGTGTTAGTAGTTTACATGAGAATATGAGGCTACCAACCAAAACAGATACTCTTACTCTTCATTATGTCAGTTATTCAAAATGTGTTGGACTGAAATGTGTTGTTTCAAACTTACCATGCAAACGTTATTGTTAGGAAATACTTCATAAGTACATGTGAACGGATCATAACTCTTATACCTCCCTTTTGCGCAACTTTGCTCTGAGAAATCTGGAATAGAGGAGGTGGTTATTGCATTATGTGTATACTGTATAAGCAGTATATGAAACAACTTGTCAGGCATCCAAATGATAGACATTTGTGAAGCATAAACCATGAGAATATTTGCCCAGCAAAAGTGAATTATATCCATCGATCCCAGACTTGTTTTGGGAGTTAGAATATGGGCAATTAGTTCATACAGTGCAGTCACTTACAGTACTGTCAAGGATGCAAAAAGAAAATGGCTGTAACAATTCAATAGTAAAACCATACCTTCTCTAGTAACATATCTGGAACTGTGCGTTTGTTCATTGCTGCTACTTTGAGTATTAACTCCTTCGCCTCCTCTGCTCTCCCCCGGTCCAATAACCATCGAGCTGACTCAGGAATGAACCTGGTAATACATGGTAGGCATACAATCAAAGAATTTAAAAGCAATTTAGAATTAATATTTTACTTCTAAAGGAACAAAAGGCAACTTTTAAACTATTCATATAAAAGAAAGGAGGCATTTGACTAATAACAAGGATGTTACATTAATTGGTGATTATATACGCACCATATATAAACAGCGACTATGGCAGTCGGTGCAGCAATGACAAACTGGGCCAGTCTCCAGTCACGGATGAAGAATATCATGACAGCAAGGATGCACTGGCCAATTCCACTAAACAGTTGACTGAAACAGGAGGCATAGGACCGTCTTGTCACTCCAACCCATTCAGTGGCTACAAAAAGAAACGTCATTAACATTTAATAAAAAATAAGAAATAAACTCAATGTAACACTTTAGTTTCCAATAAACAATGTTTGAAAAACATGACTTTGGCATATTTGGCATTGTGTCAAACTTTAGTTCAAATCATATTTCAGGACATATGTATACCAGAAAAGATTATGTCACAAAACAATTGAATGTCATTACAACAAGCTGACAAACATATTATTGACTGTGTTTTATATTCTTATGTATTGTATTACCTATTCTCATAACATGTAGTATGCTTGACATTCTGATATCCTGAATTGTATTGGCTTGATATGCTTCTGCTTATGTAAAAACAATTATATTCTCCATTTTACCTAATACGATGCAGTTGATCCTAAATCCTCCATATGAAATCCCAACCATAAATTGGGACGCCAGATAGAGGTAGAAGTTGGGAGTCAGGCCTGTTGTTATAGTAAAAATGAGCATGAGCACCATTGGTATCTGGGTTGCTCGTTTGCGACCAAATCTGGAGGCAAAAAGGTGAGAAAGCCGTCTGGGTAAGGACAACCCGCTTTAAACTAATGTAATTTGATGACTGAATGGTCCTCCTGATATTTGTTAATGTTATGTTCTTACAGAGAAAATAAGAAAGAATAAAAACAGAGTATACCTCTATGTGAGAGACACTCACTGTACTTACGATTCAGCCAAAGGCCCAAACAACAGTGAACCAACAAGTATTCCAGCCATAAATATTGTTTGTGCAACTCCAACGTTAGCGTTGCCACAAACAAGATCAAACTACAACAAGAAACATCTGATATCATAGCAGTTGGTTAATGACATTAACACATTTTTTTGTTATGGTTACTAAAACTGTTCATTTCAAAGACCCAATCAATCATACAGTACTTACATCAGTGACTATGGTGGCCTCATACATTGTCTTGTCGTACACCCATCCATTCTGACACTCAGTGGTCTGATTGAGTCCATACTCCCTAATGGTGTTGATGTCCCAGTCCACAGGGGCAAACATCAGACACCTACTGAAGGTTCCATCCTGCTCCCGGGGGACGGTCAAGTTCAGCTGGTCCTCACTGGTCAGATTAGGACCAGCTCTACGGATCCAGTCTGTGTTACAGTGGCGGCTAGGGTCTGCCTGAATAAAAAGCAAGCTGGCAAGGTGAAACGGTAGAATGAGATTGGGAAAGCATAGTCCCAATAGGAGAAGTTTCTGGAACAATCCGAAGTCTCCGATGGTCTTCAGAATTTCACCGAAGTCTGCCATGTTGATGCTGGTGATTCTTCTCAGAGAAGCCCCAGAAAGAAGGTGCTGTGTCACAGAAACACCTTTAACGTACCATGTAAATTAATCTTTAACTACAGAGTACAACAATATGCAGCTATGATGATTCAGCAGGATAGTTAAGTCTTTCCAGTTAGAAGGAAAGTCAATGCCATACTTTACACACCCAAGTGTAAATGTTCTACAGTCAAGTTTTGTATTTTAACGTCTAAACAATGTATATACAAGATAATATTTGCACTTCATAAGCTCCTTTGTGGTCTATACAATGTATGCCAGTAGATTGCACGATCAGAAAAAAAGTATGCAAACCGATTTTTTATTTAACACATTTAACACAGACATGCAGTACAATGAGATCATGTTTCCAGACAGACTGGTGCTTATTTACAGATACTATAAAGATTGAACATTACCTAATTACCTTGTGTCATGTTCGTTTTGTTGAATCCTACAGTTCAGAGTTCAAACTTGTTCAGAGCTTAGGGGGAAAAGGTCAATACCTAAAAACATTTACATAACATTTTATTCCCCTCTGGCGTGACAATGCCATTTTCAACCAAACCCTTTGACTGTGCTATGCTAGGAGTCACCTACTCAACAGTGTAAAACAAACAAACTCTAACTCTTACAGTGTAACACAAGATATATTTTCAATTTTTACCATTTAGCAGACACTTTTATCCAAAGGGACTTACAATTAGAGATAACAGGGACAGCCTCCCTGGAGGAACTGGGAGTGGGAGTGAAGGGATGAGTCAGTAATTTCTGTGGTTTGTCTTAGTGAGACGTGGCTGTGGCCAGTGCACATGCACACGTACACCTTTTTTTAGTAAGTTAGTTTCTTTATTGAAAACACTCCCCAAAAAAACTGACCTACTAAACGGTATGGATATTTATTGTGGCATGTCTTACAGGTGAAAACACAAACACAATAAATCTAATTGAAGTATTCTAAATTAAACACATTAATGACAAGCTGACATATATATATATATATATATATATATGGCATAAGCCCTAATGAGTGTTAAATCATAAACAATCCTGTCTCAAACTATATGTATTTATGATAACTTATGCATGCTTACATCTCCAGAATATTCATACTCTAGTGAGGGCAAGACGTAATGTTGCTTACGTCTTGCCCTCAGCCATATCAGTAGAGTTCTGTATTCCTGGTCTCAGGAAGCAAGAAGCTGAGAGTCCCACCAGCCAATGAGAGGCTGCTGAACACAATAGTGGGAATGGACCAGTGGTAGATGGCCAATAGGTTGAGCATTGGAGAAAGCATTCCAGACATCCTTGTTACTATGTTGCCCAACCCAGTAGCTGTTTGTCTGAATGAATAAAGGAGCCAAAAAAGTATTTTAACGTAATGCAGGATCATTCAATCACATATTATCCAGTAGGGTCAGTCAATAATATACAGTCTCATCCTCTTTGCAGTACATTCATGGACTTTATACAGGACGTACCTGACAGAAGTGGGAAACAATTCCTGGATGTAAACATTACATACTGAACCAGCCCAGCTCATGAAAAACCTCCCAGTGATGGCAAGGGCAGTAACAGCAATGGCATTGTCTGTAATATCATTAGAATATAAAGTTAAACCCTGGATGATCATACAATTTGGCAAGTTAAGATACATGGAGCGCACGGTAAATAGGATAAAATAATTGGTTATGACAATCTACATTACACAATGACTTAGGGTTTTAATGATTGCCTATGGATTAATTTATTTGTCAGCAGCATAACTTTAGGTACCTCAGTACAACTACATTACCTTGTGGAACAGCAAGGATAAGCATGCAGAGAGATCCACCAATCAGAAGGGCGGACATTAATGATATCCGTCTCCCCAACACCTCCAAAAACCAGATAGAGAGTAAGTGAGCTGGTATATCTGTGAGACCGAACATAAGCTGCGTAAAGAAGATGTCCAAGCCAAAGTTCCCGACATTGAAGGTGAGGCAGTAGAAGGCCACGTTTACTGAAAACCTTGGATTTTTAAAAACAGAAGAGAGAGATATTTTACTGTCTGACATGTACAGTACAGTTCATACTATAAATCACAGTTAGCTGTTAGCTAACTAGGCATGGTGACTTTTAGGAGAAGACATTTAACTTACCATGCAAATGATATAAGTAGGAAATATTTCCTAAGTACTGGTGAACTGATGAGAACTCTTATGCCTCCCTTCTCTACAGTTTTTTTCTCAGCAATCTGGAATAGAGGAATGCTCATTGAGTAGATGTCCCATATTCAATGCATGGAACAACTTGTTGGACATGTGGGGATACGGTACATGTGGGAAAACTAGGGTTAGGGTTAGGTGCTACGTCGACTTGGTACATGCTGGCATGTCTAACCCTAACCCTAATCCTAACCCTACCCCTAACCTTAACCGTAGCACCCTAGCACCTAACCCTAACCCTAGTTTTCCCACATGTACCGTGTTCCCACATGTACCGTAACACATACAGTTAAAGAGAGTTACATTTAAAACATATTTATGTACGTACAACGTTAAAAAGTTTTTGTATTTCAATATATGGATGAAGCTGTGGAACGGATTGAGTGTGGAGCTAAAGCGGTGTCCAAGCATGACCCAGTTCAAAAAGCGGTATAAAAACATGGTTTTCACCAGGTACGAGGAGGAAGGGCTTTGATAGTTGTTGTTTTCACAGATTATTTGTTTATTTACATGATCTGTTTTCTATTGTTGGTCAATATGTAAATATGTAAATACATTTGATTTAATTAAAATATATATATATATATATATTATATTTATATTGAAGTCAACTGCTGATTATTAATTATTAATCTCTGATTATTGGAGAAGGGGTAGGATTAAATAAGTTTATGCTTCTTCCTACTCCTTTTCGGACATGTGAAGTAAATAGTGTTTTTTGTTTTGTTTTTTTCTTGTTTTTGTTTGGTTTTTTCTTGTTTTTGTTTTGTTTGTTTTTTTGTTTTTCTTGTTTTTGTTTTGTCTTTTGTTGTTATAACTATTTCTCTCTACACATGTTCGAAATAAATGCTTTCATTCATTCATACACCAGTGTCATGACAAGAACCTGCAGTTGCCAGGGTTGCATTGGATCTATTCTAAGCAATCAATTATGTATAGTTTTAGTGAGTGTGTCACAGTGTGAGTGTGTCACACCTGACCTTTGTTAGTAACGTATCTGGAACTGTGCATTTGTTTATTGCCGCTGCCCTGAGGATGTACTCCTTTGCTTCCTCTGTTCTCCCCCGGTCCAGTAACCATCTGACAGATTCAGGAATAAACCTGGTAATACACGATATGAGCATATAATTAGTCATGTTATTGTTGATAGTCAATGATAAAACACACAAATGCAATAATCAATATATGAATATAAACACCATATGTAGGTGAGGACCAGTGCCACTGGAGCAGCCGCGATGAACTGGGCCAACCTCCAGTTACGGATTAAGAAGATCATGCCAGCGAGGATGCATTGCCCAACTCCACCGAAGAACTGGCACAAACATGCTGAATACGATCTCCTTGTCACTCCAACCCATTCAGTAGCTACACAAAGGCACATACAGTATATAACATCTCCACCACCTACTGTCTGTGCCTCACAGTATTATGTGATACAGTGTGACATTCTTCAATAAATGTATGCATTTTCTATGATGTTATGTATTTTTATCTGATTTGTTGACAATGTACCTCATTTGGTTTTCTCAATCAAGTTATGGTATATAGTATGATGTTTTACCTAATACAATGCAGTTAACTCGATACCCTCCATAGGAGATTCCAACAAAAAACAGGGAAGCTAAATACAGGTAAAAATTGGGAGCCAGCCCTGTTGTTGCAGTGAAAATTAACATGAGGACCATGGGTATCTGACATGCTCTTTTGCGACCAAATCTGGAAGAGAAAGGTGAAAGACAAAGCCTTCTTGTTATAGACAAACAAACACTTTAATATATTGATGAACATGTTTAATATTTTATGAAAAGATAATCATTTGATAAATCCTTTGAAAACATTTGGTGGCAAGGGTAGGACATGCACACTTTAGAAGTTAAAGGGAACTTACGATTCAGCAAATGGTCCAAACAAGAGTGAACCAGTGACTATACCACCCATGAACACTGTTTGTGCAAAACCAGCTAAATTTGCTCTGCCACAGACAAGATCAAACTGCAAAAGAAATGGCCAGTTATTGACAGGTGCATGTGGAATATTATGCTTGGTAATACGCCCAGTCGGTCAATGCTTACATCAGTGACTATGGTGGCCTCATACATTGTCTTGTCGTACACCCATCCAGTCTGACACTCTGTGGTCTGATTGAGTCCATACTCCCTAATGGTGTTGATGTCCCAGTCCACAGCAGGGGCAAACATCAGACACCTACTGAAGGTTCCATCCTGCTCCCGGGGGACGGTCAAGTTCAGCTGTTCCTCACTGGTCAGATTAGGACCAGCTCTATGGATCCAGTCTGTGTTACAGTGGCGGCTAGGATTTGCCTGAATAAAAATCAGACTGGCAAAGTGGAAAGGCAGTATAATATTCGGGAGGCTTAGTCCAAGTACAATAAGCTTCTGGTACAATCCAAAGTCTCCGATGGTCCTCAGGATCTCGCCGAAGTCAGCCATGTTAATGCTGATACTGCTGATATTTTTCTTGAGGAGCCGAAGAAAGGAATGTTTGTGTCATAGAAAGACCTTTAAACAATGTAAATGTTTAACCAGTACAGCAACATTCAACTAGCAGATAGATAGCACATATGTATATGCACACGTATGCAAGCAGATTACATTAGAATAAAAAACAAAGCTCATGTAAACCCCTTTTTTAGATTTAACACCCATATTTAACACTCACATTTAAATCCCAGCATTAAATGCTTTCAAGTTTCCATTGTTTTACATAGGTTTTCAGAAAAGCATAGCTACATTGAATGAAAGTAGAATCCCCACATATTTTCTGTGAATTACATTGGTAATAAGGCTCATTTAATCTCCTGGGCAACAATAAAGCTGACAATACAATGGTATTCCCAGACTGAGTAGTGCTTATTTACAGATACTATAAACCTTGCTTCTCTCTTGCAAATTGAACCTTATATAATGTGTCATGTTAGTTTTATTGAATCCTACTGTTCATTTCAGGATACCTTGCAAAACTTTACTGCATGTTCCTGTACGTTCCTTTGCTAAGCTTAGCGTGTAGACTAGAGTCTTTTAGGTTAGCAGTTACAATAAGAAGGATTGGCAGGGAAGTTTGGCTTGTTAATAACAAGGCATATCTTACGATTAATAAGATCACTAAATTTAACTTAATTAACACTTTTCTATAAATTCTAACATTCCCAGTATTGTGAGTAGCATGAAAGCATGTTTTGATACTTCTGACAATCTATCAAGTAGAGTGTCAAGTAAAATCTAGCATGTACTGTACAGTGATTTATTGTTGCACATAGCAGAATGAAAACAGAGACAGTTGCTATGCAACAATAAACTCAATACTTGATAAACCCTAAGGTCATTCATTGATACAGTCATTGCAACATAAAATACTTAATTATCCTGTTATGCAAGATTCACCCAGACATATACAGACATACTGTATATACATATACCTTTGAAGGATTTTAGAGTTTGGTTGAAGTTCTGCTGTTAAAATCATGCACTTTCAGATCACTTACATTCTTCACAGAGCCTTCTCTAAGGCCGCCCCTAGGCTCTGGAATAGTCTCTCCCTCCACATCAGAGCCGCCGAGACCATTGAGGCTTTTAAAAAAACTAGTCAAAACACATCTTTTCTCCCTGGCCTTTGACCTGAGGTGAGCCTGCCTTCCCGACACTGCACTCTTTGCACTTTTATTTGTACTGCACCTTGCTTTTAGTGTATTTTTCTATTTTGTCTGCATCCCTTTTATCTTGTTTTTCTCTTTATATTTGATCTGTTAAGCACTTTGGGCGGCTCTTGTCGTTGTACATTTTGTGCTATATAAATAAACGTTACTTACTTACTTACTTCATGTTGCTCACATTCCTATAGAAAAAAATAATACACACATTCATTGATCCAATCCAAGCCACATTGTGTGAGAGGAGGGGTTTGGCGTCACTTTTAAGTTTACATCTCTCAGGCAGGACGACCTCATCATGAGAGCGTGATTACAAATCACCTCCACTACTTTACTTTACATTTTGTTTTACAGGGACAATGCACATGAATCAACATTTCTGTAAATGCCATGAGCCAGTTCTAGCCTTGAGCTGGCTAATTTAAATCAACAGTACAGTATAGTCCCTGGGCAGATGTTTCAAACAGTTCAAACAAACATACATGAGGTTTCGGTTTGATTCCTGCTGGGACCATACAGTATATATACAAAGCATCTATGCACTAATTTTAACCTCTTCTTATCCACGGACCCAGATGGGCATCCGAAGTGATATAAAGAGTTTACCTCGATCAATTCTCTTCATCGATATCACATTTTTTTCACAATTTTGCATGCTATACGATGCCACATTTTTTTCCCCGAGACGGTAAACACGGCCTAAGTCACATCCAGTTTTCTCCAACTGGAGAATGTGTCATGTCCGGTTTCAACGCCAAATTTCCATACCATTGGTCGGCCAACCCCCCCCCAAAAAATAAAAAATAATAATCTGATACATGAGAAAGGTCAAAGGTCAAAGATGGTGCCAAAATATCTCCAAATGGCCTAAACATATAGGTGTCCGCCTAAACATACCTGTACTAAAACAGGTACAAAGTTGCATTTGCTCACATTACTAGCATCAACTTTGGCACAAGTACTAATAAGACCCTGGAGTACTGATTCCTAGATGATTTGTGCTTGGTTATCAGGTTTCCAAGGTGATATTCACTGTAAAAGCTGTTTGTTTTTTAGGCGGAGACTGAATTTGAGATGTTTTATAATGTTCTAGCTCTATTTGCTCTGACACAGTAACATATATTTTGATTCTGACACTTCTACAGCCACCCCACAGGTGTTAGCTTTCATTTGATAACAATATCATTATGAAGGCCCTTGTGATTGTGGAGATATTCTATATTCACTGTGGGCATGTCATTTCGAGCAGAAAACCAGAAAAATTAGGTGGATAAGAAGTTAAGTCACTTTGGATAGAAGCATCTGCTAAATGGCATATATCATTGTACATTAATATACCACTGCATAGTTACTGGGATATTGATTATATATTGATAGGACACCCAATATCTGGCATGCTTACTTCCTGCCCTCAGCTTCAACAGTAGAGTCAGACAGTTCTGTTCCCCTGGTCTCAGGGAGCTGAGAGCGGTTAACCCTCTATGCATTAGGAATCCAGTTGGGGAAAAAATGTTTGGAGTGTTTTTTTGTCTTAGAATAGACCAAATAAACAATCTAAAGACATTTTCAATAAAGATTTTTTGGGGGGGGTACTTTTTGGGGTGCGTTGCCTTGAGGCAACACTGTGCCATAATGGTCAGTCAAAGTCAAAGTCAAAATCAGCTTTATTGTTAATCTAATATATGTCCAGACATACAGAGGGCTGAAATTGCATTTCCCTCTCATGCACGGTGCATAGTAAACAAAAACAATAAATAACAAGATAATACGACAAGATTAGACATAACTATCTATACAAAACATACTAGATAAAAGATTTTAAATGTGCGGTACAATGTACAGGGGTGGAATACAATAGACAATAGTGCAATAGTGCAATAGTGGTAATTGGCTCAGTATAATAGAGTAAAGTGGCTAAAGTACATACATGTAAGTAATGGTAAGTAATGGCATGGAGAGTGCCCCCGAGAGGCGCCCGAGAGGTGCCCCAAGAGAGGCACGCCTGCCCCCTGACAGGTGCACCTGACCAGTGTCATGGTGTCATGGTGAATCCATAATGGTACGGTGTTGCCTCAAGGCAACATTTGCATTTTAACAAGTTTCCATTACTTAATTAGCAAATAAAGTAAATTAAACTATTAGAAAGTAAGCTTTACTTACCTATTATTGTGAATATTTTTTTTTCAAGGTTGAAAAAGGCCAGGAAAATATGTTTTTAATCGATTTTTGTGGACAGAAATGTCTAAGCTAATTCTTGTGGGAAGGTCTGGAAGAAAGGGATGCTGCATGGCCTCCAGAGAGACATGAGACAAATTCAAACACTGCTATTGGTTCCTTATGGTCCTGCCTATTTTTCTAAGTATTGCATCATAACTGGGGATGCATTGTGTGAATGTAAAAGGCCAATAATGGGTATGTTGCCTAGAGGCAACAAGGTGCCATAGAGGGTTAAGTTCAGCTGTTCCTCACTGGTCAGATTAGGACCAGCTCTACGGATCCAGTCTGTGCTGTTTAACCAGTACAACAACATTCATCCAGCAGATAGATAGCACATAGAATGTATGCAAGCAGATTACATTATAATACAAAACAAAGCTCATGTAAATCCAGTGGCGGGCGGTGCATTTCACACCTAGGCCTTCAGTGATGTCCGACACATTCCTACCTGAATTATTCTACCTCTTAATACCATCGTTATGACGCCATGGCTCTAGAAACTAGACAGAAACACAGTATAACCGGGCGTTGCATCACCCTAACATAGTCAGACAAGTACAACAGAGTTATATTAATATTTCCGAAGCATTTTTAATCAATAAATCCGCATTTACAATGAAGAGTGTTAAACTAACATCTTTAAGATCGCTACATTACCCACGTCTGTCGTCTCGTCCACCATAATAGCGACAAAGGGTGCCTTTTTAATCTCCATTTTGATCTCTTCTCCCACTTCAGCAATAGCAAAAATCAGGTCGTTTTGTATTTTGCCTGACGTCCCAGTAAACACTTTGTTTGTGGACAGGTGGTAATGTAAATCTGGGTTGTTTTCAGCCAGAAAAGAAAGAAGCTCAACGTAGTTTCCTGTTTGTGGACTCTTTTATCGTGTCCCCTAAATGAAAGTTATTGTTTACCCAAAAACAGGACACAATCGATCAGTATTATCGATCAGTCAACGAAAGCTTTCGTTATGGCGCTCCGTTTCCCTGGCACTTTCAAAAGTTTCACATCTACCGGCATAGTTACGCATCTCAATAGTGAATATCAATAGTGCGTATCAATAGTGCGTATCAATAGTGCGTATCCAATCAAAAGACGTGCTGGGTGCTGACATCATTGAGCCTTACAGCAGGCGCCGTTGTTGCTTTTGCTCGCATCTACGTAGGTTTACTAGGAACGCCACAGGTTTTCTCGTTCCAACGTTAAGTTACAGGTCGTATCCGCGGCACCGTTTATCGTGCAGGCTGGGCAGATTTTGGAGCCCCCTAGCAACACATTTTGATTGGATAAAAGCTCTAACATAAAGGCCAGCCCTCCAAATCTCAATCGGAGACTGGAAGCAGCGCAACCAAGAGGAAAGCTATGAAATGAAGAGAATAGACTATGGGGAATCATTAATACATATTTGTGGAAAAAATATATTAAAATAAAATGTATATTCTGATGATGTTTAGGCCAGCAGAGAAGGCCTTGCTGGCCCTGACGGCACACCACTGTGTAAATCCCTTTTTTTAGATGTAACACCCATATTTAACACTCACATTTAAATCCCAGCATTAAATGCTTTCAAGTTTCCATTGTTGGACCAGCTCTACGGATCCAGTCTGTGTTACAGTGGCGGTCTGTCTCTAGGGTCTGCCTGAATAAAAATCAGGCTGGCAAAGTGTAAGGGCAATATGAGACTCGGTAGGGTAAGTCCGAGAAGAAGAATCTTCTGGAAGAATCCAAAGTCAAAGCCAAAATCAGCCATTCTGACGTACGGGACAGTCTAATGAAGGAACAGGCCAGCCAACAGCTGTGTGGCATAGAAGCACCTCCTGAAACAATGTACTAACAGTCTAATTCCTGATTAATTATTATCCTTTCTTGGTAAATTCGACCGTCACTACTATTTCACTGCTCTCTCTCCAGGGCGGGTCTTTCCACGTGCTATTATCTGTCATGTAGCCTTGAAGCCATGGGGGTGATTTAGAACAACGGTTACATACATCCTTATCTGTTAGAAACCGTTTAGTGTCTTACTTTACAAATCTTTGGTCTTACAAATGTTTGGTCAGCTGCCATCCTCATCTGTAGCTTCTAAGACAGGAAACAAATTAGTAACTATCTAAGCCAGGTCGTAAATATAGGTTTCTACTTCTATTAGTTCCATTATCTCTACTCAGGTTATAAGCAAGTCACAAACCAGGGGTGATCCACCAGTCAGAGCAAAGGGTGACTCGCAGGTCCCCAGTTGTTATAGATAATCATCCAGTGCATGTTTCTCATGCTGACCTGAAATATGTAATGAATGATTATGATGATGAATGATGAATAATCCTAGTGAAAGTGTCATAATAACAATCTGTATCGTTTATCGTCATTGTCACTTCAAATCTGAATCTGTAAAAAAAAAGTAGTTTCCAAAGAATTTCACACATGATCTTTTCTGGGTAAATTAGACTCTCAATATTGCCTCACAACAATTTCATTTCTAGTCACTACTACTACTACTACTACTACTACTACTACTACTACTACTACTACTACTACTACTACTACTACTACTACTACTACTACTACTACTACTACTACTACTACTACTACTACTACTACTACTACTACTACTACTACTACTACTACTACTACTACTACTACTACTACTACTACTACTACTACTACTACTACTACTACTACTACTACTACTACTACTACTACTACTACTACTACTACTACTACTACTACTACTACTACTACTACTACTACTACTACTACTACTACTACTACTACTACTACTACTACTACTACTACTACTACTACTACTACTACTACTACTACTACTACTACTACTACTACTACTACTACTACTACTACTACTACTACTACTACTACTACTACTACTACTACTACTACTACTACTACTACTACTACTACTACTACTACTACTACTACTACTACTACTACTACTACTACTACTACTACTACTACTACTACTACTACTACTACTACTACTACTACTACTACTACTACTACTACTACTACTACTACTACTACTACTACTACTACTACTACTACTACTACTACTACTACTACTACTACTACTACTACTACTACTACTACTACTACTACTACTACTACTACTACTACTACTACTACTACTACTACTACTACTACTACTACTACTACTACTACTACTACTACTACTACTACTACTACTACTACTACTACTACTACTACTACTACTACTACTACTACTACTACTACTACTACTACTACTACTACTACTCCAGGACGGGTCTTTCCACACTCTATTGTCTGTTAGCCTTGAAGCCATGGGGTGATTTAGAAAAACATTGCATGATAAATCCTAATATTGACATAGCTTAATCAATACTTTTTAGACTAAGCTAAGAGAAGAAGCTCCCACTATTGTCTGCTGTATATAATGAGCATTTATCTGGGACATTGTTGCCTAACACTGTGGAGTGTCTGAGTGGAGGCACCTGTCTGGTCATCATCATCTGTTGGGAGTGGCTGCAAGCCTGTTAGTCATCAGCAATCTACAAAATCTCAATTTCTGTCTGGCTAGTCAGGGGGTGACAAACCTCCTGTGACATGCCTCCTGTCACTGAGATACCTGACAACAAGATGAGGGAGTCTACCTGTGGGAGTCCATCGAGGAAGGCCTGAGAGGAAGGCCAGGATACTAATTATCTTTCCTTCCATTTGATTAATTGTTGTATTTGTCTACTTTAAGTGCATTAACCACCAACATCTTGTTTGGACTATTAACCCTATATCTTTCTGACTAATATCACAATGTGATTTCTCACTATTCCTGTAATGTTGTCCCTCAGGAGGACACACAGACACTACCCCCCCCCCCCCCCCCCCCCCAGTGGCGGCTGGTGATAAAAATGTTGGGTGGGGCACAGGTTATGGGGGCATGCTCCACGGAAGAATATCAACTTTAAAATCAATCTGGATTTACAGCCGATTTTAGCATGAGAATATATATATATAACTGAATTATTTTAATATATAACTTATTAAAGGGCAAACTGCAAACACAACAAAAATATGATGCACAACAACTGACAAGTCAACTGGAATAGTCTTTGTTAGCAGAGTAGACCTAATGTTAACAGAATGGACTTATACCCTTTGTCTATCTGTGCAGCGGTAAGGTGAATAATTCTAGCAGTACTGTCCAGACAGTTGTCTTGTTTAGCCATTCAACTAGGCATTATTTATTCAATGGAGAAAGACATGGAACACAATGCAATTGTGATAATAAACGTGTTCTTTGTTACTTCTTTAATTAAATTAAAGTGTACCTTTCTATTATCATACAATATTTCCTTGAACATGTAAACTCTATAATCATACAGTTGTCTTTCTATTAGTTGTCTCTGTCATACTGAACTGTTTGTTATCATCCTGAACTATCTCTGTTGCTCACCTCACCTCAGTTCTGTCTCTATTGCTCTCCTCTCCTGTTGTCTGTCTCTCTGTTGCTGTCCTGTCCGGTTGTTAAGTCTGACGTCAAACGTGACGTTTTGCAATTTCCGGGTCCAAACCAGAAATTCTCCGCACCATAATACCAGTGTACTACAGCGGTAGAATGACAGTTTAATCGTTTTTTAGACTCTGATCTATTCATACAACAAGGGACACAGCACTTTCCCGTTTTCCCCATATTGTCAGGGTATTTGAGCCTCGGAAAAGTGCTATATAAATATAATTTATTATTATTATTAAGTAAATAGGTTTCTATTGGATTTAGATCTGGTGACTGGGAAGGCCACTGAACTCATTCTCATGTTCAAAGCAGTTTGAGACAGTTTTTGCTTTGTCACATGGTACATTATCATGCTGGAAGTAGCCATTAGAAGATGGTTACATTGGGGCCAGGAAGGGATGCACACAGCCTGTGGCATTCAAGCGATGATTGATTAGTATTAGCGGGCCCAAAGTGTGCCAAGAAAACTCACACCATTACACCACCTGAATGAATGAGAAGGCGTACAGGTTTTCCTAATAAAGTGTGCAGTCAGTAAACACCTTTGACTCCTTCATTGAATTCCATCATGAGACTTTATTCATCTGTTCAAAATGCTTTTCATGTTTTTATTGTGCACTGGCAATTTTCAACCATTACATCATTCTGCAAGGGATCTAATTTATCTGACATCAAGATCTGAAATTCAATGCTAGATTTCACAAATCACATTCTTCAAATAATCAACACATTTGATGTTGATCACTTGCACATTTTGTGATGATACACATAGGTAATAACGTCAAAAATGTGTAGGTCTATGCATTGGTTAAAATAAACCAACTTATAAGAATAACAAAATCATGTAAATTCAATCAAAGAATCCAATGGCATAATAAATACTTATCATTCAAAGACCTCACATTGAGAGAGTACAGTGGCATTCCAATTGGTTACACAATAAAAGGGAAGAGGTTTAAAACAAGACAATTTGCCATTAGCCAACACTTTCTTTCATTATCATCAACATCATCGTCATCAGACAGTTCTTTGTCATTTTTCATGTTACTTGTTGAGGGACATTACAATTCTTTGCCACGGTTTTAATAGGAGAACCATTCTAAATTGGACTGTTTGGACACGTTTCTGTGATTTGAAGAACCCAATGAGAAACAATTGCATATAACATGACATCAAAAGCACAGAACGTGAAATCACTCTGGACCACTAAAATAAGCATGTTAATATACCAATAATAAGGTGCCAATTTAACAAATCATTTGTGCATGATTAGCAAGACAATGTTGAATTAGTGATTTTTTTTCCTCTAACATACAAAGGCCAACAGTGGAAAACTCAATATAAAAACACACAACTCACTGAAGTTCATTATCTATGTACTGTACTGGATGCATTACTGATCAAGTATACCAGCTGTCTGCCATTACGGTATCATTATGTACAACTACGTTTCTTTCAGTATCAGAAATATACTCCAAAACAGTCGATGCTTCTCCTCACATACAGACCTTGGGTGAGTGACAGTGCATGTGGCATCACTTGCCATTATACGTACTTTTTTTTTTTCTTTATCTTTTTTTAAATACACCATTTACAACAGTACCTGAACTACTAGCTAACACACAGACAGCCCCCTGGCACACCGTACGGAAACAAACATACAGCTAAAGTGGGAGTGACGACAGTGAGCGGTAGGTGGGTATGGATGGAGCTACTAGACCACAATAGAAATGATATTTGCCCGTTTATTAAGACTGGACTGCCAAATGATGTCAGCTACTGAAAACAATGACAGCACAGATGGTCATGGACACTGAAAAAAAACAACTTGCATAGTCCTAGAAAATAAACAAAGTCTCACTCCGTGATGCCACGCATGGTAGAGTGCCTCTGGATAAACCCATCTGATATAAGGAGACAGTACTGGACACGGAAGTATCGAGCAGTTACTGTTGTTCTTTAGATTTATAATTGTAAAAACGACAAACTCTTTGGTTCATCTGTGACAAAACCAGAAGACACTGCTACTCTGAGGGACTGGGGTTGTATAGGACTGGGGTCGCCATAATAGTTCAAGAGGATATACAGTAGATATATATATTTTTAATCAATGCACTGTATATAAAGTATCGTATCAACCTTCTGTGACGTGGTGTTAAAGCAAAGACTTCCTGATAACCTGTACATCCCACACCATAGCCTATGTCAGTTAGAACGATGTCAGTTCTGTTCTGATTCATGTTCATTTCAATGTAGTGAAGGGCTTATGTCAGGGTCCCCACGGCTTAATACCATCAAGGTTACCACACAGAACTCGCTCTTTCTCAACCATACCAATACTATCCATAGCAAGACTAACTAAGGCCCCCTTTACACTTAATAGCACGCACACATCATAGTTTAAAGATGCCCAATAGAGGTGGCACTACTTAGTTGTGTGTCCTGTGGCACAGTTAATAATAAAAAGGCATTTTTGTTATAATTTCCAGTGGTGGCAGGAGTTGGGTATGGATTGTGCTAAGGTATCAAACTAATAGAAAGAAAGAAGGGGAAAAAAAAGAAGAAAAACAAGAAAGAAAATTGATGTAGTTGATTGCGTCCTCCCATTTACACCTCCACTGTAAACGTTTCAAGTGTGTTCCTGTGTTCTACTGGTCCCATTCTCAGTGCAGTCCATGTACACTGTATGTTTCAGACAGAGCTCTGCGGGTTGACGACTTATGCCTCCTCTCTTTGGCAGTAGTAGTGGTTTCTGGGAATTTTAGTACTATGCAGCTGTGCAATACTGTCTGTTGTCCTTTGTGGATAGTTCTTCCTCCAGTTAACTTATGCTGAGCTGAGCGAAGCCCATCAGTTTGACGTCATCAGGAATTTCAGACTCGTCTATGCCAGATGCCTGGGTAGGAATCAAGACAAGATGACTCAGTGTTTCTCCTTGCGGGTTGTTAAACAGGGCATAAACATGTTGACATGGCTGGATTGAATTCAATAGAGGAAAGTGGTGTTGGTGGTAATTGGTAACAGACAGCTCTCGATTTAGAATAGAGGACCAAATGGAATAGAGTTGAAATGAGACGGCGAGAACCATAGTGCCAAAATATGAGCACTCGTATGATTCATTTATAGCATACTAGAGACATGTAGTCTCGACACTTACCAGTTTGAAAGTGACATTTTTGTTGTTTTGAGGATCGTCGACAATCTTCTGCAGATTGGCAGCCACTGGTGAGAAGACAGAGATGGAATATGGGTTTAGGGAGACGGATGAGCAACAGAGCGGAACATAACAGGGTTTTTCCTGGTTCAAAATAAGGCTTAGGAGTGGAAGGAGTGGAGGTGAAGCGCGGGGAACATTTTTTGTGAACCCACAAACCCGATGCTTGTTCTTTTTTTTTTAAATTATTTGTTTTCTGATTTTATCCCTTTTTTTCACCCAATTTAGTATCCAATTGCACCCAACCTAGTATCCAATTATCCCCTGCATATTGCGTAGGATCCGCCGCACGACCCCGTGGCCGGCAACCCCAGAGGAGATAGCCAGGCAGACTAGCTGTCTGGCTCCTCGAGCCCGACACCGTTATTCCGGCACCCCGGGGGCGGTGTTGCGCGACGGATCCTTGTCCGGAAATAGTCCTATACCCCCCTTGGGAGCTGCCGCTCAATATGCCGCTCCCTGTGGGCCCCGGCCATATCCGGGTCTGGCGAGACCGGCCGATGCTTGTTCTTTTAATCGTTGTGCTGACATTATTGAGATGTATTCGAAAATTAAATGCGTGACAAAACATACAAAATTGGAAAGTTTTAAATATTTATTTACGGATATGTTTTAGAACAACTAAAACGCCCGCTATGTCAGGGAGGTGGAGCGTGAGCGTGTGCGATAGCACCCGAAAGATGGTGAACTACAGATATAGAAACTTATATATAAACATTATAATATATAAGATAATAGGATTACAGCATAACATTGTTATAAGGCTGTGAATTATGTTTGTTGCAGTGGAGGAAATAAAGCTCCTGTTTGTGAACGTCACCACAGCGACTTTGGTCAGTCAGTCTCGCTAGCATCCTTCATCAGCACAGCGTTCCGGAATGCTCAGAGTCGTTACCAGCTACGAGCCTGGCTAAATGAGTAAAGTAACCAGTACACTCTCAACTACGGTTCGGGGCCATTAAGCTGGAAAGGTAACATTACCTAATGTCTCTTCCACAGGTATTGTGTACAACGTAACGAGTCTAGCAACCGTTTTTGTCCATGTTATTTGTTGTGAGATTTCTCCTAGAAGGCGGCTTAAGTGGGGCGAAAAAGCCTTAGGTAAGACAACAACTCCACATCTCCCTGGGCTATAGGCTACAGTTTAACAATGAGTCAGTGTAGCGCCTCATTAGCGCACATTAAAAACAGTTCAAGAAAGGTGTAGTTAGGTTAGGTGTAGAAAGGTACTTACCAACCACCAAGTCTTTCCCATCAACCAGCCCAGCTGACACCAACTCCTGAGATACCCCGTCAGCAGAGTCTGTGGGGGGGAGAGAGAGAGAGAGAGAGAGAGAGAAAGGGAGGGAATGACGGCTCAGATGACATGCAGATTTGACCACATTACAGTATTACAGTATTCACTGCTGACTTGCATGAAAAAGCAACACAAGACTGCAAGACACGCAGTCAGCTCCACCTTGGCTCCAGTTCAAATCAACAAGAGCTAATAAAACCATACCTCTGCCTGGCATGAACTCAAATCGGATGTCGTTCAGCTCTTTCTTCAAATTCCTGAGAGAGGAAAAGATGGGAGTTGTTGTTAGAGGAGAGGTTAGGAGATTAATTAACCGTGAATTAGTCAGGTAGGTCATTGAGGACAATGACATGGTTGACTACTTCATCAGGAGGTAAACAGTTGACAAAAGCAGGTAAAAACAGTTGAAAAATGAAGTCAAAAGTCAAAACTGTGTATGTACCTCAACCTCAGTACCAGGCTGATGGGAATCTTGGTGGCATTGGAAGCAGCTGGATCCTGTGGTGACACGGAGGAACAAGTTACAGTACAACATCCACAGTGTGTGTGTGTGTGTGTGTGTGTGTCACAAGTTACAGTACAACATCCACAGTGTGTGTGTGTGTGTGTGTGTCACAAGTTACAATATAACATCCACAGTGTGTGTGTGTGTGTGTGTGTGTGTCACAAGTTACAATATAACATCCACAGTGTGTGTGTGTGTGTGTGTCACAAGTTACAGTACAACATCCACAGTGTGTGTGTGTGTGTCACAAGTTACAATATAACATCCACAGTGTGTGTGTGTGTGTGTGTGTATGTATGTATGGCACAAGTTACAGTACAGCACCCACAGTGTGTGTGTGTGTGTGTGTGTGTGTGAGTGTGTGTGTGTGTGTGTGTGTATGTCTCAAGTTACAGTACAGCACCCACAGTGTGTGTGTGTGTGTGTGTGTGTACCTGTGCGGAGGAGCCGTGTGAGGGGCTGGCTGCCTGGCCGGGGGTCTGTGCCGTCTGTCCTGCCTCTGGGAGAGGGTTCTCCTGGGCTGGGCCAGACGGCTGCAGGAGGGCGGAGGCTGCGTCCGTGGCTGGGAAGATCTACGGGACGGACAGAAAGTACACGACGCATGTCCCTGGGAGCTTACTCTCTCCTAAGTTCAAGTCATTCCATGCATTCATTGCACTGACTGTATTTTTCATGTTTCCGTAAAGTACAGCCGATTTTCAGGCAAATCTCAAAAAGGCATGTTTATCCATTTTTGCATTTCATAAATCATGTCTTATGTCCACTTGATCGGGGAATGTAATGATTATTACGACTCACCTCTAAATTTTGAGACCCGTCCCTCACTCTGGGTGACTGTAGAATGGACATGATACAGAGATTGTCAGAATTAAGCAGAACATGCAATTCCCTTTTTCCCCCACAGGGTGGAGCAGTCCAGAGTGGGTTTGATCGACAGCAGGGAGGAAAGGACAGTAATTACATACATCCAAAGACAGCACAGGAGAAAGAAGACAACTGTAGAAAGAAGGTGAGCTTTGTTTTTGGGTTGTTGTTTTTTTTTTGGGGGGGGATCATTGTCGGGTAGCAGCAAGCAGTTGGCGAACATTTACCCACTCTCTCTCAGGACGAGTAGCCTTTGTCTGCAGAGCCGGAGAACCAGTTTGGGACCACGAGGTCTAGGACCCTAGAACCCTAACCCTAAGGTCCTAGACTTGCGGTCCTAGATTTGCGGTCGTAAACCTGCGTGTCCCGAAACTGCTGTTGGCTGGTGCTCCGGCTCTGCAGACACACACAGTGCTGGGGACGTGGCCGAGCCTCACCCGTAGTGCTGCCACGGCGGCCCTCCCCTCCTCGCTCTCCTCGTCCAGCTCGTCGTCGCTCCACTCCCACTCGCCGTCCTCCGTCTTATGGAGCCGTCCGCTGGAGCCAGGGACACGACGCACCTACACACACACACACGCGCACGCGCACACACACACACACACACACGCGAAGAATATGAACACATAAGCACACGCATTCAATCACGACACAACATTGTAACCAGTTTCAACCCGCCTGTATTCCACTGTGTGCTGCAGAGTGTCCTACCTTTTTCGATCGGTCTCCTATCGTCGGCCCCTTCTGAAGAAGCTTCTCCTCCAAGTATTCACGGGTCTGCATGGAGCGAGACAGACAATCACTTTTTTGGAAATTCTTCAAAATGCTAAACGCATAATTAGGCCGTACCGCGAACGGTCCTCTCGGTTAACAACACACCGGACGCCCACTGTACCTTTGCTTTCGTGAAGAATTTGTGCTTTAAAAGCTCAGCAGCTGTTGGCCTGAGGGACAGAAGGAGACAACATTATTGACTGATCTACTAAGACTCACGTAAGCGCACCGGGTCTGGGGAAAAGTCACCGTTATCAAGGCTAACTTGTAATTCATCTCACGGTATGAAACTACCCATCATTGGGTGGGAAGTGTGTAGTCACCGTTTCTCTGGGTCCTTCTGTAAACACAAGGAGAGCATCTTCCGGAAGGACTTGCCGTACTTCTTCACCATCTCCTTGTCGGCGATCCCCGTCTCCAGAACGGGGGGGTCGTTCTGCAAGGTCAGCATCAGGACCTAGGGAACCCACACGACGGGGGTCATCGTTAGACAACGTCAGAAAGGATTAGGACCATGCAAACGACCATGTTTCATCATAGTCCATATAGGACTATACAGTCCTATGTAGATATATTCAATTCAAACAAATATCAGATCATAACCCAAATAAATAACAGATCAGACCAAACAAATATCTGCCATACAGCTACTGGCCGGCTTAGAATTAGGTTAGGAGCTAATTCAAATGCTCTGGGTGCGTTAGAATCGGCCGAAAGTCGGTTCTATCTACACATGCTTGCCTTCATGGGTGGGTACTTGTGATACGGCGCGGCGCCCGTGGCCAGCTCTATGGCTGTGATTCCAAAACTCCAGATGTCTGCTTTGAAGTCATAACCCCGGACCTGAGGGAAGGGCAACAACATGTGAGACAAAGCCTCTGTTGTGTCAGAAGGGGGAACTGGTGGGTAAAACTCAGCCTCTGTAGTTCCCCTTCCAAAACAGAGCTTTTGATATCTGAACCTCTGATAGCAGATCAAGTTTCAAAGTTTCTAGTCATGGTGGGTACAGTACAATTCTTACTCGCAAGCTCTCCCCTTTCGGGAAAAACAAACAAACACAGAATCCACGTAATAGTCACAGAATATGTATTAAGCAGTGCCGGTTGTTGTTAACAGGCACATCAAAGAAAGAGGATTCTGGGAGCCACCCACCTGCTCCATCACTTCGGGGGCCATCCAGCATGGCGTCCCCACAAACGTCTTCCGCACCTTGTTCCTAGTCATGTCCCCTCCCGCCGCTAGGAAGGCACTCACTCCGAAGTCTGGGGGAGACAATGGGTGGGAGACAATGAGCGGGAGACAATAGGTAGGAGACAAGGGGGGAGAGAAGAGTGAGAGAGCATATATGAAAGGACTAATAGAGGAGTCTATTAAGAGAGAGAGCTGGGAAGGGGAGGGGTTAAGAGCTTGGGTCACAATACCTGCAATTTGCACGGAACCATCGTCCCCAAGGAGAATATTTCCTGCCTTCAGATCCCTGTAAATGACAAACGCCCCCCATAAAATGATCAGATGAATAACTTATGAAATACTTAACGTATCTAAAAATGAAGTTGAATTACGGACTGACCAATTGGCTGAATGAACAAAATAATAGATACACAAATGAACAAACCAAACTAGCCTCTAACAATAACAAAGCAAAATGGAGTAAAAAACTAAACAAAAAAAAAACATTTCCTTTTCCCGTCAATCTATGGTAAAGCTATGCTTCTAATCAGCGTGATCTCTTCCTGCCACGGCTCTGTTTGCATACATGACAGACCGTGATGACCCGGGGAGGAAAGTGGTTTATCTCGACGGCAGAAAGACACACAGCTCCACACGCTCGATCTGCTCTCTAAACGCCCTTCACCTTCCTCTCAGAGAGCCCTAACCATGTTAGACCACAGCATCTGATCTCCATCAGCAGCAACTCCACTGGCCTTTGATGTTCTACCCAATCTACTACTGATCTATTGGGCCAGTCATTTCCCTTGTGCCCCTGCAATCCTGCTGAAGTCAATCCGGGCAAAAATAGATTCCATTTCCTCTCACGTCCACACATCCATCATAGTACAAAGGCATACCCTACTGTATCTCTGCAACACAGAAAAACTAATACACTGAATACAAAGTCAAAATCACTACAGATTTTTCAAATATTTTTTGGGGAAACCCAAACAAAACTTCAATGAGGAGCCATAAAAGAGACTAACCTAGACAACAGCCATGTGCCATGTGTAGCCTAGCCAAACACTAGCCAAGATATTAGACTAGTTCATTTTGAAACAGTTGAGCTGGTCACACTCCAGTGGCCCCAGGATAGAGAGAGGTCATTATCCTTTGTTCCCCATTTCACTAGTATGACAGGTCACTGTGTTCCTCGGGAGGAACTGTTACGTAAAACAAACCTCTTCAATAATGCATCTCTCTCTGTATG
>NC_137686.1:21571398-21726398 GCF_963989245.1 Nansenia antarctica | reverse complement strand
AGGACAAAGGAGAGCATTCAGTGTTGAAACTTGAGCTTATGAATGGCATGAGAAATACGCATCAAGGAAAACATTTGGTCTTGCCATAACATGTCTTAAAATGCAAAAAATGCGAATCCGGTGTCAACAGAGAGATGTGACCACATGAGCGAGTATCATTTCCATTCATTTCATAACAAACATTTTCATTCCAGCCCAGCACTAGCACAGTGGAGAGGGGGGGGAGAAACTGTTAGCGTTTCGCCTTTGTACCTTCTAAACCCTTATCACACAAATGATCACTAGTCGTGTTTACACAAAAACAGGCTAGATTAGCGACTATAATATAGCTTTGTTCATCGTCCTATTGTTTATCATTAGGTAAGGATGTTGGCTTTTTTAATACAGCTAAAAAGCTAGGAAGGTTTTTTGGACAGGTTGATACAAATAAAAATAATAACAGAAAAAACAGGATTGGAATTTTATGTAGGCCTATAGCTGCATTGCCTTTGGTACAGCATTGGTACTGATGAGAGCTACTGTAGATTACAGTATAAAAACAGAAAACAGGACTGGAAATGTACTCTGCAAATTTTGTGATGCCTCTGTATGCTTATGTCCAACTGAACTGAACTAATGGTGATATGACTAACCTCAAAACTAAAATTGAACGCACATTCTTTTACTGGACCTCAAAAATGATGGATTTGGGGAGTGATGACCCTTCCCGGAAGCACCCCCTGTTGCTGTGTTAAAACTCACTCATCCCTCTGCTGACGGTGCACAGGGGGTAAGCTAGGCCTGAAAGGAAACTGCTGAGGTTCATAAGCACCCTATCAGCCAGCGACTCCATTACTATTGTTCTGACAAGGCTAAGCTACACATGAACATGAAAATGAATGGAAAGACTTCCTTTCCCCCCATTTCAGTATAACCTTTCCCAGAATCCGTGTGTGTGTGTGTATGTGTATGTGCGTGCATGTGTGCGTGCATGTGTGTGTGTGTGTGTGTGTGTGTGTGTATGCGTCCTGTAGTTTACATGCGATGCTGCGTAGTAGGCCTAATGACAACTTGAATAGGCTATGATGTTATACATTACAATATCATATTTCCCCCCCCATTTTTAATGGGATTTATATCATTTTTCTGTCATAGTACCCAGCACCAGCCGCAAAGTTAAGAGCCTTACACAAGGGCACACCAGAGTTATTGATACCAGCAACAGTCTGACTGCCAGCTCACACCCTGCCAGATTGTTTTTGTCAGCCAATGGGATTGAAACAGGCAAGCTTCTGGTCACTGGCCCGCCTCTCTAACCTCAAAGCCATACCTGTCCCAATGATATTCAGGAGGTAAACCATAAAAAGATTCAGGTAACATCTAGTCTTTGAAATGTACCATAACAGCATACAACAATGCACTCTAGACTGTAGTCATATCGATAACAGTGTATTGTTAAAGGCGTACCTGCTCCTCCTTTTTTATTGTTCTACCACATTCTCTTAAACTGAATAATATAGCCTCAAGGTGTGACACTATTAACACACTACGTGTCTTACAAAACACCTGTGGTGGGTGGTAGAGCACGCAGCATGAATATCTCTCGATTGAATAAGTCATAAGTGTTCAAAATGTTAGTTTGGCTTTTGTAATTGTTCACTGGGCCCAGCAGTGCAGATCATTCTGATCCAGATTAAAAGTTTTAAACAACTGGGCCCAGGGCTATGATCATTAGTGTGACACATTTACAGTCACATCAGTGATTCAGTTCATAAGAACCTGAACTGATTATGTTAAGTATGTTGTTGCTCTTTGGGCAATCGTCAAGAGATGTGTTAGTAATTAAAGGCTTCCGTTCTCCATCCTGTATGGCATTCTGAGACTACCCGTACCTGTTTACAGTTGCACTGGCCCAGCCCCATCCAGTCTGGATTAGATGGCTTGAAGTTATTACATTAATTGATCAACATCTACACAGTTTAATCTGATCTGCATATAAAATGAATGAAGGTGGCATTGAATTAGCTGTTCACAGTGAAGTACATTTGAGGTGAAGCAGTTTACTATTACCACCAAACAATCACTTCGTAGAGACTCTGATTGCAAGGTGTGACCTAGACCCGTGACATCACACATTCAGAGCTCACAGGCTTGTCAGACCGGTGTTGGAGGAGTGGCATTCGTGAAGCTGCCTAAAGACAAGCACCTGTACTCCACTCTAGATTCAGTTTCTCTATGTATAATATGTGCTTTTAGATATTAGAAGGAACACTTTTTTCATCCTTAGCGCAATTGTACACATGGCAAAGACCGGTCCCTATCATTGTGGATAAAAGTGGCCTCTGGACACAGTTGATTCGAGGACAGAGGACAGATAACTTTCCTTGCAAGAGTATCGTTGGTACAACATCAATCTGACAGAATGGAAACAAATGGGATACCCGCTAAACATGGTAAGTCTTGAAGACCTGTGCTTTTGGACTTGACCTTGACCTAATATTTGTATAAAATACTTAAAACAAATTGCCTACCAATTAGTTTAAAGCTGTACATGCTAATGTATAATCAATGACAATATATCATTATGTATATCATTATTCATTTGGATTCAAAATACATCTGTGTAAACCCATTCTTCCCCTCAACAATCTATTCCTATCTATCATATTGTGTAGTTCCAGTGGGTCTAGGCTATGTAGGCCTACTATAGAGTACACGTCATAGACTTTAAATGAGAAACATGGATATGTTCTTTAAGGATTCAAGCAATTATGGCCACCATACTATAATCCACTTCACCATCATCTTTCGCGGCACATAATATAATAACTTTCAGTTTGCCTCTTTCTCTCCTAACCCTAACCCTGAATTTACATCAGCCCATCCAGAGATTGTAACACCTGCACTTGTGTCATGCTTGTGGTGGTCAGAACCATGTTATATATGGTTTCAATTTCCCTCTGAGGTCAATACTTTTGCATTTCAAAGGGTATGAAAGGCTTTGGGTTTCATTCCATTCCACAAGTCATCACAAGGTGTGGCCTCTACACCCTATTTTCACTTCAGACCAGTTTGTAGTTACTGTAGTAACTATTTACAGAAACAACACTGGGCGAAATCCAAACAATCAAAATCAAGCTGAGGGCCACAGTGCTCAACAACTCATGTTCAGTTGAAAGGTCATAATGAACGCATTTCCAATCATAAGGAGACTTAGCAGCACCCATCCTCTAAGTTGTAGGTCTCCCTGTTTATGACACTGTCTGGTTTCTCTAGTGATGTTACTTCCCATTCTAAAGTGTGTAATGCACAGTTACTGCAGGGATATAATCTCAAATTGCATGACAAAACAATAACAACATTTCATAACAGTAATTGGAGATGACTAACGACAAAATAATAGATTGCTTCAAGGGTTTGTTTTGTTTGAGTGTTATTGTGAACATTGTGTTGTATTCAGCGCTGCAGTTCCATTGACGATGGTTTCATTTATTTATTTAAATGTAACTTTTGTTTTAGCAGGGAGTCCTATTGAGACCAATATCTCTTTTACAAGGGAACCCTGCATATACACAGTTTACAATAATAGATTGAGATTGATTGAGATTGAGATAATGTTTATTGCCACTATGCATTACACATATAGGAATTTGCTTCGTCACCACAGCAAGTGCGTTTATACTTTTTTCACATGTCAAAAAACAGGACAACACAACAACAACACAGGACAGACAACAGTGCATTGGATAGTGCGGTATAAAGTAAAGTGCAGTGCAGAGTTTTTTTTACAGTGAGTCCAGTTCAGTCCTGGGCAGACTTGGGGGCGGGGGGGGGGGGGGGGGGGGAAGCCAGAGTCATTTAGCAGCCTGGCGGCTGAGGGGTAGAAGCTGAGCCTGTGGCGGGCCTTCAGTGCCTTAGGCAGCCGCAACCTTCTTCCAGAGGGAAGCAGGGTGAGGAGGCCGTGTATATTAATACATAATACACATACACAATTACAACATAAAACATAATCAAGACACACAACAATGTTTCAACAAGGAGGCCCTCAGTCAAAACTTTAAAAGAAATACCTGAGCAATCACTGCAGATTGCTCCAGCAGTGAGGTGCACCATCACTAAAAGCGGATTTACCCAATTCGGTGAGGAGCCCCGAGGAACCACAAGAGTTAACTCACTCTGAGAACGAGTTAGGTCATTTATGTTCTTGAATTTCAATAATGAGTTTAGGTAGGCTGGGTGTTTATGCAATAACGCTGTAAAACAATTGTTATTTCTCGCCGTGAGAAATAGAGATGCGGCGTGAGAGCGTGAGAACTGGTTGAAATGCGTGAGTCTCACGGCGATTGCGTGAGACTTGGCAGCTCTAGGCTTTATACACAAAAAGGGAGTAATGAAGAGATCTACTGGACGAGGTCATGCCAACTTTTTGATAGTATGCAATGAGTAATAAAACGATCACCTGTTGTAAGGCGAAGGGCGCTATGGTCGATGTCACCCAAAGGTTTAAGGTTAGTGGCTGCTGCAGTCCAGAGATGACATCACCACAATCAAGTACTGGCATGAAGGTTTGTTGCACAATCTGCTGTCAGATGTTCAGGGAAAGGCAATGTATATGGAGAAAAAAATATATTTAAACATTTGCAAATCTATGTTTTTGCTTACGGATCTATGTTTTTGCTTACAAAGTGGATTTTTTCCTCACAAAATATTTCTTTGCTTTTGATTTAATTTGGCTCAAGATTAACTCCATACATGTATAGTTCATAATCCATAGGCTGGTAACAGTAAACACTTCCACAAGAGGGCGACTCCGTCTGACTTTTAATTGTAGGGTTTAATTTCACCTGCACATGTCAGGTCAGGACAGGTATAGCCTGAAACGTTTCATTTAAATGTTACACAAAACGGCATGGTTATGGACTTATAAAATAAGATGAAATGAAAAGAACTCGCAAATAAAATGGAACATTTTGAAGTTAATGTTGATTCTGTGTTTTTACTGCACAGACGAGACAACATCTGGAAACAGATGTGCTCGTATATTAAACCTAAGCGGCCGTCGGCTGTTACGGTCGACTGAGGAATGTAAAATGAGTTAGTGAACTTTGAGTAGGCTGCTCCCCACGCCCCGCAGGAGACAGAGAGAGACGTCCTCCAGCGTTTTCGTCCGATCGCACTATTTTTGTTTTGTTGCAGTTTTGTTTTGAAACGGATTAAAAGTCACAATGCAATGCCTAAAAAAGCAACCCAAACGCAGCAGATCAGAAGAGTTACTTCATCATGCGCAAAGCAAGAAGACGACTCGTATGAACGCGAAGCTCCTTGGTAAAGTATCTTAAAGTCCACGAGAAACCCAATTGAAATTGCGATCGTAATCGTACCTCTTGTCAAACTATTTAAATACCGGTCCTCGATCCGTTATACCTGAAACTCTTGTCAGTGCTTTGACATCCGCCAAAATGATGGGCTGTCGCGCCTATAGCCTACCTTAAAATATCATAAATTACAACTTTATCAACAGTGAATGTGAAAATGTATCCTATTACTGAAGTATCTCACTAAACAGGAACACATGGATCACCTGACCAGACTGTCAATATTTACACACGATGTACATCATTGGCAGTTGCAACAATGAATTGTGAAGCCTGTTTTCAAAATGCAGGTCACTCTCTGAAGTTTGCCACAGATTTGTCACAGATGTCCCAATCATATTTCCTTGATAGGATCCTAACTATCAACTATTAAATATGTGGATTCCTGATGAGAGAAGTGGACTCCCTAAGATAAAATAACCCCAAAAGTGTATTAAGAAAACAAACTGCAGGATATGGTTCTGCTTTTTAAATGATAGGAAATTTCAGTTATGGAAAGTGTTTCTTTACTGTTTAATCAGAGCCTCTGTCTCCTGTTCTCCCCCATTCTCAGGTATGGAGGGAGACACAGACCTGCAATTCCTTATGTCAGGGGGAGACCTCCTTAAGGTGCGCTCTTCCTCCTGGAAGAAGACCCGCTTCTACAAGCTGCAGGAGGACTGCAAGACTATGTGGCATGAATCCAAAAAGACCTTCAAGTCGTCCCAGACCTGTGAGTGCTGCCCCCGCACCCCATCTACATGTGTGTGAGACCCTCCGTCTGACCGTCTCTCTGGGGTGTTGTGGTGGATATGAGCGTTGACCATTGGTCCCACATTTATATTTTGTAATAAATGCTCAGACTAATACAGTAGCATTTTCCTGTCACATTGGTACCAGCGACAGGTAGGCTAGCTGCTGGCTGAACTCTAGATTTGAATAATCAGTGATCGACCACATCTGGACCTGGGGTATGAGTGGACTGGAGGATTTGCCTATAGAAGCCTAGCGAGTGTGTGGCCCCGAGGCCTTGATATTGTCATGGCAGAAAGACTGGCTATGTTCAGGATGGGCTTGGCACAGATGTTGTTTATTGTGGGTATGGAAAGGAGATTGGATAGAATATTTGTGGGTTGAGGAGATATCATATACGTAACTCCTTGAACTCACTTAGGTCTCTCAGATCAGTGCTGTCTGGTCTTATTATCTTAAGCTTAACTAAATTAATAAATTGTATGAATTAAAATTGAGTTGGGCAGTTCTTTCCCTCACCTTAATGGTCTCGTTTTAGAGGATTAGATATTCAGTTTCAGGTATCATAAAAGTGGCTCATCCAGAGAGAGCATGATAATAACTATGGTGATAGTCGTGTTCGGTAGTTATGGTGTGTTTATTGACCTAATTTCTGGTGAGTCAGAGAAGGAGTTGTGTCTTAAAGACAAAGACAGGAAGCATTTGAATGAATGCTTTGTCTCTTTGATAAGGGTCTTCAAAGGTCTAAGGTTGTCTACAAATGTTAGAAAGGTCTTAAACACCAACTAACTACCGGTACACAAATTCCACTTTCTTCACAATTCCCTTTTCATTACACACTTTTCTTGGAAAGGCAAAAAATAAACATTTTGCCTTTCCAAGACTGTTTGATACACATTTAAAATGAGATTGTATTCTTCATATTCATGTATTTTCTGTACATGAATACATTTTTATTATGTCATCTTGAATGGGAGTTTCCAGAGCTGGTTTGTGCGTACATTTTATGGTCTGTCGTATCTAATGACTCATAAGCAAAGGTCACTGTCTTGAATACACACACAACGAAAGTGAATGCAATTTAGTTTGATTATATTCTCACCAACAAGACACTCAATATGCACCACAAAACATCTCATAGTAGTAATTCACAAAAGACCCAGAGAGAGCATTATTATAACAAAGACAAGAAGTAGATAACCTTAATAGTAACATTTGTTTGTTTCCTGTCTCTTACAACATCAGCCTCTCCCTTCTCTTCTCCACCCCTCACTCTGTGCAACAACAGGGATACAAAATCAAGTGGTTCCAAGTCTTACTAAAGTCTACTGTACCACCTGTCTGAACAGGTCATGTAACACATCATGATGCTCTCTTCCTCAGTCTCCCTTGACGACATCTCGGCCGTGCGTATAGGCCGTCAGTCGGAGGAGCTGAGGAAGTACACGCAGGAGCAGGTGGAGGGCCGCTGCTTCTCCATCGTCTTCAAGGGCCGGAGGAAGAACCTTGACCTGATCGCCAGCTCCGAGGAGGAGGCCAAGCAGTGGGTCACCAGCCTGGAGAAAATCATCGCCAATTTGGGAAACCTCAACAGCCAGCAAAAGACTGAGCAGTATCCTTCTAAGAATCATGATGGGAGCATTTGGTAATGACTGTTAGATATTTCTCAACTAACCCATCAACTTCAGGAGTGGCCTCCTTGATAGTGCACTTAGTTTCAACAGTGCTGATGGCATAACTCAAATAGGCCTACTTTTCGGAGAAATGTTAAACTGACAAAACCTTCATAGTCGATCACTGTATTATTTTATGCGAGACATCATTAATCATATTCGGGTGTTATCTTCAGAATCATACTATATGTAAATAATAATAATAATAATAATAACTTTATTTGTATAGCGCTTTTCCTGCAAACGTTGCAGCTCAAAGTGCTTTAGGACACACCGACAAAGGAGAGTCTCAGTCCCTACTTAAATAAAGGTAATAAATAAATATAATTTAGCTCCCAGATAATAGATCACTGCATTTCATTATCTGGTACTCTGCATTGACAATAAAGTTGAATCTAATATAAGCTAATAAACCCGGGTTCTCTTTTCCATTGAAATGGCTACACTGTAACCTTGTGCCATTGACTGCAGCACAGCCATCTTAATACACAATATAGCACACCCTCTCGTGTTATGGCTTAATTGGATGTCAATGTTTGGGTCATGACTACGCTTGTGGTGGTCAGTAATTAGTAAACCATATTGCTGTGCCCAGTTTGGGGAATGATTCCTTCCTTACATCAGCACTTCAGTTGGATCTTCAACTGCATGAGAAAAGCGGACAAGAACAGTGACGACCAACTGGATCTGAAAGAGCTGAAGAACTTCCTGCGCCATATCAACATCGAGGTGGATGATGACTACGCAGAAATGATCTTTCAGGTGAACCCCTCTGACAATTTCACAATCACTCCTCACTTCATGACTGTTCTACACACGTGTCATTACAAGTAGATTGCTTATTCCGACGTAAGTGAGTCATTTCCAATTTTAGATTTTATGTCTGAGTCATTTGATGAATCACTCAGAGTTGTTACGCAGCGGACCCAACTCAGCCACTTATCCATATTTGATGTTGTGTCTATCTCTGTCATGTAGAAATGTGACAAATCCCAATCTGGTCATCTGGCGGGGGAGGAGATACAGCATTTCTACGACCTGCTGACCCAACGGTCAGAGATTGAGGTGATCTACGCCGAGTACGCCAAAACCACAGGCTTGATGAACGCCGAAAACCTGTTGGAGTTCCTAGTCAAGGAACAGAGAGAGGGCGTCACCCTCCCTGACGCACAAAGACTCATAGAGAATTATGAGCTGGATGAAAAAGGTGATTTTTGTTGTTGTTGTTGTTGTAATAAGTACATAGTAAGTACGTAAGTATTATATCAGTATAGAGTACCATGCATTTCTAGACCCGCGGTGGCGCAGCGGTCTAAGCACTAGCCTCTGGTGCAAGCTGCCCACCGGGGACTGGGATCGAATCCCGGTCTCGCCAGATCCGGATATGGCCGGGGCCCACAGGGAGCGGCATATTGAGCGGCCGCTCCCAAGGGGGGTATAGGACTATTTCCGGACAAGGATCCGTCGCGCAACACCGCCCCCGTCTGGTGCTGGAATAACAGTGTTGGGCTCGAGGAGCCAGACAGCTAGTCTGCCTGGCTATCTCCTCTGGGGCTGCCGGCCACGGGGTCGTACGGTGGATCCTACGCAATAGGCAGGGGATAATTGGATACTAGGTTGGGTGCAATTGGATACCAAATTGGGTGAAAAAGGGATAAAATCAGAAAAAAAAAAAAAAAAAAAAAAGAGTACCATGCATTTCTGTCAGAGAAATATCTATTCAAAAAAGTTTAGTGACTCAATATGTCAGGTCCACAAAACTAGAGTAGCTGTCTAGAAATAATGTTCTATTCTGTTCAGTAGTGAACATTGCAGTATCAGTTTACACTTCGCCTCTCTGCAGCCAAAGAGAAGCAGCTGATGACCAAAGACGGCTTCCTGATGTACCTGCACCAGCCAGAGGGTCTGGTCTCCAAGCCGGCCCACCAGCCCCTGTACCAGGACATGAGTCAGCCGCTCAACCACTACTTCATCTCCTCCTCCCACAACACCTACCTCCTGGAGGACCAGCTCAAAGGCCCCAGCAGCACCGAGGCTTACATTCAGTAATGACACTCCCCCCAAAAAATCTGCACAAGTGTACATGTAACCTCACCAAGAAAAAAACGCAGGGCCTTACCCTGACGAAATATGAATAGACTTATCAGCCACTTCCTTAATGTTCTAGTATGGGCATAGTAAAAGCCTGTAAGAGTGTTTCAGAGGTCAGAGTAATGACAGCTATAATGTTTTATAGGGCACTTATAAAGGGATGCCGCTGTGTGGAGTTGGACTGCTGGGATGGGCCCGATGGAGAGCCGGTTATCTACCATGGCTACACGCTCACCTCCAAGATCCTCTTCAAAGATACCATCAGTGCCATCAACGAGTATGCCTTCAAGGTATTTCAAGATTATTGCACAAGAGCTGTTCAACATGCAGTTACCCGTGTGGTCTGTTTGATTCACCTGTACTGTATGTGCTTGTCCCCCAGACGTCTGACTACCCTGTGATCCTGTCCTTGGAGAACCACTGCAGTGTGGAGCAGCAGAAGGTCATGGCCCATCATATGAGCTCCATCATGGGCAGTGCTCTGCTCACCAGCCCCCTGGGGGACCAGATGCCCATAAACTTCCCTTCCCCAGAGGTCGGTGTCTTGGTGTCGACTTCAGAGAATTTGAATAAAAATTGAGTCTGGGTTTAATAGTCCAGTTTCATGTGTAGCTCTGTGTTATGGCCACTTTGAGCATGGGACCATAGTAACGGGAGAGCCATGATTCTAAAGGGAAAAGTCAGTGATTTAGTGTCCCAGTGCTGGATGCCTCAGGTTCCTGTTAATGCAAGCCAAGGAGCCATGACTTGAACAGAGGCCTTCGCAGATGTTTAGCAGATGAGTTACTTTAAAATGCTGTACTATATGTTGATACTTGGTAGTATTATTATATGATTGTACATAGTGTGTCAATATGGTGTCAAATTCAGTCAGATGTTTACATAGCCACAAGGTACTGTATGCCTTTGTATGAAATCTTGATATGATGATAGAATGGTAGAGGGGAAAGTCCCTTCACTGGTCTAGCCGTTGTTTTCACAATTTTCAGATTTGTTGTATATAAAAGAAAAATGCCAGAGTGGCTGTGATTTATGGTCAATATTATTAGGGGGTTTGCCGGCACTCTGCTGCTTGTCGTGCCTGTCGACTCCCCTACCCCGTGACAATATTGAAGATAAATCACTGCCTCACGGGCATTATTGCTTAATTCTCCCATCTGGTGTTGGTTTTATTCCCCTAGTTCCCTTTTTTATTTCCCTTACTGGCGATCATTGAACACAGTGAGCTCTTGCCAACATTCCTTCCTCCTTGTTTTATGGGCCTAGCACATCACATTAGAATAGTTTAGTCTCCCACCACATCCAGCATTTCAGCAATTGTCATATTTGAGTAAAGCATGTGAGTATCAGTGAGCGTCGATGTTGTTTTGTGATGCGTGTCTGTGTTTGGGTGTGTCTGTGTGTTCCCGCAGGAACTGAAGGGGAAGATCCTGATCAAAGGGAAGAGGCTGGCTAAACTAGAGGCCAGTTTTGCCTCTGAGGCCGCCGCAGAGGACGAGAACGGTGATGTGACAGATGATGATGACTCAAACGATGAAGAGGAGGAAGAGCAGCAAGCGGAGAAAAAAAGCAAGGTACACCAACCTCCAGAAGACCACTTCTTGAATTAATTTGGAAATAGAAACGTTTTCTTCGGTTATATCAACAGGTTAAAATACTGTACACAATGCCATTTCAGCAGTAGGCTTTAAGTGTGTTTTGCATTTCAATCTTTTACAAGGCGAAGAAGTTGAAGCTTGCCAAGGAGCTTTCGGACATGGTCATCTACTGCAAGAGCGTCCACTTCAATGGGTTTGAGGACGCTAGGGACAACTTGGGCTTCTACGAGATGTCCTCTTTCAAGGAGGGAAAAGCTGTGAAGCTTGCAGAGGAGTCAGGTGACGAGAACATTATGTTTACAGTAAAGATTTTACAACCATGAATGTGATGTTATCTCTCTCTGCATACAAACTCCAGCATTAGCTCTCACGTACGGTAACACTCCAATAATGCTCCAGAGCAGTCTGTCTGAAAAATAGCTTTTGTGTGTGAACAGCAAACTAACCAAGTTATAAGGCATGGCCTGAGGGAACAGATTTTTCTCATGACTGAGTTAGTGAATTGCTATAGCAATGTAAGTAACGTGTTTTTCCCTTGTCCTCCAGCAAATGGATACATCCATCATAATATGGAGAAGCTAAGCCGTATCTACCCTGCAGGGTCGAGGACTGACTCCTCCAACTACAACCCAGTTCCCTTGTGGAATGCAGGCTGTCAGATCGGTACGTAACACACGGATCGACGTCCTCTACATGGGGGTTAGTTGAATCTGAATCTGAGCAGAAAATATTTTGGCTGGAGAAACCACCAGTAACTGAGATGTGTAACTTCTTTGCTTTGAGCCAGGTATTAAACCCTATATTAAAGTATTATTTAAAGTTTTAAACTTTTAAGTATTAAACCCTGCCATTAGCCCTATTCAGACGGGATTAGTATTATCTAGGGACCTCTGGTCATTTGTAATAATTACGGAGGTGGTCTGTGTTCTTAATCCTGTGGCGAATCGGCCATGTCCGCAAAAAATGTCCGTAAAGATTCCACCGCAAATGACCTACTATAATTCGTGCCACTATGCCGTGCAAATCGACATGTGTGATTTGGGGTGAGTTAGTTTTTTCCCCGCCCCTTTTTTCTGACACGTGTTCGAGAAGTAACCAACGCCTCTTGCGCTTGTTGTTCATGAAGCGGATGTTACACAGAGCCATGACATCATATTCGGGGGAATGTCAGTAAATTCAAGTAAAACACAGACGCTTATCCAGTGCGAATGCGCCACATGAAACGCTAAAACGCATAAAACACAGACTTCGGAGGGATAATTTCTCAATTGCATGAGGTCCCTAGATAATACTAATCCTGTCCGAATAGGGCTTTAGTCTAATCGCCTCCTCCTTCCTGCTCTACTCTCCTCCCAGTGGCCCTCAACTTCCAGACCCGCTGCACGGATATGGATGTGAACCAGGGGCGATTCCTGACCAATGGGAAGAGTGGGTACATCCTGAAACCAACATTCATGAGGGACCCGTTTTCAGAGTTCGACCCAATCACCCTCACCAGAGGAGATTGGCTGCAGCACAAGACGTTCCACGTCATGGTCAGAAAATAGTCTCTCTCGCGCTGTCATTTCATACTGAATATTACTCACAAGGTCATCGTGACACATCGTTGACATCTAACAGTGTTGATAGCAGTCACATCATGTTGAACTGTACAATTGCTGTCCACAGGTCATCTCAGCCCAGCAGCTTCCTAAAGTCAACCAGAAGAAGACGTCCATCGTGGACCCTCTGGTTAAAATACAGGTGTACGGCGTACCAGCTGACGTTGCAGAGAAGGAGACAAGTCATAAGGAGAACAACGGTACTGGACTGCAACCTCCACCAAATTCCCCTTTCCACCTGCAAACTTGAAAATTATGTTTATTGAAATGTGTGCTGTTGCTGAAATTATGAGGTGACTGTTTGGGCCTACTAATTATATTTTGTTCATAATAATAATAATAATAATAATAATAATAATTCATTATATTTATATAGCGCTTTTCCGAGGCTCAAAGACGCTGACAATATGGGAAAAAACGGGAAACAGAAACAACAAGCAACAGATAACACGAGCAATGTGCTGCTGTACCTCCTGAATTCTGCGCAGTGGAGCTGACTATCAGACCTCGTAAGATGTTGACTATGTTCTGTCTGCTCCTTGTTTCCGGTTTATCTCCTCAGGTTTTAACCCAGAATGGAATGAGAACTTCCAGTTTGACGTGTACGTGCCAGAGCTGGCGATGGTGCGCTTCCTGGTGGAGGACCATGATGCCGCATCCGATAATGAGTTTGTTGGGCAGTACACCCTGCCCTTCAACAGTTTACAGTTGGGTAAGTTAACAATTGCATCCCTCAGCTCATTCCCAGATTGAAATGGAATATTCTTAATGGCAGAGGTTGGAGCATCACTGTGCAGGCACTGTATGGAAGTAGAATCACTATGTACTATCCACACATGTTATAGAGAGAAGCTGCCACCATCCCTTGTTTTGTAGCACAACTGCCAGTCTGTACTATGCGTATTCTGCCACTGTAGATAGGCAAGCGTTATTTCCTGTCCGGTGGTCTAATGACAGAGGCGCTTTTCTCTGTGTGCAAACCACAAATGAAAGACTTCATTCATAATTCTCTTTATCTTTCACCATGAACACTGCTTATTGACTAACTGAAACCCCTCCCTGTCCCCTCAGGATACAGACATGTGCCTCTGCTCAGTAAGAATGGAGACGTCCTCCCTTCAGCTGGACTCTTTGTACATATCATGATCATAGATGTCTAACAAGCTGCCTGTCACAAAGTGCCTTGTGCCCACTGCCAATAAGACATTCTAGAACCTCCTTTACCATGGTCACTCCAGAACCCAGCAGAGGATTTTTTTTGTGTCGTTTTTACTGTTTTTACTCATTTTTATTTTTTTTAAGAATATCGAATATCTGAGCAGTGATCATTTTCAACCCTAAGCTAGCACAAGAGGCTGTTTTTTTGTTGTTGTTGTTTTATTGGGAAGGATGAGGTGCACCATGCACATAAGTTGAACATAATAGACGATGATATCACAGGGATTTTGCAAACCAATACCAATGTTTTAGTGGTTTGTATTTTAGCTATAGTGTTTAATATGTTTAATTTGAGATGAATTGTATAAATTGCCACTGCGTGTCCAGCATTTCTATTCTATAGTATTGTATAATTTGTACAACTATGTTTATTTAAATCAATTTCCATCAACAACAGCCAAAAACGATGTATAATGAAACAACCAACCGTAAGATGTATATTAGTCAATATCTAACAATGAAGTATACTTCAGCTTCTGCTTTTACTGTATTCGTCAATCTGGATTTAGATGTGATGTCATTCAAATGTAATATATAGATGCCTTATTTTTTCAGGGAATACACCATCTCTGATGAAAATGGAGAACACAAATGAGTTGTCTCTGTGAATAATGTGTCATTCTTTGGTGTGACTGTGACTCTGAGTGTCAGTATGAGAAGTCTTATCAGTGGCTACACATTCTCTCATTTCCTGAAAAGGTACCCCCATACACACACACACACACACACACACACACACACACACACACACACACACACAACAGTTCATCATGAATTTCTATGCATGGGTAATATCATAGAGGATGTAGCAATTGTCAGAAGTAGCAACAGAAATGGGTATAAGCGTTCAGAGGATAACTGTGAGTGAGCCATTGCTTTGGGCTTGGTGGACTGACTTAACAACACTGAACTGCTCTGCCTCAAAGTTGTATGACAACATTTTCAGAATTGAACTGCATCAAATGTATCAGTATGCATGCAAATAACATATTTCAAACTTTGCAAACAGAAGGATATGTATGTATCTTTTGCCCTGTATACTATGCTTTTGGGATATTTCTAACATGAAAGAAAAGAGAACTCTAGCAGATATTAATAACAACAAAATGAGAGGCTCTCGGCCATTTCTGGTGATACAACACAATCTGCCTGACTGAAAATGAAAGATGTGATTAAGTCCCGGGTTTAAGTCCTAAACACACCAAATCACCTCTGACCTCAGATTCTCTTATCTGTGGATCAACACTTCTCTTCTCTTCCCCTTTCTCTCACCATCCCTCTCCCTTGAGCCCTTTCACTTGTCACACGAGAATCTCACCCCCAGTTTATTAATACAAAATAAAACGTCAGTAGGCCTACTTCATATTCAGTATTCTAATACAAGTAACCAACTATTCAAACAGATGGAGTCACCGTTGACATTGAAAAGCACAACATTAGGAGACAGAAAACATTACACTTTTTCTTTTCATAAAAAGGTGCTTTATTGTGACAAGTCTGGAAGGAAGTATGCTGCAAAATCATGAATCATTTCACTGAAAAAATATACTGCAATCAGGGCACAGTAACATCCCTCTCCCGTGCCTTGTGTGGGTATGATAAAATAGTGCTTTATTAGATGCAGATGGAGCTATAGGTCACCTCCTGTATGCTTTGGCTTCTATCATATATACCATACCACTTAACTGTTGCACATCATGTAGCACACTACTGGAAAACAATACTACAACAAGACATGCAAGAAAGTATAGTTGCAATAAACCTTTTATTCAATTACAATTGAAAGAAAGATAAGAAATAATGATACCCCACTAAGAAGGTGACAACATGAACACTTAAAGTAAACCCTGTAGAAGACTACGGTGGTAAAATAACAATGTTGAATAACCTGGCAAAAATAACTGCAACGTGCTGAAATCAGTGTCGTAGAACTTTGGTGTTAACACAGTGAGTAAGGTGTGTATCGGAGTGTGTGTGTGTGAGAGATATGATGATGGAAAACGTCCTTAATAACGATGTCACCTGAATAACTTTTGTGGTGTTTTCTAAAAGTGCACGAGGGGCGTTTCTACCCAAGGCATAGACAGGGATGTTACTGTGCTGAAAGATGAACAAAACAAAAACACCAGCTGGATAAAATGGGTAATGCAACTTTTCAAAACCAAATACTGACAAAGGTAACTAGAAAAATATCACAATGATACGAACAACAGTTTCATAGAGTGAGATACAGTTTGTCAGAGAGAGGTCAAAACTAGTAACACTTTCTATGAAGGACATTGCACTAAAACATCTTCAATGCATAATATCCTCATCAGCAATTCTTAATAAACACTATTAAATGCTTATTCCAACAACAACAACCAGAGGTTGAAGTAACCCCATAGGAGCAGTAACAACATGACAATGACATAGCAACCTTGGGATTCATGACTTATCAGAATTGCTTTATGCCTGAAAAGGCAGTAAGGCGTCAATGCCATAATGAGGTGCTCTGTGGTCCTTTTGCAGTGCCCAAACGTGACAGCCACAACAAAACCTGTATGGCTAGCAGTGAAGAAGTGTTCTGGAGTCACACTCCTAACACCATGACCCAGGATGGAGTCTCCCATATGGTTATTGCCATGGTTAGTACTACAGCACTGTGTGTGCGTGTGTGTGTGTGCTCCTCTTGACTTAGGCACTGAGGTGAGGAACAGTTCTGACAGCTTGTGAAGGAAAACTCCACACCCTGTCTCCACTGTTACTGGACTGAGTTTGTGCTGTAAAATAATAATCAGAAAAAGCACTGTTGTTTTAACACACTCCAGACTCAATTCATTCCTATACTATTTGCTCTGAAAAGTAGTTTTTGTTCCCCATGAGAAATCATAGGATTTTAAACATGGCACTCTACCCATTGACTACAAGATATTGAAACGATGAGAGGGACACCTTTGCAACTGTGTATCATTACAGTGAGTTTGGGAAAAAATACTTCCTCAATGGGAGACTATTCAAATTGCAACACAAAATCAGCGTGCAAAACTGGGTTACTTACCTGCTGGTTTAAAATTAGTGGACTAAAATAATGACAAGGATCACAAAAAAACACTTTTTTAAATTATAAAACTGAATTTGTCATCTTGTCTCTCCTTAAAGTGACTAACTCGATTTCCATCCAATTGTCAGCTAAAACAATACTGAATATTTTATCATGTTTGGCAAAATTAATAAAGAAATGAACAGAAAATGTAATGGCACTATTGTCATCTATGATTTTTAGATTGTTTTCCAAATGTGATCAAATTCATGTCTGTAATTTGGGCAAATTAATTACGGTGTAAATGTTCACAATTGCAAACATATTCCTTTGCTTCTTAAAACAAATTAACCATAAAGTATTCTAAGTATAATGAATGACAGCAAGAGAAACAATAAAAATCACTTCTATATGATGGCACAAGCAAACTGTAAGAAAACAAAAATGTAGATAATATAATGGAGACATGTACCCAGCGTCTGATGATTTCAAAACTTGAAAATAACAGTGCTTTTATATAAAGATTCACACCTGTCTCAATTTTTAAGCATATAATTCATTAAAAGATTGAAGTACTCTGGAAATATGCCATGTACAAAATTATCTCCTCATAAAAACGACATTCAAACAAGGCACTTCATTCGGTAAGAAAAGAAAAAAATCACAGTCCTTTCTACTACCAGAAACTGCCTGCATAGCAACAATACAAGGACCAAATTAAAAGATTCCAAATGTTTCTGCTGTATCACAAACAAAAACCCAAAGAAAGGTTTATTTTTGGTTAAAAGTAAGCACTTCACCGGATAGTAAAACTCTGTCTCTTGGTTTCAAAATAAAGACTAGACTTCTTTCCTCTCTTTGCATTTGTCCCCAAAATCAGCAACGCATTACGTCGCTCTGTACACGTTTCCTAGCCGTTGTCAAGTTTCCGAAACACAGTGTCCTCCTGGGATTTGGAGTGCATTCGCACTTCAGTCAAAATCCAGCCCCCAGGCGAGCAGGGAAGGTGGGTATCCACAGTGAGACTCCAGGGCGCCCCCTTGGGGCAGAGGCAGGAGGGTGCGGGTGGGAGGTTCTGCCTGAGCCTGAGCGATGTGATGGAGTGTTAAGGGGCAGAGAGAGAGAGAGACGGGGACAGAAATCACAGGTGTGGGGAGGAGGGGGTGTTCAGTCCTGCTACCTGCCCCTCAAGTCCTGCAGGACCCCGTAGACCTCCTCCTCTTTGCTCAGTCCCTCAAAGAAAGGCAGCAGGTCCAGGAGTTCTGTGTCACTCATGTCGTCAAACCACGACTGGACCGGAACCTGTGGGAAGGACAGGGAGTTAGACAACAAACCCCTCATGTCAAAGCATGTGCACGTGCAGTGAGTGACTGCCAAGGATGGATTGTTACAAGAATTGTCCCCGAAATAGACTGTGCGCAATTATCCAGATTCTAATACAATTATTGCGATGCCAAATTCTTCTCTTTTTCTGAAAGAGATAGTAGCAATAATTTGGAATCTTGATAATTGTTTTAATAACTAAAGACACCCGTGACACATGGGGTGTGTTCGTAAATTCACTCTGGAAATCTTTCAACGTCATAGAGCGCTCTGAAATTAGTTAATTTACAAACTGTCAGTTAAAAGTCTTTACAAACTGTCAACGGACACCAACGATAACATTACCATAATTTCGCTGACGGACAACAATTTTACGTTAGATTTCTGTTGCTAACGTGATGTTGTCAGTAGATATTCGTTAACTAATGTTGCCATTTTCATCTTTTAAAATTCATTCAAATGAACGTTAATTCATCCCATGTATAAAAATGATTATTACCCGTTTTGTTACACGTGTTGAATAATACTCTCTAGAGTACCAATCAAGCCCGCAACCGTAACATTTTGCAACGACTTGCTCCAACATTTTTAGATTGGAATGTTCAGATGCTATGACAAACCGTCTTTTCAGAGTGCCCAGTGCTCACGGGGACGGGGAGACGCTCCCCAACGGGGAGACGCTCTTGAGTGCTTTGAATTTCCGAACGACCAGAGAGCACCCCGGGTGCTCTCCGGCGCTCTCAGAGCGTATTTACGAACGCACCCGTGAATGCTAAATGCAGTGAGTGAACTCACAGCGTTCTCAGGGTGGAAGATGTAGGAGGCGGGTGAGTTGTCCAGGATGATGACGCTGCTGAGTTCTCTCCCTAGCCGACTCAGGTCTTTGACATAGTTCCCTCGGTGGAACACACAGGATTCTCGGAAGAGCCGGGCGCGGAACACCCCCCACTGGTCCAGCAGGTCCGCCACAGGGTCAGCGTACTGCGTAGGAAAGGACAGCGGTGAACAAAGGTGAAACTATAGACATTTCCGGTGTCCCCAATTGCACTGCTCCCCCCCCCCAAAATCCCCAGGGGCCACTGGCAGTCATAATGCTACTTCACTCAATGGCACTTCACTGTTGTCTTCTAATCGGGGAGGCTCTTGTGCAAAGCAGGTTAGACTTCATTGTAACACCTAACTAAAAGGGCAAACTTAAGCCTCTCTTAAAAGCCACCACATTACATCTATGACAGCTAATAGCTAGCTTCTAGCTCACATGGTGAGGTCGCAGCACTACCGACCCCACTAGCCAAGCATAGTCTAGGGGTGGGCATCGACGATCGATAATTGATCGATAAGGATCTTGGTCGATCACAAAATAAAACATTTGGTCGATCACAAAAAAAAACTTTTTTTTTTGTGATCGACCAAATGTTTTATTTTGTGATCGACCAAGATCCTTATCGATCAATTATCGATCGTCGATGCCCACCCCTAGGGGCACACTCTCCTTGGCGACATGGCAGACACTTACCCAGGCATTAGTGGGTAAACAACCACTGATGCACACTAGTGCTGTCCCAAACGACTATTTTTCTAACGATTAATCTAGCGATTATTTTATCGATTATTCGATTAGTCTAACGACTAATTTATCGATAAGTCTAACGATAATTTTTGTACTGTAAAAAAAAAGAGAAAAAAAAAACGTATTTGTCTCCACCTCACTGCTATGTTTAGCCAACTTGAATGCCAACATGGCCATTTAGAAGTCTATCCATCACCACAACACATAGCTAGCTAACGTTACTCTCGCTGCTATGTTATGATTAGCTAAATTGATGCTAACGTAGCATGCGAGCTACGAGCTAGATAACGTACAGTAGGTGCTCGCACCACAATGACAATAGGCTACCGTAGCTAGCCAGCTACATAGCTAACGTTACTAACACCAGAAGACAAGACATACGAACTGTGGTGAGCTACATGGCTTGTGTAACATTAGCTAGTAGCTATCCATTTTCCACTCATACACTTAATTGTCTCGCCTGGTAAAATAAAGGTTTAAAAAAAAAAAAAAAAAAAAAAAACGCCATTTTGTTTATTTACGACTAACCGACGCATATTACGCTAACCGACGTATTGACGTAGTCGATGACGTCGACGACGTCGAATAATCGTAACAGCCCTAATGCACACAGAGACAGAGGCGGGGGGTGAAAAAATTAGTACAATGTCAAACACAGAAGACAGGGGAGAAGAGAACAGCCCAAAACATTGAAACTCAAGACTGGTGTGTGACAGGGCAAGAGACGGATATCTGCAGTTGGTACGTTGCCAATACGTTCGTTCGGACTAGTCCACTTGAGATAAGAGAAACGGTTTAGAGTTGATTCACTAACCTTGGCGAGACTCGCCGTGAAGAGCACACATTCAAACAACTCGCCCATCTTCTGGAGGAACTCATCCACATGGGGTCTCTTCAGAACATACACCTACAACCACAGGATAGACTTCAGTCTAGATGGCCATTACTGACACAAAATAAACCCATTAGTGACAACATAATATAGTAATGCAGTCCGTCATAGAGCTTAGAAACAAGCACAAAAACAGACAAACACAAAGACCTCTGATGTATATGACACAGAGTTACACAGAGCCTAGACATCACATCCAGGAGAATGTGCGTAAATTCCAATAAAACACAGACTTTGCTTATCCCGCGCAAAAGCGGCGAAACACAGACGGCGAAACACAGACGTCGGGGGGGGGGGATTTCTAAATTACGGAGGTCACCACACTTTATTTTTTTGCCACCTGCGATCTCTGTGTTCATTTAAGGAGTTTCAGGCCCCCCATGTGTTCATGTACACCTTGCGACAAATCTGCTATCAAATCAACAAACCTTGGGACAAATCAAACAGAATGAACACATATCCAAAGCCCACCTTCGTCTTCTTCATCTCATCTTCACAGACAAGCAGCCGCCACCCAGTTCAAGTAATCATGAATAGGCCAACCAGGATACACACAGCCTATCCTGGATTACTTGAACAGGGTACACAGCCATTATCTTCTCATCAGGGAGACTGTATCCTCACACCTGGCTACTGCTACAACGGGTATTGCACTAGTTATTCCATAGAGTAAATACCTGATGAACGGTACCATCTATCTCCACTGGAACTATGAAGTCAGCGTTGCTAATGGGCTGTAAGGAGAGAAAGAAAACAACAATGGGTCAACGTCAGAGGACCCACTCCATAGTGCTGTAGTACTGCAGTTAAACAGCAGAGGGTGCCTGTTCCAAAGTGGCAGCTTATACAGAACACATTCAGCCAGTTCCAAGGAAAGGAAAAAATAAATCTTCTCCTTGCCCCATTTCAAACAAAACAAATCCCCCCCCCCGCCCTCCCCCCCCTCAGTCACTCACTCAGCCAGCCATTGGAACAGTCTACCGAAGCAGATGAGAAGACGCCAGCCGGCTGACAGAAAAAACTGGACCAAGAGGGGAGGGGGGCGGGCGGGGGGGGGATTAAGAGACATTCTGGATAATGACACCGCAGGCCACCCAAGGTCACTGTTACAGTATCGCCAAGAACTACCGTCTTCTGTTCTACTGTATTAATGCTCTCTCTAACATGGGAGGGAAGAGAAGGCTCACCTCACGACACAGAGATAAGACTCGACCCTGCGGAAGTTAACTTATAAAGGGCGCGTAATCGGTCAGAAGGAGAAAGGTAAACAGTGACACTGCCTATATATGGCTGCTTTACAAACAAGAGAGCACAGTAGGCGACAACAACGAACAGGATGAGAGGAGACCCATACACGGCCAAACGGAAAAGAGGGGGGAAAAAAACAAGTTAACAAGACACTGTTCAAAATTGTGGCTGGGGAGAGAAATATAACTAAAACTGTTGGAATGAACTGCAAGGAGCACAAACATCCCTAGTTACGCAGACTGCTCGTTTCCTTCTTGTTACCTTGAATGAGCTGTGTACGAGGGTTTCGTCCAAGTCGATCACAACACACTTCCTGCCATAGTCAGATATGTTTATCTCTTGTAGGAGGTATTTCGCAGGAGGCTGGAGGAGAGAAAGAGCACACTGTTAGAGAGAGAGAGAGAGAGGGGGGGGGAGCGAGAGAGGGTGAACGAGAGAGAGAGAGGGGGGAGCGAGAGAGGGTGAGCGAGAGAGAGAGAGAGAGAGAAAGGGGGAGCGAGAGAGGGTGAACGAGAGAGAGAGAGAGAGGGGGGGAGAGGGGGGGAGAGGGAGAGAGAGAGAGAGAGAGAGGGGGGGGGGCATGTAATACAGAGATACACTCTGATAGCATTAGTTAATGTGTGAGGGCTGAGCGGATTAGCTAGCACTGTGTTAATAGTGAGTCTGTGATGTTGTTTCCCAGGGAGAGAAGTGGAGGGGAGGAGAAACATGTTGTCTAATGTTGAGCTTCAATGGGCCGGAATCTCCATGGGAAATCTCTAAAACAAGAATCCCCCCGTCCACAAGACAGCCTCTTTCCCTGGCTGGTGAACACTAACCCAAAACAATCTAACATCTTCTTTAATCCGCCCCCCCCTTTTTTTCCTAATCTGAGGGAAGATTAAATGAATAAATCATTTTCACACATTGTTATAGACGGGGCCGTTCTGGGTTCATCTGATGCAGATAGTCAGTTTTGAGGAAGATCTCGCAGACCTGCTGATTTTGCTTCAGAGGAAAAGCGATAACATGCACTCCAGGGGCCGGATTCACAAAAGTGTTCGTAAGATAAAACATATTTTTATCTGCGTGCTGCAAGTTTGTGTCTTGTTACCTCATGACCCTATGCGCCCTACGGCGCTCAAACACGTGGACACTTGTGGAAGGGTTCCACAATACTACAAACTCCTAGTTGGGATGTCAGATCAGAACTGAACTAAAAACAATTGAAAATAACAACCACTACTTTCCAATTCGGTAGACCGTACTGTAATATCACTGATGAGTTCAAATGAAATGCCAAAACAACTAACTGGTGTGTTGGCTGGATACAATTGGCTCAACTTTAATTCCTCAGTTGACTAATGGGATCAATTAGGCCTTGCTCTCACTGGAAGCAGATTCAAGGAGTATGAAAAGCAACAGGATTAAGGCTCCCACAGTCAGAATACATATACCAGACCAATTCAAGCATTCAAACATTTTCTGACATTAAAAAGGTCAAATGGAGTGCATTATAAGGGCCCATATACATATGCACAAGACACTTCACTGAAAGTCTCACTTGACTTGATGCCTATAACATCCCACCTTAGCCTGCCAGCCAGAGACACCTACTCGATTTGGACTGTCTGAGACGTGTCCTAACCAGCAGGAGCAAAGACAATAAGACAGTAATAAGGGCCACTCGGCCAGACACCATAGTGAATTGGCTGTCTGCCCAGCCAGCAGTCTGCATAATTTATAGGCGGGCTACATTACGTGCTATTACTTTGTTTTGAACAGATGTGCTCAATGTAAATAGATGTTGTTTTGACTGTTGTTCCAAATGAAGCTACGACTCATTCGAATAACGAAAAGACGCCGGTATAATGAAATTCAACAGTTAATGAACTGGTTTTTGGAAGCAATAGAGGGGAATACTTTAGTAGTAGAGTTGTTTTCACACTAGACCGGTTAGACAGTTAGTGGTGTTAATAAGTTCTCAAAGGCAGGCGATAACTGAGTATATCACTCATGCACTGATGACCGAATGAACAAACAGCTCCTTTAGCCATGCTAACTGCAGGTGAAAACAAAGGGCTTCAGTACCAGAACGAAAACACTTCACCATTACATGAAGGGTGAGAGCCACAGCCAGCCCACTCAGCCAGCATGCATATAAGAGTAGAAGAAGGTGATACATACACTAGGAATAGGGATGACCTCGACCTGGTCACACTGGGACATGAGAGAGACAGAGTAAGGGATGAGAGGAAAACAAAACCAGAGGGGTACACAAAGATAGAGAGAGAGAGAGAGAGAGAGAGAGAGAGAGAGAGAGAGAGAGAGAGAGAGAGAGAGAGAGAGAGAGAGAGAGAGAGAGAGAGAGAGAGAGAAAAACAATTCACATTTCACAACACAGAGTCTCTGAACGTCTTCAAACAGAACAGTCCTCTGTAGTTTTCAAAGACGGGCAGCTTTCTCTCCTTCAGTGTCTGTCTGCAGCCGAGAAGTATAAACATCTTGGTGTGTTTACCAACAAACAAACAAAAGTAACCGATTAGAAAAGTTTGTAAAGTAGAAAAGTTTCTGCTGTTTGTTACATCGCTTTTACGTTTTTACAAGGTCACTTTATCAGGTTTTGTTCTGCATTTTATTTTGCTACGTCACTATTTCGTATAGTCACTCTTGTGTTTTGTGAGGCCCCTCTGTCCCTGTGAGTTTATTTGGAAAGGGACCCGTGTCCTCTGACTGACTGTCTGAGTCAGAACTAGCAGGGCTGTGGTCTCACCTTGGGAGGCGATCCATTCTCCTCCACGGGCGGTGGAAGGGTGGCGTTGTTGGCGGTGGCGTTGTTGGTGGCCGGTGGGTCCGCATTGTAGTCGCGGAAGCAGCAGAAGAATGTGCTAAAGATGCCCCTACTCCTCTGTTTCTTCAGACTGCTGTTCGACTGTGACACTGGAAAGATAGAAAGACTAATTAATAACAAACCTATTTTACACACACACACACACACACACACACACACCTTTCCTGAAGCTTGATATTTGACCCTCTACCCCACCATGACTGACTGACACGCAGCACAACAGAAACATTTTATTATAATCACATAGCCCAAATCTTGTTTTAATCCCCAGACAATGATCCATTTCTGCGTGGGTTGTGTTTTGGAGTTTTTCGAGCTGACCCACAGCACAGCAAAGAAAATGAAACACAAACTCAGAAACAACAATGACCGCCCCCCCCCGTGAAAATGACAGCAGTGTTTAGCGTCGACTCTGCCGCGACCAAACCCACTGATCAGAAAATAACCTGACCGGCGTGGCGGTGACATCATCAGTCACACATAGCCTGCCGTAGCTCACAGAGCGCTCTGCCCTGATTACAAATCCCCTCTCATTCCAGGGCTACGGTGCAGAGCCTAAATCAGACACTGGGCCTTTATTAATAGTGACATGTTGGAAACTGCACACTCTCCCCCCCCTGCCCCCCCCCTCCCCGATCCTCTTCCCCCTGCCATGGCCCCTGTCCCTCATTGGCTGGTCGCAGTGCCTCCATTTTGAAGGCTTGCCGGTTTCCCCTCCCGCCCCGCCTGTCTCTGTTGGCAGGTGAGTGTGTGAAGCAGTCTACACATGCAGGAGGAGGGAGGGAGAAAGAGGGGCGTGTGCAGTTTTGGGAGGCCCTCGGACCCAGGCGCAGCCTATACAAGGCCGCATTCCTCTCCCTCCCCTGGAGCGGGAGCCAGGGCCCACCCACGCCCTACGCCCCCCTCCCACCCAGCAGGCTACAACTCCAGGCAAGAACCCTACTATGGAACATGACGGCAAAATCTCCAGCATGGAGCAAGCTTCTACCGCCTCTTTACCAAGTCCTCTTTTTTTTCTTTCTTTTAAGTTTGAGGGAGTTTTTGCCTGTATATACTGTAGCCTGTATCTCTGTCACACTGAGTGACTGAGACCATCATATCATCTGTCAAATCTTTATGCTTCAAGGGACATAAACATCAAGTGACCTGCTGTAAAGATGGATATCTAGTACAGTACAAGTCCATGAACTTTTGAGATTTTGTGCTGCATCAATGTCAGCATACTTTCTGACACGGTATGACACCAACTGTGCCATGAAACCCATTCCAAAACTAGAATTTAAAGTTAACCGTTCCTGGTTGTGTTAGGCTTCTCACATTCCTGTTTTTCTGAGTTAGACTAGCTTTGGGAAATCACCAAATCCCATCAATTTGAAAAGGATTTGAGAAATCTAATGATAAAATACAAGTTAGGCTATTTCTAGACCCACTGGGGACAAGGTAGAAAGCAATCAGACACTTATCAGAGCAATGCGGCGTCCTGATCCAGCTACATGGTTTGCTCTCTCTCTCTCTCTGAGTCTCTATCCTCCTTTCTCTCTTCGATATTGTCCATCACTGGCTTCCAGTCAAATTAATTACTGCTTCTCTCACTGCGGCATGCTGTGAGGAGAGTATTTAAATCTAATCTGTGGCACAAGTTCCTTCAATCCAAGACAGGGAGAGATAACGGCTTACAGTTGGGCATGCATCGATGACTGAGCTGGCCGATAAAGCTAGAGCTTATAGCTAGGGCTGTCAATGAAAAATTGTTTTATGTGAATTAATCACATTACCAAGACATATACTTATTAGAACTACAGCCATTAGACGGAAGTCAGGATATGATTCCCCTACAGAACCTCCTCCAGCAAACACAAATCAACATGGCTGAGCGGTCTAAGGCACTGGGTTCAGGTTGCAATCACCTCAGCAGGTGTGGGTTCACTTCAAATCCCACTTCTGATGGACTTTTTTCTTTCTTTTCAGCAATATAAAATATGGTGAACCCACTGCGTACATGTAACTAAATATGAAATACGATCGATTGACAGCACTACTTATAACCCAACCAACAGCGGAAAAGACCAAACCATGATCTCAGTATTATTCTATTCTATTCAATTCCTTTAATCTGTAAAGTAGTGTACTTTTTAGTACATCAAAGTTGCTGTGTAAACCTACTCAGTTTGAGGCTATTAGGCTAAGTGGACTGCAGAACAGAAAGAGATGCCATGCCACAAACTTAACAAGGAAGGGGAATAGAAACAGGAAATTCCAAACATTTCTGTTGGAAAGTACCAAACTTAATAGAAAAATGCAGACCATTTCACTGAATTATTTATTTCCCCTTCATTTCAGCGAAAGTTTTAAAAGGCTTGGACCTGGGGGATACTGTTACACAAGAGTTGTGAATTGTGAGTGGCCTGATTATGAGAAGACTTGGAATTGTGTAGCCATGTCATTTACAGCGTATTCTAAGTATAGACTAAAGCTTTGGACCAGGTACAGGTTCCTCAGATCAACTTGTCTAACATCATTGTCCTGAATGGCATGTATTCATATAGTAGTCATGTAGTCATATCTAACTTCCTCCTTTACAATTCCTGACATCAGAGGTCTGCTTCGACTCAAGAGGAGGCTACCACACTAATATTAGGCAACGACAGCGAGGCGGTTCTCCGCTTCCTATGACTCATCATCGCGCCCTGACTGTATTGATTCTAGCATAAAGACCCTTCAAAAGAAAATCACCCTGGACGTCCGGCTCTAAAAATAGCACAAGCTAGGGGAGGATGCAATGCACTGAGAGGGTATTGTAGTGAAGTTGTACTGTATGCTCCAATACATAGCCAACCTATGCTGTAGCATCAATACTTCATGTTCAAAGTTAAGCCAATCTCTAGCTTTAATACCATGCTACCGCAACGTATTCAGCATGTTTGTCCCCTCTAGAACTAGGCAGAGGGGCTGAAACTGTCAAACTGCACGGTGGGAGCACAAACACTTGTACTCCACTCCTCCCAGGTACTAGTAGTGTATTACTCCATCCAACCCCATACTGTTGATAGTGACACTGACACAATAATAGAGCATTAGGGCCTAGGTGCAGCAACAGCCAAAGCATGGTCCAACCAACTCAGGGGAATGTGTTATTTCAGCATCTCACCAGCCTCTCTGTCTGCCAAGAGACTGTGCAGCCCAGACTTGTGTGGGTGGGTTTGTGGTTGTTGACACATCGTATAATTGTGTGCTTGTGTAAGATTTGGGATGTACTCCTCCTCATCCACACAAGCTGGTCTTGTACTGCTTTGGCTGAGGGTAAGTGAAGCACAGCAGGAAGCCTCATCGGCTACACACTATCTGAGAAGTGTGGACCAGTAAGCAGAGCTAGTTCTTCTCAGCACAAACTCAGGCATTGTTCATATCATATGGGGTGGCGGTAGGCAGCCTAGTGGTTTAGAGAGGCTGGCTAGCAATCGGAAAGTCGCTGGTTCGATCCCGCCTCAGGAGAGAGCTGCATGTGCCCTTGAGCAAGGCACTTAACCCCAAATTGCTCCAGGGGCGCCGACTATGGCTGACATGGGCCTAGAGCAAAAAATACAAAATTCCAACAATTGATTGACAAGTTGATTGCATGGCAAATAAAAAAATATTATTATTAGGCTATATCGTCTTTCCAACACAAAAACAACTGAGGAGTAGCTTGTTGTAATGAATATGCTGGTGGTGATAATAATCTTTATCAATAACATTCAAGTAGGCCAACCATTTCTTAACTCTAGGCACATTTCTTTTGCAATAACAAGCCTTTAAATTCAAGAGTAGTTGTCTGACTGAAATGTTAGAGAGTGAAACCCAATAGGCCGAGCCAAGTCACTGCAGTCCTTGAGGACTTGAGTTATACAACCCTCATAAAGCATATTCCCCAAAGGTGCTTGAGTTCTACTACGGAGGAGTCGTCTTCAGAAGGGTAAGTGATCGTGTAAGAGGAGCCCATTCAGCCCAACGAAGAACTGAAGGTCCCCAGCACGCAGTCGAGTAGCTGCTTTAAATAGATAAATTCCCCCTTCTCATCCACGGGAAACTCCAGTAAGTCCTCCAGAACTTACACTAGAGTGGGAGAATGTTTAAAAGGGGTTAAAAATCTTTTTTATTTAAAAAATCACGTGGCCCTAATATAGCAGGGTTATTCTGTAATATCAAAACAAATGCTGGAAACAAATAGCTGGAAACCAACAGCGATTCCGACGTTTTTTGGAGCCTTGCAAAAGTAGCCTTGTCAACAAAACTAAATAGCTTTTGAGACAACATGCGAAAACCATAGAAACCACTATAAGCATTGTCAATTGTCATAACAAATAGGCGCCTAGCCTAAGCCTTATTAAAAAATAAAGGAATTCCCAGAGGGGAAATTTGGAAATTGTATTTGTGGCAACATTGTCTTTATCCCTGAGAGGTCACTTAAGCCTTGCAGAGTAGTAAGCCTATATTTAGGCCACAGCCTGGCAGCTTCCAGGGTGTGGAGGGAGGGACACTTGCATTGGAAGTCAGCCAGCAGATGTGCACAGAGGGCAAAGGTGGCCAATTCCAGTCCAGACGACGTGGAGCCTGTTCTGCCAATAGTTTCAACCAGAGATCCCAAAGTGATTTGGAATGTGGATGGTCAAATACTTAGGAGGTTGGGGATGTCTATGCCTGACATCTAAAGTATAAGGGGACAGGGACACATCTCCAGTCCCCTCAGCATCAGTCATACACTTACCTGAGAAATAAATGATCAAACCTCATCTCGTATGGAATTCGTTTTGCAGACTCAGTGTTTCCTCCAGGAATTTTTACAATGGTGGCGGGTAGCGTTGACCATGATTTTTTCCGCGTGCACGCGCATGAAACGCGCACGCGCGCTCAAAACAACGACGTAATTTCAGCCAAAACTCGAGGATGGCCAAAAAAAATAAAATGTTTTCCCGTACTTCTCCCGTGTGTCTCTTATTGTCTGTGTCTGCATGTTTTTCCAGCATGTAATTCCGTTGTCAATAAAAAATTCGTCTCCCCTTCTTTTCATTATCATTATGGAGGCTTTATGGTTGTTGTAACTATTATGGGAAGCGGTTGACACAGTAGCCGCTTTTCGTGTACGCTGCAGTGGATCCCTTCACAACGCAGAAGAAAGAGGAGAGAGAAAACATTGTCAATGTGCAGGGAAGAATCATGTATCAGCAGGGTTCAACAGTAACGCTTGCCTGGGGCAAGTAAAAAAATTCGCCGGGTTTGTTTGCGCGAGCCCGAAGACGCTGCTGGATCCTGGATCTGTTTACCTGTGTGCAGGAAGAAAAACAGACGGAGCAGGCGCCAGACCAGACTAGATGATTGTGGAGTGAAGAGATTATTAAAGCGTACGCGATGCGACGGGTGATCGACAAGCACGTACACTTTCATAATATCTTCACTCCACGATCATCTAGTCTGGTCTGGCGCCTGCTCCGTGTTCTTCCTGCACACCGATGCACAGATCCAGGATCCAGCACCGTCGTCGCGCATATTGTAACATTTGAAGTAGTTTGTAGACTACACGCAGCCTAGATGTATTCGACCAATCACAAAACAGTTTTGCAAGCGCGTCGCTTCGCACTTGTGGGTGTGTCTAGCGCTGTGAAGGTCTGAAAAGCGGCCTAAATTTTTTTTTTTTTTTTTTTTGAGAAATCTGAATGGTGGCGGAGGAAATTCCATCGTGGCGGCCCGCCACGATGAAATGCATGTAGAGGAAACACTGAGACTGACTGGTACCATTTCTATATAACACTCAAGCATCTCTTTTTAATCAACCCCCCCCCCCCCCCATGCACAACTTCAGAAAAAAAGAAAAGATAAAATCAGTCTATGACAGTCACTCCATAGTCCATTACCTCACTCTCAGAGCTCTGCCTCTGCCAGTCTTTCCACTGCAGTGTAACTCACAAATGGAGGGAGATTTCTGTGCAGACATACAATCCTTGTTGTAATGTTAATGTTTGCGTTGGCCCCTGAGGAACTGTTCTGTATGACTCATTCAGTGGGAGGCTGGATCGCCAAGGAGGGGGTGGGGGGGGGGGATACAAACACAGCAGCATCACTCTGACTGCTCTGCCTTTAAATTGTGACAACCACAGAGTCACAGACACACTCTCTCCGGCTTGCAGTCTCTGGTTCACTGCCACCGGGGCAAGTGTCATCTGAGCCGTGTACCGAGAACCGCTCTCCAGCTCCAATCTGAACAACGCTGCATACAGTCAGCACCGTTATCTCAGAACTGACAGTTGCTCCAATTGAACTTGACCTAAGTGTGTGTGTGTGTGTGTGTGTGTGTGTGTGTGTGTGTGTCTGTGTCTGTCACCTCTACAGAGGCAAAACCTGCTGAAATAAATAACCCAGTCTCCCCAAGGTAACACTTCTCCGCCTTTTGTTTGTAAACAGTCTGGTGGCAAACATTTTTTTTGCCATGCTAGCACTAACAGCAGTTAACACTGGGCTGTCAACATGCATTTACGAAGCAGCCGTCATTGTCTGAGCTCTGCTAATCGCTAACAAGATTACAATAAAAGCCTTGCTCGTCTAATGAAGCTCAAATGCTTTTTGAGTCCTTAGTTAAAGCTGTAGCGCCTTGCTCAGCGGTGAGCACAGTTCAAGTCGTCAAGGGTTTAATTCCTGCTCGCTGTCACCTCAAAAGTCTAGCAATTAATGTCATGGAAAGACCAGTTCAGACCAGCACCTCGCGGTCCAGGTGGAAATCAACTCTCTTGATTATAAGGCTGCTGTGGCTCAGGAGGTAGAGCTGGCATCTAATGATCGCACGGTCGGCGGTTCGATCCCCAGCTGGCCACATGTCGAGGAGGTGTCCTTGGGCAAGACACTGAACCCCAATTGGCTCCCAATGAGCAGGTGCCTTGCATGGTAGCTTGCCGCCATTGGTGTGTGAATGTGTGAATGAGAGGCCATAGTAAATTGGAATTATTCACTTTGGAATAAGGCACTATAGCTAAGTGCAGTCCATTTACCATAAGACAAGGAGGAAAACCGGGCAGTAGGGGTGGGCATCGACGATCGATAATTGATCGATAAGGATCTTGGTCGATCACAAAATAAAACATTTGGTCGATCACAAATTTTTTTTTTGTTTTTTTTTGTGATCGACCAAATGTTTTATTTTGTGATCGACCAAGATCCTTATCGATCAATTATCGATCGTCGATGCCCACCCCTAGTGGGCAGCCATCCACTGAAGCCCTCAAAGACTGGAGCTGTGCAGCCCTGCTGTACATGAACGAACACACATGCCGGGTTCTCAGTCCTCATTCTTGCCCTTCTCTCACTGATGAATGATTAATGCCCAACTGTCATTTTCATTCACTGAGTGAGTGACAGCAGTGTCACACCTTTCCCAGTCTCACCACGATCCCACCACGAAGTGACCCTGCTTAGCTTCTATTTGGGAAAGAGGTTCAGTGTCTTGCCCAAGGACACTTTGGCACGTGGCCAGCCGGGGATTGAACTGCCGACCGTGCGATCATTAGACGCCAGCTCACTAGATGCTAAGCCACAGCAGCCTTATAATCAAGAGAGTTGATTTCCACCTGGACCACGAGGTGCTGGTCTGAACTGGTCTTTCAATGACATTAATTGCTAAACTTTTGAGGTGACAGCGAGCAGGAATTAAACCCTTGACGACTACAAAACAGTTGGGAGCACTATTCTCTGACAGCACCTTCCTTATAGCCTAGAACTATATTGGTCAAATGTTTTGTTATCGTTGGTGTCATACACTCACATAAACATACAAGCAAAGCCTCAAGCAGCAGCATGCAGATGCCTGTCACCATATTTAGGCAAGCATCCCTCTTTCTGTACCAGTTTCAGTACCAACATGAGACTTTATAAATGATTTATAAAAAGTTCCTTCCTCTAGCATGGTGACTGCCAATGCCCCCCTGATTCTAGCATACATTTATTTTTCTTATGATGACTGATGGATAGATGATTCACTTACTTAAGACAAATGTATTTGTTGTAAGTCGCTTTGGATAAAGGCGTCTGTTAAATGCCAAAAATGTAAATGTCTTTCTATTCAGAACAACACTCGATACATCAAAGACTGAAGATAAATAGAGGGTAAAAAACAGATGGACAAGAGAGACGAATACATTTCATCATAAAGGGCTAAAAGAACAATTCAAGCTTTTGAGTAGAGAGCATAATATGATAACCTCACAAAAGGCTTTGATGCTGAAGACGGTACACTGCATATCTGCTATGTATCCATATTGAACACGTAAAATGACTCAGCCTAGCACTAACTGTGCTAGGCTGACACCAGCCACCCCACCAGGGGAGCCACCCCTCCTAAATTTCGTTGTTTGGTACCTGTACTGTAGCAATGACAAATAAAGTCCATTCCCATTCCATTCCATTACATTCCATTCCATTCCACTAACAATAGCTGAATAAGTGAGGTTGCACAGGCCCAGTAAAGTCCTATTGAAATCTGACATCTGGACAAATCGATTCCCTATTTAGTATTCTCTGACTTTAAGCATCCAAGTTCAGCCTTCAAAACCAAAACATTCCAAATGGCATCCATAGGCCTAGCGTTCAAAGTAGTAGGATCAGATCTGGGGAATACCCATTGTTCTGGTTCAAAGACTGTATCCACTTATGGTCTCACATTACTAATGGCCTGTCAAGTGTAGCTTGAGACGTGGTATTGATACGCAGCGTGCACCCTCCTGGGTCTAGATGACCCGGAAACCCAGCTACCCTTCACTGCTTCACAGCTGTGAATGCATGACACTGCTATTGGATTGTTCCATAACATCACAGGTCCACCATGCTGAGGTGGAGTAATCACAAGCTGCAAACGATAGAGAGGTAAGTGTGAATAAATGCAAACTAATGGAGTTAGTTTGTGTGACATTTATAGGCTAATGTTTCTCCCCCCCCCCCCCCCATCCTGGCAGACTCTCCTTGGCACTTGAATGACCCTCTGACAAATTCAATCTATTTTTCTGTAGGCTAGACTGTTGACTCTTTTTTACTCTCAATTGCCATAATTGGTCTATACATAAACACAAGTTGCTTTAGGCCTACAACAAACTGTGCAGTACCACGATAGTGGCAAGCCATGAAACAACTTACGCAGGCTTATGTTATGTGTGACTGGCTTCATTTATAGCAGCTATCTTACAAAACACTACATCACAGTCACAAAACATAAAAACCCATATGAGCTGGCTCACTTTTTGACTGAAGAGGACCTAGGAGTGACACAGCAGGTGTAGCGCTGCCATTTACATCCAGCTAAATATTTAACTGTGATGGAAATATGACACCTCATCACATGAGTAGTGATATCATTAGGCACTACCATTGGATGTACGATAAATGCCATGCACATGGTGCGAAAGGTTTGTATGGGGAGCTATCTACTGTCAAACTACACACCACCACTTATCTTCCTCTGTGCTTGGCCGAATTCTTCATAGGTTGATACTTTCCCAGTAGAAGTTCAAAGGTCCTTTCCTCTGACACGTGCTCTTTCAATAGTTACAAAATGTCTAGACTTGCAATCGTCCTCACTCCACTGACAATATTGACTATTTAAACGTGAAAAGCCTCCTACGGTTGTTTTCCAAACCTCTTGTTTGTCTTCTTAGTTGTTTATCAACAGGTCAGCAGCCCAAATAATTGAGAATGATAATGAGGGAATGCAGAATCTTCTAAGAAGACTACATCGCTCACAGTGTGCCACGAAGAGTGCAAGGGCGAGAGGAGCAGGTGACGTGGATACAGAGGCTCCAGCAGAGACGACCCTGGCAAAGCGGCCTAGGTTCAAGTTCTTCAGTGCCAGTCGTCCAGCAAGGCCAAAGACGCGCAAGACCCCTAACATCAGGCAGGAGATTCAGAAATACAAAGATGGGCTGTCCAACCAGGCTGCTACACAGAGGTTGAGGAACCTGGTATTGAGTTTTGGATTTCCCAGAGTTCTAATGGTGTTTCCACATCTGAAACCTCTGGCCACACGTGCACGATGTCGCTCCTATGCCGCTTACAGTTTGGATACTAACGTAGGTGAGTTCAATCATGTCATTATCCTAATGACCCCCCCCCACACACACACACACACACACACACACACAAATGAAAAGCATGTGTTGTTGTGTAGTCCAAGTTGTTGTGTAGTCCAAGTTGTTGTGGAGTCCAAGTTGTTGTAGCCCAGGTTGTTATGTAACCATGGTAACATTGCTACCTTTGTTGAGGGACGGGGCAGAGAGACAGGCATACTAGCATACTAACTCATACTAGATATGACGTAGATGTGAGTATGCGAGAGCGTTCACACTGTACGGTATGCGAAATTTGAGTATGCGAGAAATGTAGTATATAACATATATAGCCTACTAGATGTTGCCAAATCTTTGAGCATGCAATCGATGCATGCTATTCCTACTCAACACCCCCCAAAATACACCACAGCACAAATAACAGAAGGCAAACAAGACAAACTAGGCAATTGTAACTGATGACACAACATGATCAACATAACCCTAAACCTTAGACAAGACATGAACCTTAGACAAGACATGACAGTCACTCACAGCTATGACAAGTGCAGTTAGTGTGAAGAAGCAAATCAATATCGCTAGTGTAATACCGTACTATCTAGGCTATTATGCTGATAAACGCATTATCATAGTCGTTACCGGGGAGCAGAAACTCCCAAATTGCAATGCAGCGAATAATATCCTTGTTACAAGAGTATTAACAGATCGTGAGCTTAGAATGATAAGGTTCTATCTCCGTTTAGGGTAGTTCAGAGATATTGAGCGTCAAAGTTTTTACATTCCATTATGTTCTGTGAGATGGAACCGTTGTATTTTATTAATTACTCAACTCAAACATGTCAACATTTTAAAAATAACACCACACAGGCATTAATAAACACCTAATGGATCAGATTATGTAAAAAAAAAACTACATTTTGACAAAAATGGAGATAGAACCTTATCATTCTAACGTCGCCAAATAACATGGCTCAGCTACGGCGGCGACATACAACCAACTTCGTCCAGCTGCGCTAAAGTTAGCGTGCTAACTGGACAATTTACTGATTAAATTACAACTCCCTGCACAAATCAATCCAGAAATAAAACGAAAACATAGGCCACCCTACAAGACAGTGACTCTCTATCTATCTATGTTCTTTGGGCCAAGCTAGCTTCCCATTTTCGCATCAACTTTGACAGGCAGACATCAACCACTCAACTAGTAGCTACTAGCGAACACGATAACACAACAGTAAGTACCACTCACCCTTCTCCTGGTTAAACGATATGACCTCCTCCTCCTTGGGGTTGGACACCTGGGTGATGATGGACGTGTGGTCCATTGAGACAGAGATGATTATTTCCTTTTCGTAAATAAAGGTTTTGTCTTTTTAACGAGCGAGCTTTCAGAGCTAACCAGGCTAACGCTGTCTAGTACCGTACGTTGCTATGCAGCCAACTCGTAGACTAGCTAGCATGTAGCTAGCTAGCTGGTCTGGGTAAACGCTAAATCGCCACCACTTAACTTGTCAAAATCTACATTCAATTATTTCGTTGGGCAAAATCCAGGAACTAAACTCGCCAGCCAACGCTAAACTCGTAGAAATAAAGACAATGTTTTTGCAAGCGATAGTTAGCAAGCAAGCTAGCTAGCCGATGTTAGCTTTCTTCCACTGAGCGTCAATTCCTCTGTAAATGTGACGTTGACACACTGGAGGGAACAGCGTTGAAAGCCACTCGGCGCGCGCCTGCCTCGCTCAAGTTTTAGCACGGAGGGTGGGACTGGTTCTTAAAATCCCGTTTTGAGTTGAACTCCTTTCAACAGAATTGTATCTTAAAAGCTCTTTCCAACATGGAGGCGTCGTGTGTATTTGATATTCACGAGATGGATCAGAACTAGGACTGAGGAACTCAAGTTGGGAGGGGGCGGTTTCTAGGATTCCCCTGGGGGGTATTCCATCAATATCGCTAAAAGAAAATCTAGGTTTAGTCTGACAAAGTCTCGCGAGAGTTCCTAAAGATATACAGGCATATTCCGATAAGTCTCGCGAGCGTTATCAAAAATAAGCCAGGATTTTCCTTTAGCAACGTTGATGGAATACCCCCCTGCCCTCCTCCCTGTATTAAAAATAAAACCTTTGTAATATGACAACACGCGCACACACACACGCGCACACACACGCGCACACACACACACACACACACACGCACGCACACGCACACGCACACACGCACGCACGCACGCACGCACGCACACACACACACACACACACACACACACACACACACACACACACACACACACACACACACTCACACACACACACACACACACACACACACACACACACACACACACACACACACACACACACACACACACGTTTTTGGTCTGATTCAATCCCAGATGTCCCCAAGGGTTTAACTCAAATTGTTTTTAAAATAACATCTGTGAGTATTTTTTGTTTTTGTTTTTATTGTATGCAAGACAGTGTGTAACACATGTTTATGTTATGACAACAATCTTTCTATTCACACTCCAGTTTGTAAAACGTCAGCAGTAGGCTACACACATTTGCAGTTACAAGTAGGCTTTACTGTGAATAAACGAATATACTTGTCACAATGGTACGTCTCATCATTTTCTAAGTGGGAATTGAAACGGACGAACTGATGGTGAGCTTAGTCCCAATCATTGGTCCTGCAGCCAGCGTTGGGGAAGCACCTCTGAACATTTATTTAATTAGATTACCAATTACTTGACAAGATAAGAGGTTGAACGACACTACAGCTTTCTGTCCCCTTGAGAGAAATATAGTTTATCAAACTGTTTATCATCGTGACTGATGTTATGGTTAGGGTTACTTCACTAGGCTACATCAAACTACTTCATGTAAACACGACAATCAGTGACACAGTCCATGTGACAGTAGGCGTGTGACAGATGCTCTGAAATCATTGGGAGACAAAAAAAAAATGGTTTGGTGAAGCAAAGAGTAGAGACGGGAGGCCGTCAGAGAAGATAAAGTAGGGAAATTGATGTTCAAGGCTGGAATTCAACGTTTGTTTGTTGTCGTTTTTGTTTTCTTTCGGAAAATGTAGTGGGTGACAGTAGCTTACTACTCCGCCACATGGAAAAAATAAGTTGAACGACTCCCCACACTGCCTGCAGCCAACCCACTGTTTGCTTTCCTTTGAATGAATCCATCTATAATAACACGAGCGCCATCTGGTGTCATATTAACCAGCCTGCTGGCATCATTCACTTTACACTTCCTATGGTGAGATGCCTTCACAACTGTCTGAGACATTTGGGTTAAAAAAATATATATATATAATATATATATTATATATATATTTATATATAACATTTATATATAAATATTTTGGGTTAAATATCAAACTCTGAGGGATAAATTACGGTTGAGGTCGGATAATATACTGTAATGCGGTTACCAGTGTTGAAAATTCCTCCCTGAATTGAACAGGAATGCAGTAGGCCTACTTTTACAATAGCCTGTCTCTAAAGTCTCCAAAGTCTACCAAATGCACTAAATGTGCATGAGTGTGAGGGAATGGCCCTTCACCAAAGACACAGTAGTTTTAACCGATTTATTCAAATATCGTGTATTGTGTTTCTGTGTCATTAAGCAAACTTTACATATTCAGTAGCTTTTCCACCATTCTCAAACAATAGCAATCGTGCTTGTGTTTATTTCAGTGTTTATATTGGCTATGTATGTTACACCTCCATGAAGAGGAGCTAGAGCTGCTAGAGAGAGATGGCCTGATCACTAAATTAAGGGAGAACAGCTAACCATGAACTCTACCTACTTGGCTGCTTGCTCGGCACCCAAGTGTTGCCCGGTGTAGATACAGTGGAAGCAGCCAATGTTCTCAGTGCCCTCACCAGCTCCAGAGGTTCCAGTCCAGTTAATGAACAGCTTCGCCCCCTGCAGCCGGACGTTCCAGCCCCAGAGGGGCCACACATGTAGCTTACTGGTGACCCTAACCCTAACCCTGGTGAACCCTAACCCTGGTGAACGGCGTTCCAATGCCAGTGGCCTGAACGATTACTAGTGGTCCATTACGCTCCAATGCGCCTCTCAGCCACCCTCAGGCTCAGGCACCATGGTGAGGCCTGGTCCTCCTGGGCAAAGAGCTACTTTTCAAACCCTGGAAATGATCATAATTGGAAGTTTTGTGGTTAGTGATGTGGTGATCTCTGGAGCCAGAACCATCTGCTAATGGAGTTCATGTTCATGGACATTATTCATAAGCTCCCTACAGTACTGAAACAGTTGCCTGATGTGCACATAATTGTCATTCATGTTGGCACAAATGACACTAAGCTGCGTGCAATGCTGGATATGGCACAATCTCTGCTGCTTCCCTAGTTATAAATGTTATTTTGTAATCATATTTGTATTGTAAACAGGGCGCAAAAACTAAAACTAAAACTAAAAACCTGCAAAATAGACATTGTGTCAGCGTGTCAGTGTGAATAAATAAAGGTTAAATTGAAAGAAATAGTGAAAACAAATAAGTTCCCCAGCTCTTCCACAACTGACGTGCAACCACATTGAAATAGTTTTACACAAAATCGCCTTTCGCTCATACAATTGCTGTTTCATGAGCATGTCAATACATGTATTTAATCTACTGTACATTTGAGGGTCACCATCATTAATAAAGTTATAGAAAATATTCATGGTTATGTATTTGAACAATTCTTTCTTTACCCCTTCTATTTAAAATGTTATTATTTTCAACTGTGCATTGATTTCTGTGAATTGATTCCAGAGCCCTCATGAATGGATACAATTGGTCTGCAAAGCAACTTATTGGAAAACATGTGAGTAGTCATGTGAAAAAGATAGCAAGATCACCCCATGAAAATCTTTGTCTTTTTCAATATATTTACGAACATTTGATCTTCATGTTAACATTATTGAGAGATGGAGGTAATATAACCATCATCATTCTAAATCATTTTTAAAATGATTTGTAAAATGTAATTAATAGAAATGCAATTTTCTTGTGAGGAAAAAGTTAGGACACCCCCACATTTATTACTACTTAAAATACCTAAAATTAGAATCAAGTGCCCCACATCAGGTGCAAATAATAAGAACATTTCGGAGGAACCTGTCTTATTTTAACCTCAGACATTTAGTTTGGTTCACTCTTTTGATTGTTGAAGTAAGTGGTATCACCATGGCAAGCCCAAAAGAGCTCTCTGAGGCCTTCAGAAAGAAGGTTGTAGATGCGTATGAGTCTTGGAAGGGATTTAAAAAGACCTCCAAACAATTAGAAATCAGCCATTCCACTGTCCGGAAAATAATTTACAAGTGTAGAACATTTAACACAACTGCCACATGGCCAGGCCAGGCCGTCCTAGCAAGTTCAGCCCAAGAGCAGACCACAAGGTGCTAAAATGTCTGAAAACATATTAAAACATTAAATACTTCAGTGTGAACAGTCTGCTGGTAATGGCATACCTATTATGAATTTAGTAGGCAGTATGCAGTACATAATCATTGTAGTAGGCAGTATGCTAGTATACCATTTCAAACACGGCCCATGACTTCTCGAACAATGTGCTTTGGACAGATAATTCCAAAGGCGCTAACCAAAAATATCACAAGAACCTCATACCAACTGTGAAGCATGGGGTTGGAAATGTTATAGTTTGGGGCTGCTTTGCTGCAGAAGGGCCTGGCCAGCTCACCATCATAGAATCCACTATGAATTCATAGTGTCATGTATCAGAGGGTGCTCAAGGAAAATGTGAGACCATCGGTCCAAAAAAATTGAAGCTGAAGTGAATGTGGAACATGCAACAATGACACAACAAGGCATGACAATGACCCAAAACATCCCAATAAATCCACCAAAGAATGTCTCAAAAGAAAGAAATGCAGAGTTCTGGAATGGCAAAGTCAAAGCCTGGATCTTAATCCTATTGAGATACTGTGGGGTGATTTGAAATGGGCTGTGCATGCAAGACACCCCTCAGACATCACACACCTGAAAGAATTCTGCATGGAGGAGTGGGAAAGACGTTCTCCTAGTCAGATCAGTCATGTCAGAGACTGATAGACAGTTATTGGAAACGTCTAATTGAGGTTATTTCAGCCAAAGGCGGCAATACCAGCTAATAGGGCATAGGGTGTCCTAACTTTTTAGTCAGTAGGAATTGGCATCTTTGTTCATTTCTTTGTTAAATAAATGATAACAAAGTTAAATTGTCATTGTTTTTGGTTACATTTTGTTTGTTTTTGGTTCAATTACCTATGTTTGAAAGAAGATCAAATATGATACATTTTTCTTAAAGAAATAACATATAACAAAAATAATATTTCATGGGGTGTCCTACTTTTTTCACATGACTGTAATTGACCATCTTAGAGCATACATTTTCATATACACTTAATGGAACACATACTGTACTGTCTTCCTCTGGTGTTCATAGGTATTAATGACACTTTATATCACTCACCGCTCCAGTAGAATATGATGTATTGTATCTAACATAATCTATATATTAGGAATTATGATAAATTATGCCTAATGTCAATTGCCATATAAATCGTACACTTACTAAAGATAAGATTATAACACTTGATAAGCAAATGCAAGAATTCATGGCTGATTTAGATTGTAATTATGATCTTAATATAGGCCTATGTCATAAATCATCATATGAAGACCAATGGGCTTAATGTAAGACTTGCTTGTTAACAAATAGTATGTTAACACACATCAAGTGTCCGTCAAAAGAGGCCATCACAATAAACTTTGATATCAGAATAACTCAAAACAACTTGTTTATCAAACACCTCACAGTGTGCACTCACAGTGAAATTATGCTTGTCTTTTGTATTGATTTGTAAAAAAAAAAAAAAAAGTGCACTTTAATGCATCCGTGGTCACTTTCAAGTCATGGTTCTTTAGTGGGACAAAAGGGTAGGGACAAAATAGTAGAACAAGTTTGTCCTGCACAGCAAGTTAGTCCTGCCCAGACCATCCTGATCAGTGCCTCAACAGAAATTGAGTGATGAGGTTGATAGAATTGATTAACTGATGGGTGGATGCACATTAGTGGACCATGGTGGCTTGTCATTAATGTTGCATATTGCTATGGTTTTATAATGTTTATATCTAAGAGATTGAAAGGCCTATAATGCAGTAATTTCTGGCCAATTGAAATCTTCTGACCGGAATATAGCGTAGCAATTCGAAAATACAGCACATATTGTGAACATTATAGAGGCTGGGTATCCTGTGTCTGGTGGTATGAGATACAGACTGGGTGTCCCCACTGTCCCGTGTCTGGTGGCATGAGATAGATAGATAGCTTCGCCTATAGTTGATACTGTAATGGCATTTGGTATGTTGGTGTGATGCACCTTACAACCAACAAATGTCTGATCATTTCAGTCTGTGAACATCATCTATAGCCTATGTCCTGCCGGAATCAGGAATATCACAACATGTCACTTGAGCGCAGTGCGTCTGTTTGGCGGAGATATCCTAGACCACCCCTCACTGCAGTGGAGTTCTAAAAGAGAAATATTATATCCGAGGTGCACCCCCTGTCCCCCTCCCACCGTCGAGTTCGCAACATCCTTACCGGCTGCGGATGGAAAAAGCAGGACGGATGAATTAGAAAGAGCTTTATTTATTTTTCCCTTTTTTCTTTTCTTTTCTTTTTTTTTGGCATTTTGAGGAGAGGGGCTCCCAACCTCATCTCCTGCACTGACCCACAGTGAAAAGCGGATACAAGGTCAGTAAAAACAAGCACTCTTATTCTTAATTGTACTTTTGTGTGATACAGTATAGGCTCATATATACCAATAGCCTACCGTTATACACTATTTAATTGGAACAATGTATCATTTACATGCTGGCCGCATAGGCAGAAACAATGCCGCAACATGAATAGTATTCATTCGTATGCAACACACTTAAGCTAGTCCTTCTCTCAGCCCGAGAGAATCTTGGCAAAATAGTGTGATTTCTTTCACTACTTTCATTACTCCTCAACTCAATCAAGTTGCTTATATGCGGCATTGCCAATAGAATGACAGCTTTTTTTTTCTTCTTGTTTTACCATGCCAACCTAAGGTGGAAATTATTTTTTTCCCCCCATAAAGCTACATGTAAAAAAAACAAAAAAAAACAAGTTTATTTGATATTATTCTAGGGCTCCGTTCTTGGTAATTTTAGGCCATGCTAAATGTGCTTTGAAGTGAGTTGCGTCTCACATAGCAGTGCAGCTGCCGTACCGTGGCAGTGAGCAACTGGCAGGGCTAAAATAGGAAGGGGAGATGTGCGCAGCTGACGAAGCTGATTCTGAGGAGAGTGAGGCGTTGCAGTCCTATTTAAGTCACTTGCACGGCCTCTTCTAGAATCAACAGTGGACATAAAGGCCAAAGTTGTTTTAAGATGGCCACTAGAGTATTATTTTTACTTGACTTGCTGAATAAAATATAATCACAAAATGTTTTGTATTAATAAATACAAATAAAAAAACACAATATATAAACATATATATTATGTTGAATTACATAATGTTTGATTATGCATTATCAACATAAACCAATGTTAGGTTTAAAGGTATTCAAACGTTAAACCTTTGTAAAGACTAAAACGTTGAGCTTTCCGAGTAAGCCAAGTAAGCCAAGCCATGTAATCAAGCTCAGGTTGCTGTGTACCATCTTACAGTAACATAATCATGTTGTAAATATGATTTCATAGAGTATACAGTAGTTGTCATCTATAGCCTTTTAACCCCATACAGAAAGACCACTGTGATAGAAATGTTATTGATAGAGCCGTTTTATGAATACCACTGTATTGCTTATGGTAAGTAATACCTACAGTATTGTTGCAAATCAAGACAGGTGGATGGTTGGACATAGACTACAGGTAAAAACAGACTTGCATAACTGATCAAACCATGAGACCGGTCCTGACTAGTTTCGAAGAAGCACCTCAGTGTCTTCAGCCCTATATGCCCCAACCACCAACACCTGCATCTATGACCTAGTTATGCTTCCTCCCCTGTGAAGGAGGACGTTGCTAAGCCGCATTGTTTAGATGCTGGTCTAATATCACAGAAATATGAATATGAGATACAGTATGTCACATATTTGCAACAGTGACTGTAATTTGCAGTTTTCACACATGCGCTGAAACACTCAATACATCAGGATTTTTGCTACAGAGACTAAAAGACTAAAGTTTGCAAAAAAATATGTTGTGCTAGCTTGTGTTTATGCCATTGGTTAAACACAAAATGCATAGGCTTGAACTAGGCCTGCTGTAAGATCTCAAGATAAGGTCTCACCACATCATATGTTGCGCATGTACTGTACCTGTTCCACCAGTTCCAATGTACTGGAGGGCTGATTGCAATACATTTACCTTCTATTCCCACAGGTTCCCTTTGTGTGTGTGTGTGTGGCGTTAGTGAATCAACATGGGGCTCAAAACTGCCCTTCCCAAATTTGAGCTGTACCTCTACATGGCTGTACTCTCCACAGCCTTGGTTTGGGCTGCTAGCTGGATATTTGAAGCGTCAAGTGGTGAGTGGATCCTGAGTTGTAAATGTTGTTTAAAGAAATGTTACAATTGCAATTCATGGATTGCATGGAGTGCATGGATAACACATTTCTTCATACCAAGTCACTTTCGACTACCTGCATGTTTCCATTAATTAGTTAGTTGTAATAGTTGTAGCACTTAGGCAGACTCAATAGCACGACTTGTGGATGCAAATGCAAAAGAATAGTCTTTACTTGAAAAACAAAAAGGGTTGGTACACGAGTATAGGCAGTCAGTGGGTAAGCAGATAATCCATTACGGGGTTGGCAAAGCAGGGTTCGGTACACAGGATGATCAATAAGAATGCAGGCATATAATCCGTCAGGGAGATGGCAACAGGGAACATCAGAAAAACAAGTGAAGATCAAAAAGCGGGAATTCCAACACACTAGTAAAGATTGCTGATTCCTAAGTTTGGCACAAGGGAGAAAGACGAACTGGCACGTAGACATGGGTAAACACAGACTAAATCCACAGGCAAGTATGATGAGGAACAGGTGAAGCCTGTCAGGGCAGGGTAGACAATCACACAGACCAGAGACACACAAGGGCACACACAGGTAGTGAGGTGTCTGAAACAAGGAACAAGGTGGACAAGGAACAGGTTTTGAGACAAACTGGAACTAAGGAACAGGACGAGACGTTACATTAGTTCCCTTTTAATATTAATTTCTTCATTCCTAACTTGGAAGAATATTGATCACCATTTCGTTCCTCCTATGATACTGTATCATACATACCAGCCCCAGGACTTGCCAATAAGACATGCATTATCTAAATCTATCATTGTATTTAATTTATTATTATGATTGAGATGATTGCATCTCCCTGTTTGAGATCCTTAAGTGATTCTTAGGTTAATCTGTCTATCCATGAGAGCTATATTATTTTTACTAGCCCAATTAGTAATGTCCTACATCTGTACTTGAGGTGGTGAGGTGAGGATATTTTTGAAGCAAGCGGAAATTATGTCACGGTAGAATAGTCAGTGTATGTCTCCTCGCAGGCAGCTCAGGAATGCTGTACTCGTTTCAGTATGTTGTAGAGCTGAAAGTAAGGTTCTACAGTCAGTCTTTTCAAGAGTTGAATTTGAATACACTGTTTACTGTTTGCATGAGCAGAGATTTATGCATGTCAGATTGTGTAGAACAGGGTTTATTGTTTCCCTGTATTCTACTTATCTCTTGTATAAAGTAGTTGATGGTTTGTCTTTGGCCTTAATCTTGTAAACAAGATTATTGAAGGAGAGTGTGGGGATGATGTGTATTTCCTATTGTGATTGTCTGTCAGAGTTGCACAATTGACATTTATTGGATATACTCAGCACTCACATCTATTGACAACTGTGAAGAGGCATTATATCTTTGGCCATTTTCCCAGACACTTAAGGCTTTCCGTGAACAGACCCTCTAAATCCAATTTCCTTCTATTGATGTAGTGGCCATTACTGTAGTCAGGAGAATCTGTAGTGAGGTTGCGCTATGAACCTGTAAACCTCAGGATGAGATAACATCATTTAAATCTGTTGGTCTAAACTCAGATAGAGTGCTGTTCTTACCTTTTTCCATGTGACATCACATGGGACATTTCTGGATAAGCATTTGAGGCCCATGCTGTAACATAATCTCCTAAAAATAGATTATGGCTTTATGATTGTGTAAAAAGCTTTGTGATAAGTAGGTTACATAATGTTGCTCTGGAAAAGGCGGTAGTTAAAATGCAAACCTTTTTTTAAACACATGTTATTTTGAATTGTAATAATGGTCAGATCTGGGAAAATAACAATGTACCACAGAAGGGCATAGGCTGTAGATGAAAGACATGTAGCCTACAGAGTTGGTCAAACTATCCATACAGTACACACAGTAACTATCCCAGGCTATTTGATCCCCAATATTGTAGGCGGATTTGGTGGCGCCAGCCATGTGATTTGAATGTGTTTAAATGTGGCTGATAAAAAGACAGTGAACGTCTGATCGTCATTGTAATGTATATACGTAGTATAGGCCAACAGGCCTCCCCCATCGATGTCTCTGATGTCCTATTTTTGGGATGGTATTTAAGGACAAGGACAAAAAGATTTTCTTTGAGTTTTGGGTTATGCCTGTGATGAGCACCATTCTCCTGTGTGTCCATGCATTAGACTTATGGTTAAACTTCCATTTGTTTACTAGAGTTTGTTTATTTTATATGTTTCTTCATCTTCACATGCATCATTAGCAACACGTAGAGTCAAGTCATTGGCTTCAGGTATTGGACTAAATGTAAAAAAAACTTGGGGTTTTAATGGAATCTAGGATCCAATATGATGTGTCTGTCACACAGGGATGAGCAAATAATTATCAGCCATTATTAACCATAAAATTGGTCATCACTGGGTCATTGGTCAGATTACGTAATGATAATTTGCGGTAGTTGGTCATGTGACAACTAGTGTGTAGAGTCTGCGTTATCATGTCCATAACCATCTGGAGTTGTACTGGGGAATAAATGCATGTTTTTATTCTTAACCTCCTGTCCAGTCCTTTCTCTATCCTTCAATGTTTTTAATCCAATTTGTAAATATCCAATATAATCTCACTGTATCCACTTTCCAGTAAAATCCACTTTTATGATTTTTAGAGAATGTGGGCAGGAAGGCCTTCAAACAGAATGTGAAGCCAGGATATCATTACTTGGGCAGGAAAATGGTAAGGAGTTCATTGTGGAATTCATGTATTGAATAGTTATATTCTAATATTTATATTAATTTTTTTTAAAATCTATATCAGATTTTTACAATAATAATTTTGTCTTATGTTCACAAATGTTGTAATTGAATGATTTAATTAGTTGCTCATTGTATTTATCATGTAATCTTCAATTATATGTTTTCTGATACCATAGGATGTTGCTGACTTTGAATGGGTGATGTGGTTCACGACATTTCGTAATCACATCCTGTTTGCTCTTGCCGGGCATGTGATCTTTGCCAAGATTTGTTCACTACTGTCTCCCAGGGTGAGTGTGTGTGCTCACAGCTACTGTCCCAGGTTTCCATTGCTGGTGTAACATGAGTATGCACTATATTTACAATAGGCTACAGATCATAATTGTTCTTCATTATTTATCTATCCCTCAGTTTCAAGAGCATGGTTTACACCTTATGGGAAAATGAGGTGTAATGCCTGCAGATGCCTTGATGGTGCCTAATCAGTTATACCATGTTCTAAGAGTTTGCTTTTACTTTGTCTTTTGCTTGCAATGAAGATTGGTATTGATGGATGTAAGGTAACATTAAACACTTAATTCAAAGACAACTCATGTCATAGATTTAATCCAAACCATCATTTCCATTAACATAATATTCACCCAGCCATAATAATCATTGTTTACAAGGTATCTGTTTTGTTACTAATGCCCATACATGATTTAAAAGGTTCTTATATAGATGTGTAGATAATATGATATAAACATGTCATACTTGTATCATAAACACAAACATTATTGCAAAGAGGTCACATCTAACTTCATATCTGAGTTGAATGTGGATATTGGACAATAAGACATGGTTGTATATCAAAGTTGTCATAACATTGTAATAACAGCAACCCTTCCTCCCCACAGCACAGGTCCTTGATCTATGGAGTGTATGGTGCCATAGCGGTCCTGGTCAGCATGGGCTGGGCCTACATCACACTCATCCTGTCTCACTGCATCGTACTCTACAGTGTTGCCCTTCTAAAGAGGAAATGGCTCTGCTTTTTGGCTGGTCTACTCAGCTTGGCCAGTATCAAGATGGAGCCCTTTAATACCTGGCAGGTGAGTTGTTTAGGTATAAGATATACACAAGGTACTTGGATACACCTTCCTATTGGGCAGGTAGAAGCATTTCTGGTCCATTGTGAAACAGTTTAAGTTGCAGATACTAGGTCTGCAGTCTGTTGACTCAATGCAGAGGTCCTCTGATGTCATGCTCACATGTAGTCCGGTTGTTTCTCCAGGAAGGCTTTGTGACCGGCTCTTTTGACCTCCAAGACATACTGTTCTACGGAGGGTGTGGCTTTAGCATCATGCGCTGTATGAGTTTTGCCCTTGAAAACTGTGAGAAGAAGGATGGGAACTACAGCTTCTGTGATCTGCTCAAGTACAACTTCTACCTCCCCTTCTTCTACTTTGGCCCCATCCAGACTTTTGATCAATTCCATGTTCAGGTGAGCAAATACTTCTAATTGAATGAAAGCCTAATTAGTTTCCCAGTAATATGTATATACGTCACTCACATGTTTCACACAGAAAAGTGTATTTGTCGGTTGTTATTTTCACCACACCATTTCTCTACATTTCATAACTTTTGTAACCTCACAGGCCAACAACCCTATCCTGACTCGTAAGGACAGGGAGATGTGGAACATTACCACTCAGGCCTTGTTGCACCTGGGAGGGATTTTGGTGGTGGACGTCTTCTTCCACTACCTGTACATCTTGACCATCCCCAGTGACATGAAGCTGGTAAAGCAGCTGTCCGATTGGTCCCTGGGTCAGTCAGTGTGTTCTTTAAACTCAAACCTTTACCAATCAAGGAAAAGCACCATTGGTTGTGGTTGAAGTAGTCTTGTGAGGCTATAATGTCTGGGTATTGTGCAACTATTGTTGTTGTGATATACAGTATTATTCTAACACAGCTCTCATTTGTTTTTGTTTGTTTGTTCCCTATAGCTGGTCTTGCCTACTCCAACTTGGTGTATGACTGGGTGAAAGCAGCGGTCATGTTTGGGGTCATTAATACTGTGGCTAGGCTGGACCACCTTGATCCTCCTCAGCCTCCAAAGTGTATCACCATGCTGTATGTCTTCTCTGAAACGTAAGTACCCACCGCGATTCACATGGAGACATCTTAAAACAACGCATTGCCACCTTGGGGAACATTTCTCATTTAAGTCATGAGGTGTGCACTACAATATTAGCTTTTATTTATGTGATATGTGAATGTATCAAAATGGCAATCAAATAGCTTTCTACTCTTTTTCATTTTCAGGCACTTTGACAGAGGCATCAATGACTGGCTGTGCAGGTAAGTGTTTGACGGCAAATCACACAGACCTATTGAATAGCTCAACATCATTTAAAATCCCATGGTTGTTTACACTCCTCTGAACTGAAGAGAATTCACTAACAACTATATATCTATATATCTCATTTTACAGGTATGTATACGATTACATTGGAGGAAACCATGACGGGATCTTCAAGGAGCTGTTGGCCACCATCTGTACCTTTGCTGTCACCACCCTGTGGCTGGGTCCATGTGAACTAGTTTACATCTGGTCTTTCTTCAATTGCTTTGGTCTCAACTTTGAGCTGTGGGTGGCCAAATTGTTCTCCATTCCACCCTTCTCCACCATTGAGGTAAGCTCTGTGACACAACGTTACCTCCTGGAGAATGGTTATTAAAGAAGACTTATAGGGACTAGATCTAAAAATGTCCTTTCTCCACTGCGCCACAGGGTGCCCTGGGTGGAGCCATGTCTCGCAGGATCCGTGGTGTGTTCAATGCTGTCAACTTCTGGACCATCATCCTGTACAACGTTCTGGCACTCAACAGCCTAGAGTTCGCCAAGCTGGTGGGCAGAAGACTCATTGTCAAAGGTAAGATATTGTTTTAGGATAGTAGATAATACGTAATACGTAATATGTAAAATGCTCAAAGGCAAAGCCATACAATGCGATGTGAAGTCGAAATGTTGTTTGCTAGCTACCTTTCTAAAGTAATGTACATAAAGTATGTACATACATAGAACGAAACAGGGCTTGTCTTGTTTATCTAAGATGTTGTCACACAATTCACACCACACAAACCTGTTCTTGACCAGACACTGCATAGTAGCCAACTGCTGTTTAAAAAAACATAATTGTTCCTGTCACATTCTAATTCCTCTTGTTCTCCAGGTTTCCCTCTGTCCACCCTGTCTGTGCTGTTGGTGACCTACTGTGGTGTTCAGCTAGTGAAGGAACGTGAGAGGCAACAGGCCCTACTGGACGACCCTGAGCCAGCGAAGCCTGAGGAAATAGGCAAACAGAAGGCAGAGTAGACCAAGGAGGGGCCCGTTTTTGAGGACCTGGTCGCAAACACCCACTCACATTTTTACGTCCTTCAGTGTCAGTACAGTACTGAACCAGACTGTCACAACAAGTCATCCCATGGATACCCTACTGTATACTGTAACACAAACAAAAAACAGTTTGCGTTTGTTTTTCTTTTTTAAAAACAAGGGTTTTTAACGGTCAATAATGATCAAGATAGTAATCCAGATTGTGTCATATAAAAGTAGGGTCTACTCTTATTACCCTGTTTCTTGTATAGCATTTACATTATATATCAGCAATAGATGTTCGTACATACAAGGCCAACGTTTCACCGTGGAGCTCTATCACCAGTTCTCTGCAACACATTATACATTTTGTCGGCTTCTAGATCAAATCGTCCTCGCAGACCCAGGTCACCCAAAACGTCCACTTACCCATCAGTCCGACAATTAAAGTCACATACAATTGATCACCATATATTATCAAATACAAAAACATAAATGAAAAAATCATACATACAATAGACCTAGACATACCCTTCATGTTAATTGGGAAATGTGCTTATTTACCAATTTATATTTAGTTATTTACTACCTTTGGCTGATATGTTTTTTAACTGTGAAAAGTCCTGAAGTGCACTTGCTGTAGTTAATCACCTGTCCTTTGGTACAAACACACCAAGAGTGCATTTGTTATTCATGCTTTAACAAAAGATGGAGATCAGGAAGATGGTTATAGAAGGAAGGAAGATGGAATAGTTTATGCAAATATACCTAATATATTGAAGACGATAAAATGGAAAAGAATGTACAGTAGATACAGATATGCAAATATACCTAATATATTGAAGACGATAAAATGGAAAAGAATGTACAGTAGATACATTCTGTTTGAATGTATTTTGTGTTTATTTTAATGTACAGTACCATGTTGCACGACATAGCAGTACATAGCAGCACATAAATGTGTTCTGTTTTTGATCTGACAATGCCTTTTATTAGATCATATTTGTGTTGCCTTTAACCCCAAACTACTGTATATCACAGCGTTAAACCTTAGCCTACATCCAGGGGTTTGTTTTTAGACTTGAAGTAACCTTCTAATCAAAGTGCCACTCTTAGTGAATATGTTAGAGTGAATAAAGTGGAGGCCTTCTCTAGTCAATAGCTTGGCTATTCCGTCCATTGATGCTCTTTCTAAAGAGATATACACGTCACATTGTGTATTCCGCTGTTGATGTGATGTTCGAATGGATTAATGAATCGAATCTCTATTTATATCTTGAATTGGAAGGAATCCAAGCCATTGCACTGAAGCCAATCCATGTTACTGTACAGAGATCATGGCTGCTCCACCCCCCATTCTCATTATCTTCAACCAGAGATTAAGTGTGACATTTCTGCATACCTTTCATAACCCCTGTCACATGACACAGGCTGGAAACATGCCACTGAGTCAGAGGACGTCACTCTATGAAAAGCAATATCCCCAGCAAGGAATATGAGCGAGTTTGAATCCTGTCACCAAAACCTGTAATGTGTCTTCTGTATGGGAGAGAGTAGATATCCCCATGCTGAGTGCTACTCTCTACATCTTAGGTCAAAGTATTTGTTTCTACAACACTGATGACTGACTGCGTTCATTTAAATGGTTGAATTTGTAGTCTCATAAACTTTATCCAGAGTTGATTTTTCTTTCTTCTGGTTGTGATTTGATAAGATGTGGAGATATAATAAACTGGTTGGAATAAACAGTTTGGTCTCATGTCCCTTTTCATGTCATGTCTTATACTGTATACATTCAAATACATTTACACACCGTCTGAAAATACAGTAGATTCAGTATGTCTTTACAGTAAAGTAGTAGTCACTGACACCACAAGAGGGCCCTGTTTCACTTCCAGTATGCATTTATCAAATAAAAAATCTAATGAAGTGTTCTCATTGCAAGTGGCTTGATCGTTTGAGACCATAATTACTTTTTTGCTCTGTACCCAAATTGGGTCCCTGGGTCCTTGGGATTTTTTCCCCAACAAATAACAGGGGGAGTTAGATTCGTTCTCACTGATGATTCACTTGAATCTATTTGAATCAGATGACTGGAGTGGGTGACAGACAATGTTGTAGCAGTCCTCCTAAACAAGGGATGAGTCAGGTATCAAGAGAATTGTGTCATATCATGTGACTGGCACTCTCTATACTCTTCCAGAAGCTTCTTTTTCAATGTCCTATCTGATTCAAACTGATTTGAGAGGACTGGGTAAGTCAATTCAAGATGGAGGATACTCTGTACCTATATGTTATCTGCCAGGTTACTTTCACCTATCCAATCTTTCTAGATCAGTGAGGCCAAGGAGATAGAATGTAAGGGAGGATGTCTCTACAAAGTTTTAGGACTCCACCAGGTGGACTAGCGAATGCTAGGGGGAGGACATCACTCTTCTATGGGTAGTCTGTCAGCTGTTGGTGGTGGGCTGCCCAGTACCAGAGCGAAGAGGTCATCTTTCACATCCACCAAAATGGAGTCCTACATTTTGTGAAGCCTGCCTATAAATACACCTTGAGTTAAGGTCTGACAGTAAGAGGCAGCTGCAGGTCCTAGCCTACTACCAGTGTAGACTAGCTACTCCAACCTATTTTTTTCTCCCTCTGCGTAGAGGCTGTGAATACAGGCAGTCCTGTTCTGTCGTGGGGAGCGAGCAGGGCACCCCTCGTCCCAACAACTTCTTTTAAAATCCCTCCCACAACAACATATAACAAGAAAAGATGGCTGCCAAGACCATAGACCCATTGGAGCAGCCGCGTATGTACCAGCAGACCTTGCTTCAGGATGGGCTCTGCGATCTACTGGAGAATGACAAGTTTGTGGACTGCGTCCTCAAGATCCAGGACAGGGAGTTCCCCTGCCACAAGCTAGTGCTAGCTGCTAGCAGCCCTTTCTTCAAGGCCATGTTCCTCTCCGACCTGGAGGAGAGCAAGAAGCGGGAGATCGTTCTCAAAGATGTGGAGCCCACTGTCATGGGGATGATCCTACGCTACATCTACACTTCTGACATTAACCTGACGGAGCAGAATGTTCAGGATATCTTCATGGTGGCCAACATGTACCAGATCCCTTCCATATTCTCTGTGTGTGTCTCCTACCTCCAGGAGAAGCTGGTGCTGGGGAACTGCCTGGCTATCTTCCGGCTGGGGCTGCTGCTGGACTGTGCCAGGCTGGCTGTGAACGCCAGGGAGTTTATCTGTGAGCGCTACGAGCTTATCGTTAGGGACCAGGACTTCCACCAGCTAGGGCCTAGCGAGCTGGCTGCCATCATTACCTCGGATTCTCTCAACGTGGTGCGGGAGGAGGTGGTGTTTGAGTCCTTAATGGAATGGGTCGGGTACGACAAAAACGAGAGGCTGAAGGACCTGCCGGACCTGCTGCACTGTGTCCGCTTCCGGCTCATACCCCAGGATTACTTTGCAGAGAAGGTTGAGGGCCACAAGCTGATCCGTCCCAGCACGGAGCTCAAGAAGGAGCTTCAGCTTGTAAAGGATGCCCACAAAGGGAGGTTACCGAAGGTCAAGAAGCCAGAAAACAGGAAGTCTGGGGCAGAAGGAGGTGAAGAGGAGGAGGAGGAGGGTTTGCTTCCAGGTATCCTCAACAATAACCCACGTTTTGGAATGTTTGAAACAGACCTGATACTCATGATCAGTGAAAGGGGGACGGTGGCGTACGACCCGGTGGGGAACGAGTGCTACGTCGCCTCAGAGTCCACAGAGATTCCCAAGAACCACTGCAGTCTGGTCACAAAGGAGAATCAGATCTTTGTGGCTGGAGGACTCATCTACAACAAGGACAACAAAGACCTGCCGTTCAGCTCTTACTTCCTGCAGGTATGGCCTTCAGCATCACTCCGTAGTGTTTGGTTGATATTTCCACTGCGCTTTGCACATATTTTGGTTGTGATTATTATTTGGGTTTGTGGATAACTTGAAAAGTACATTGACTAACTGTGTGAAGTGTATTTACCGATTATTCAATGTGTTTTGATCTTCCCAATAAGTAATGTTGTAATAACATGTAATAACATGGTAATAGCATATGAGAACCATGATGAACTACTCCTGTACTGTATCTTTCTCTTTAACCTCAGTTTGACCCCATGAGTTCTGAATGGCTAGGGATGCCCTCACTTCCCAACCCTCGCTGTCTGTTTGGGTTGACCGAGGCAGAGAACTCCATCTTTGTTGTGGGTGGCAAGGAGATAAAACAGGGAGAGCATGTTCTGGACTCTGTCATGATCTACGATAGACAGTGAGTTCAGTGAATTCAATCTATCTCTGAAAATCCTTATCTCTCATATCATCCTTCCCTTATCTCCTGTTCCCCAGGAGAGTTAAATCTAGTTTAAGTGATGTTATTTTTCTTTCCACACACAGGTCATTTAAATGGGGGGAGTCAGATCCTCTTCCCTATCCAGTTTATGGCCATGGAACTGTGTCACATAAGGGGCTTGTTTATGTCATAGGTGGAAAGACAGAGAGCAAGTAAGTAAAGAAATCACCTCTGAGATGTGTTATGTTCAAATCATGAATGCACAAATGTCTATGACAACTCTCTTTACATACTGTTGTTTTGTACTCTATAGGAAGTGCCTAAAGAGGGTGTGTGTCTATAACCCCACTAAATTTGAGTGGAAGGAGCTGGCTCCGATGAAGACGGCCCGTTCTCTGTTTGGCATCACTGTTCACAACGACCAGATCTACATAGCAACCGGGGTGATAGACGGAGGCCTCACCAGCAGTGTGGAGGTGTATGACATCGCCAGCAACAAGTGAGATAGTGGTTTATTTATTGCGATCATCATGTAGAGGTTTTGCAGATGCGTCACAGAGTATGATACAATGTTCTTGATATAGTATTGTCCTATTTCGCTTATCAAACTCTTTAAATAGATCCTAAAGCAGCAATGAATAATGTCTCAATGGCTACTTGACTCACCAATACCTGTGTGTGTGTGTGTGTGTGTGTGTGTGTGTGTGTGTGCGTGTGTGTGCGTGTGCCTGTGCGTGTGCGTGCGTGCGTGCGTGTGTGTGTGTGTGTGTGTGTGTGTGTGTGTGTGTGCGTGTGCGTGTGCGTGTGCGTGTGTGTGTGCGTTTGTGTATGTGTGTGTGTGTGTGTGTGTGCGTGTTACAGGTGGTCTGAGTTTGTGGAGTTTCCCCAGGAGCGCAGCTCCCTCAGCTTGGTCACGATGGGAGGGTGTCTGTACGCAGTAGCCGGCTTCGGTATGATGCCCAGTGAGACCAGTGAGGAGCCCGTCCCCACAGAGATGAACGACATCTGGAGGTGAGCAACTTAGCCTCAGCATCAGGTCATCATGTCTACCGGTCATTATGTCTACTGGTCATTATGTCTACTGGTCATTATGTCTACTGGTCATTCACCGGTCAGGTCACTGGATACCTTGATTTGAAAACTTGGATGACACAACTACTCTCACACTCATTCTCCACACAGATTTGATCCGGAGCCGGAGAACTGTTGGAACGGGATCTTGCGAGAGATCAGCTATGCAGAAGGGGCCACCATTCTCAATGTGCGTCTTAACACTCTGCGTCTCACCAAGATGTAAGCCACATAACCACACAGGGTTGCGGTGAAATTAGAAAAAAGAAAATTTGACAACAAGATGTCACTCTGATGAACTGTTGGGACAAATTGAATTGTAATACCATGGGACTGTGGTTGGAAGAGTGAGATAACTCATAACATGTGAATAGTTCACCCATAACATGCTTTATGTTTTGGCGTTTTTAAGAACAGGCAGTAGGGGAAGTCAGACACAAACTGTAACTTGTCACGAAGGGGAGAGCTTGTCAGCCATATCAATGTAAAATGGTTACCCTGAACCTATTGTATAAAAATGAAAAATGTGTTAATTTAAATACAATTTGTAAATCATTTTTTGTTTTTATTATATGTTGTGTTTTCTTTATTATTTGAATGCTTTATATGAAGCAGAAATAAAGATGATGGTTGATTGCTTTTCTCTCATGGACCTCTGTATTTATATTCTTGTGTGTAGTCATCACTCGTTGTATTTGTGCATAATCAGAAACCTGTCTAATCCTGGACAAAATTGTATCTCTATCCATGACATAAATGTATGCATACTGTACAGAAACACTAGGTGGGGCTATCACACAATGAACACTGCATGCGGGATTACTATCCCAGCAGATAGAGCTTGTTAATGTGAGTTTGGTCCAAAGAGCTGGTGGAGGTAGAAACTTAAAGGCTGGTGGAAGTAGAAACTTAAAGGCTGGTGGAGGTAGAAACTTAAAGGCTGGTGGAGGTAGAAACTTAAAGGCTGGTGGAGGTAGAAACTTAAAGGCTGGTGGAGGTAGAAACTTAAAGGCTGGTGGAGGTAGAAACTTAAAGGCTGGTGGAGGTAGAAACTTAAAGGCTGGTGGAGGTAGACACTTAAAGGCTGGTGGAGGTAGGTGGAGGTAAAGCTTGAATAGATAAATCACAGTGGAGGGGAAGGGAGGCGGGTGGAGGCAGAAATCGGGATATGATATAATTTATTATACTGTTCCATGTATTACAATGAGCCCCTCCCTCTGATTTCCACACCACCAGCCACCACTGGTACTGGACACACACTCACCTGCCACTTTATTAGGTACACCTTTTCAACTGCTCGTTAACGCGAATATCTAATCAGCCAATCATGTGGCAGCAAGTCAACGCATTTAGGCATGGTCAAGACGATCTGCTGAAGTTCAAACCCAGCATCAGAATGAGAACGAAAGGTGATTTTAGTGACTTTGAACGTGGCATGGGTGGTGGTGCCAGTCAGATGGTCTGTTTTGAGTATTTCAGAAAGTGCTGATCTACTGGGATTTTCCCGCACAACCATCTCTAGGGGTAACAGAGAATGGTCAGAAAAAGAGAAAATATCCAATGAGCGGCAGTTCCCTGGGCGAATATGGTGGTGCTGGTGTAATGGTGTGGGGGATGTTGTCTGGGCACAAATCGGCAGCAACTGTGTGATGCTTTAATGTCAATATGGGCCAAAATCTCTGAGGAATGTTTCCAGCACCTTGTTGAATCTATGCCACAAAGAACTAAGGCAGTTCTGAAGGCAAAAGAGGGGGTCCAACCTGGTACTAGCAAGGTGTACCTAATAAAGTGGCCGGTGAGTATGTTTTGATGCAAACATTGAATTCTCCAGGTCATGGCAATGCAGTGAACATTTCAAGTGACATTCTTCTATTGTCTATACTAAATACAACATGTTTTTGAATGGTAGGCAACATTGCAGACTGATGAACAATGTAGATACCGTTGACTCTTGACTCTTGTAGATACAATGTAGATACCATATCTTGACTCTTTACATAAGGTGCAGAAGAGGAAAATGTCTCCCTCGGTGTATTACACATTGATTCAATAAGAAACAGTGACCATGGAAACACTATGCTTGACCATTATATCCATTCTTATTCTTTCCTCAGGTTTGTGCAGATAGATCATTCGATGCATTCTATAGAGAACTGAAGACAAGGTGACAAAGCACATACATTCACTGAGCACTTTATTAGGAACACTATACTAACACTGGGTAGGATCTCCTTTTGCTCAGAACAGCCTCAATTCTTTGTGGCATTGATTCCACAAGATGTTGGAAATATTCCTTTGAGATTCTGGTCATGTTGACATGATTGCATCACGCAATTCCTGCAGATTTTTCAGGTGCACTTTCAAGCTGTGACTCTCCCGTTCTACCACATCGCAAAGGTGTTCTATTGGATTCAGATGCCAGTGACTATGAAGGCCACAGAGCCAGTTTCAGACGACTTTTACTTTGTGACATGGTGCATTATCATGCTGGAAGTAGCCATTAGAAGATGGGTAAATTGTGGCCATGAAGGGATGCACATGCTATGCTATGCTTTTTTGCTCACCACAATTGTAGAGTGGTTATCTGAGTTACCATAATTACCAGCCTTTCTGTCAGCTTTCTGTCATCAACAAGGCGTTTCCGTCCGCAGAACTGCCTCTCACTGAATGTGTTTTATTCATTGTACCATTCTGACCCCCTGCCTCTACCCTACCTATCTAACTCTCACACCCATTGCCACCGAGTGCAATACTCAAGACATTCTACTTGTACTATTGTATTTATTTTACTATTTGTACTGCTAATTGTGTCCTGTCTTATTTGTCACTTATGTCTTGTACTATTGGCATTTTTTTTTTTTTTTTTTTTTATCTTGCCTTATTATTGCCTTATTGTCTGTGCTGCAATGTCAAAATAAGTACAAAGTGCACATGTTTTATATCCTTCTCCAACAATCATCCAATACAGAATAACTTTGTTTTATCCATCAGCCTGGTCAAAGGTGGAACACAAAAAGTAAATCAACAAACCAAAATGAAGAACATAGGAAGCAGGGCAACCCGAGAGACAGATGTCCAGGCGTCTCATTCTTCTAGATGTCACTTTTGTTAACTTGGCCAAAACACAGCAACAGGGACGCCATACCTCGCCATACCTCCAGGGACGCCATACCTCCAGGGACGCCATACCCCCAGAATGCATCACTTCCTGTGACAGACGGCTCAATAAGAATTACAATTACAAGTGTCCAGAAAAAAACAATTACCCCCATGTCCTCTCCATTGAAAATGCAATTCATGGTGCTTCAATGGAAGTTGGAGGCAGTGCTGTGGTATAATCCTAGTCCTTTTCCTGTTTGTGGCTAACCTTGGCAAATGAATTCTGGCTTACCGCCTTGAGGTCAACAGGCTTCAATTAATCAGTATGTAGGCTACATTTGTTATGGGAAGAGATGATCGAAAGGGAAGGCAACACAGCCTTAGTGACACTGTTCTCATGGAGTTCCACTATTGTATTAGCTTCGAGAGCACACTGCTCTGTTTAGCAAAGCAAAAATGTTATGCTGAAACTAAAGCACACTAATAGTGCACCAAGTACAGCTTGTAAGTTTGTGCCTTTTAAGGCATAGACTTTAGACGAGTCAAAATGAGGAACCAGTTATATGTTCACAACTGTGAACATTTCTGGCAGCTACTAGACTGGAATATGAGTGAAATATTGAGATACAACTGTGAACATTCTAAATCTGCTACTGCGACACTTTAATGAATGTGCAAGTATTATGTGCAATATGACAACCCATGTTTACATAAGGTTCAGAATGATATAGGAAAAAGTTAGGATATTTATAGCATAGCATAGTGTACAGCACAGTGTTTTATTGTATAGTAGATAGTGTACATAGCCTTTATTTTTGTCAACCAGCTCTTTTCTCTTTTTTGTTTTACCCTTGGCTCTCTTGTTTTTAGTTTTTTTTCCAAGCGCCAGGGGAGCCCCCCCTCCTAAATTTCGTTGTACGGTACCTGTACTGTATTAATGACAATAATGACCATTCATTCATTCATTCATATATAATGCAGCAGGGAGCGACAACTAATTTATTACCAGTAAACCATTGCCTTTTTAATTTTCCTTGGTTGTAAATATTTGGGCCAGACAACATACTGTGTATAGGAACATGTACGGTAATGTTATTATTATTATTTTTTTATAGTATTCTTCTTTAATATGATGTCCTTGCAACTGACTCCATATAGGCTACAGAACTACACAATATTTATAGAAAGCTTGAATATACAGTACATTCAAATAAACACATTCAAATTCTGGTCTGTAATTGGAGCAATGTTGTGACGCACCAACATAAGGAAACAATAGTACAATATTGTATCAAGGATTGAGAGGATCAGTATATGGAAATAATACAACTGGACCGGACTCTTAGGCAAATAAAGAAGATTACATAATACGTTGTAAACATTTCATACCAGTCAACACCTGAGCTATAAATCACCACAATAAAAAACAACATAAACCTGTACTGTATTGTATATTCAGTGTCACCATACAGTGGCTGGAATATTTGTGTGTGACATTTTTAATCTAGGTACTTTCACTTTGAAGTACATTCACATTTGTATTATTTACATAGAAGTACAACAAGGTAAACACTACTCGGACTAGAAACTTTGCATGGATGATGAATCCCAGATCTCTTATCTCAAAAGGAGAACTTACTTAGGACCAACATAAACAACATCTAGACCTAAAGCCTCTCTGAATATTTTCATTTAAATCCAAAAGATGACAGTATAGTAAATGCATGTACGAACTACTATAGTCTCTTAACCAATAATGATAAGGTGTATCACATGAATAGAAGTAGAAAAAACAAATAACACACACACAGGCTCACAGACTGACATTGAATACAATTGACTTAATAATAATAATAAGTTGAAGGGACTGACTATACACCTAACTATGCACTCAGACGTAACCAAGAGCATCTGCGATCCAAAATATAAATTTCACAAGAATGCCCTTTTGTCTCCATCTTGGAATGTTATCCAGCTATATTTCAACAAAAGGTACTAAAACTGTCATCACTAGCTAGCAAAACATCTGGATGAATAATAAAGACAGTCATTCCAGTTTCCATGATAGAGGCCCAGCATGATTGTGTGTTTGAGGTTGGTCCACTTGCTATCAGCATTGTGGGCCTTTAAGTTAAGTGGTATGAGTCCTCTTACGCCCCTTATTCCTTTTACTCTCTACAATGCAGGAATGCAGGACTCCCTACGCTCTCTTTGCATCCATTATCTGGCAAAAAAAAAGATGGAAAATATTAGGACTAATATTTAGTTCGATTTCCTGTCGTGTCTCTAAAGAACTCTCAGCTGTGCTGATGAACTCTGGCCTCCCTGTGGTGCCCCAGCCTGGGTTGAAATATTAACGTGCGGGTCCCACCTCTGTGGATTGAGTTCCCCCCAAGAATATCCTGTGTCTTGCTCTCTCTCCTCCCATGACCTGTCTTAAGCACAGCAACCATGCAGGCAAATAGTGGGAGCTTGAGAGACCAATTAGAAACCAGAATGAAGCAGTCCTACAACAGCAGCATCACAAGCCACACAGTCAACACAACACTCAACACACATTGATGGCACACAAAAAAATGGTGATTTAAACTGAAATCCTATTGACTCAATAGAGATGGTCTAAAGAGAGTAACCATTTTTTTGTGTGAGGATCTAACCTATCATTGCTGTGGTGCCTGGTCCCTGCCTCTGACTCTGAGTATGCATACAGCCTCTTCGTTGCCTCCTCTATCCAGATTGAGCTCTGCTCAGTCGGCAGAGAGATTCTCCCGGCATTCTGATGGTCGGCGTGTGACGGGGCTACACTTGGTCAGCATGGTGATCTGAGTGCTGAAGTTGTTGCCATTGCTGCCTGTAGACGGCTGCTGATACTTAGCGTCTGCACCCAGGAACCTCTGTAAAAGCCACCTGCGCCACTTGCGCTTAATCTCCGCTTGTGCCTGGGGAGACATATAAAGAGAGAGAGGGTGGTTGGAAGAGAGGAGGAGTGAGAGAGAGGAGGAGGAGAAAGACCAACAGAAGGGGGGGGAGTTAGATGGGATGAAGTAGAGAGGGGATAGGAGACAGCAAGGAAAGGAAAGGGGGGTAGAAAGAGACAAACACAACAACAAAAAAGAGACAAAATGATCAAATGAATCAAACCGTTTAACAAAAGAGTCATCTAAAATGTCCTCGAAATGAATTACATTTGACAAATTGGTTTGTATCTGTGCATGAGACTGTACCTCTCCATTGAGGAAACAATACAAGACTGCAACCCCGAAACCCTGCGGGAGAGAGAAACACACCATTGATCATTCTAATTCCTGATAAGAGTTGTGTCTCGCCATGGAGACCCTTGCAGTGCAGCTGAGGAAATAATCATGTTTGTTTTTGTCTGGCAAATGATCTCATGATTATTACTAAATTCAGACTGAGACACGAGGTTTGGTCATCAATTTCGGGCTTGATGGATGTTTGTGCTCTGTGGACATGGGAAGTTTTTTTCCCAAGGGAAATCTCAGTTTAAAAAGACATAAATTTAAATTGCCTTCATAGCTCGATCCTTGCTCTCATAAATGGCCTAAATATTTGGAACAGTGACATGCATTTATAAGCAGAAAGTCCAGAGTTTTCATAAAGGAGTTGAATTCCTCCCAATCTTCACATACTCTATCTGTATTATCCATCATTCTATTTATTACACCCTAGACACAATGATAAAAAGCACAGAAGTAAAAACATTTACTGTGAGTAAGTCTCACATCTCACACACATCATCATGGTTAGACTGTTGGTTGTCGGTTTCTATGGATGTTTACAGTAGCTATGGCAGGTGGTTAAAGTGTTTAACTCGTATTTTCTCATGAATAGGATAATATAGCAGTTCTCATCTGTGTTTACTCTTTACCTCGAAAGGTCATTTTGGCTCAAGCTCAATGTAGAATACAAATGAGAAGCTCAAGGGAGTCGAATTAGGATAGGGGGATATCATATCACAGATCCATTAGAAATTCTAGGGCAGTGTTATGTTGCTGTCTGACATTTAGAGAATCCATACTACTTGCTATTTACAATGAAACATTATCATAACAGACTGACTATGGCTACTGTATGACTATTCAATATGTCCTCATATAACAATGATACTGTAGAGGTGCTTTCCTACCTGAAACGACCCCAGAATAAGGTCAAAGACCATTCTCAGTCGAGTATTCACGTCCTCGGGGATAAAAGCAAATATGATGTAGTTTATTCCAAAGAGAGGTATCAACAGCAATGTTGATTTCGCCAGTCTCCTGTTTATCAAAACAAAGTTCAAATGTTTCTTTTGGATAGTATACATTACATTTCCTGACTATTCCTGGTTAATTTGATGGTGGTTCTGGGTGGAGATACATTCAGGGAGAAGATAAAATAAACTATGCTTAAAATGGTGTTCTTTTATGGGGACTGAGTATTCTGTGGCATTCTATGGAGAGCTGCATTAGACAAAGAGTGGTGGGGCAAATTGCTTTCCGGTTTGCTAGACAATGAGAATTACTTTGCTTATTAACAATGTTAAGATATTATGTTAATTGCTTCAGTACAGGACTTGATAAGAAATGGCCTTTTTAATTATGATAACCAAAAACACTTGCATATTTAAAAAGCTGACAGTTCAACAACAAAACGTACAAGTATTGATTGGATTCCTTTCTCCCAATGTCTCGACAATTTATCTTCTGTCGAAGTATCCGGATTATAAAAATGAAGAGAAAGAAGTTCATCTGAGGAGACAATAAAAGACAGGTTAAATTCAACCTCAATATGCAGGGATTAGCATGAAACATCAATTATTAACTAAGCCTATGTGACACTCACAAGTATCGTCACTAGAATTGGTGTTTTAATGATCCACCAGGGATGGTCATCAATTATGTCCCAGCATCTAGAAGAGGGCAGGAATATACAGTAGCTGTTTTTTCGGACACACGTAAAATGACATACTGTAGGCTACAATAGCTCACATTCAATAACTGTCTAGTATGTATGTAGGAGTAATGTACCATACAAATGGGTACAATAACTGTGCAAAGCATCAACTTACCAACAAAGTAAATATTAATTGTGCCACAATGCCAATGCCACAATGTATATTCATGGATGCAAATTTGAAGCCTGTCTGATGAACAGCATTTTTTTTTTCTTCATTTAATTGAAAATTAGAAAGTAAGCATGGAATAATTAAACTACAGGGATTTCTGTCAATGATACCCTGCCAATTACACATGCTACTCTATAAATAGATCTCCATTGGCCTCTACTGAGACCAACCATTCATCATCACAGCAAAGTAAGCCATTGAAAGGCTTGGTTGATATTGCTAGTACAATGCCACTTGTTATACAATATGGCATTGGTAGTTCATAGGTCATTTACTTTCATCACACCACTTTATACTTAATTCAATGTGTTTAATAACTAGGCACTCCAATATAAGAAAGGGCAGCAGGGTTTATATTTCATAAATATATCCGGGCATTGTGGTATATGAACATAATACTCAAAACATATTTATAAAACACCAGTTATAGAGGAGATAAGAGTTAGAAAAACAAGGAAATCTGAACTTACCCAACATCATTTAAATAAACTTTTGTAATCACCCAGGCAGTGATGAAAATGGTTGGTGCCCCTGAAAAACAAATCTCTGACTATGTTAGTAAAGTTATTTAATTAGATCACAATGTCCCGGGGGGTGTCAACAAGCAAAAGACCATCTGAATATGCATTCACCTGACCCACTCGATTCAAACAGAGGTAGCAATGCTATAGGCTCTAATCCAACAAGCCAAAACAAAAGCCAATCAAAAGTTTCCCTCAGCTTGAAACAACAATCAGGGTGACTTTCTGCTTTTTATTTGAAATTATTTTTCTGTGAGTAAACAAATAAATAAGACACGGCCAAATGCCACCCTTGTAGTTTCGAATGATGGTGATGCATCCTATGAAAATTCAGAAGATTACATATCAAATATAAACACATTCTCTACAGTAGTCAGGTGTGGTACTAGATATCTATTAGGCGTAACAAAGGACCCAAAGGAAACGGGGAACTGCTTGAGATGTGAACTTTGGCCCACGAGCGTGTCAACATTGTGCTAGCCCTCTCGCTCAAGTAGATGCAAAACCCATTGACATAATGACACCCTCGAAAACAATCAGCCTGATGAGTCTGAATCTAAATTCACAGGCACATCACATCATGCAAATCGCTAATTACAACTTCTATATAATACTTATACGTACCCCATCCGATCAGAATATACCACCAGAAGTACTTCCTTTCAGAGAAGAATGAGACAGCAAACAGGGCGTGGAGGTATAGGCCCTCTACTAGAAGCCAGAAGTAGCTGGCCATGATGCCATACTGGAAGAAAACCACCACTGCCTTGCAGCCCATCTGAATCGTGATAGAGGAAAAGGGGAAAGGGATAGGGTTTTTCTTTAGAAGCATTTTTCAAAAACAGGTTGTTTACTTCAGTCATTTGGGGGCGCATCATCATAGATACTTGAAGGTTGTTATAGCAACCTCATCAACCAAATTATTCATTCGTTAAAACAACTACAGGCACATCTAGCTCTTAGTAATGAGCCTAAATGCCAGTGATTGTTCTACCAGAGTGCTGCCTGGGTTTTAAGAACGAGAATGGAGGCAAATGACGAGAGCGACGAATCCAATCAACTGAAGTCCCCCTGGTGAAGTGGATAGAAAAGTGTAAATGACTCAGATGCGTTTTTAGATCCAGTCTGGATAACATACAACTCAGCTTCCTCCTGGATACGATCCAGCGACTGCTACTTTGCACTCAACTAGATCTAACCTCTCCAATGCTCAACGCAGCAAAAAAAAAAAAAAAATCACCAATGCTAAGACTTCAGCCAGACGTTTTGTCAAGATATTCCCCGATAGGAGTTCATGTCCCTGTCATAAACTAAATGTGACAGCAGCTGGTGAAACCGGGAACAAGTTGGCAAAATGTTCAGAGTGAGTCATCCCCACTACTTTACACTAACTAGGTAGTAGTGGGAATTACTCACCGAATCCATTGCATTGCATTGCAATGTTATGGCTTGACTAACGAGTGTGTCATTGATTTTCAACAACGTCGACATTTATTTACATTTTTCAGAATAACAATCTGAACATATGGTCGGTTGCCGACTTGTTCCCGGTTTCACCAGCTACTGTCACAAATCACTAACCTTCCGACTCTCATGTTTGTTTAGCGAGTGGTGAGAAGGTACTGTACAGTATACAGCTGTGTATACGGCACTGTACACTTGTAAATGTACACATGTATATCATGGAGAGGCCTCTTGATAGTGACTGCTCCAACTGAGTAAAACAACAGCTGAGGTCTATTAATGAAATCCAAACAGTATGTAGTGTGTGTGTGCTGAGCCCTTTCCTCCTATGACAAAAGACACCAAATAGTGATTGGTATAAGGGTTGGTTTCAACTGGAACGAGGCACTGCATGTCTTGAGTGAACAGTATGACGTCTTATCTCGCTTATCTTCGACCCTATTGGTGAGGTATTGTCCATTGTGGTTCGATGTGGCTTGACTGTGGTTTTGTTCCAGTAATTTTTGCCACACTTTAACTGTGATACAGACTCTCTCCTGTCCTGCCAGGCACCTCGGTAGCGCGTACAGCTGAGTGTGTGTGCTCGGCAAACAGGAACCCTCGACATCCTGTTGTATGAATTAATTAGGAAAGTTCTCAAGGGGATTAAGGACTTGACAAACACTGCTACACCCAAACTTCCATCAAAAGAGCACTCGAACATTAATTTCGAAAGTAAACCCAACCCGGAGACACAACGCATTAAAAGCAACAGAGAGTAATGGATCCGATGCTGTTTGTCTCAGCTGGGAGAAAGTACGCTTGTGAAACACAGTCCACAATGGATGACACCTCAAATAGACGGGAGTTCCATAACGTAAAGTATATACAATACATACAGTATATTCTAAGGGGTCCCACTAGGATCATATTGAAAATTGTATGCACTCACAAATTGTGAGTAATGATGTGGTAAGTCGCTTTGGAAAAAAGCTTCAGCTCAATGGCATCTATTCTATTCTAAGTATAAACAATACCGAGCCTCAAAGGAAAGCTTCCACTCAAGTTATGCATGGGAAAGAATGTATGGATTGACCCATTGAAAAGCAGTCAAGGAGGAGATGGTTGAGCGACAGTACGCAGTAAAACGGACTTACAGTTTCGGACTGGCAGTTGTCGGTCTCCCCAACCTCATACAGAACTACGTCCTTGATGAAGACGGCGATGGCCTTCAGGATGAACGACACAAACAGGTTCATGTGGATGTAGTTCCTTGTGCAGTGCAACTTCCTGTGGAACAAAACCAGAAGATGTACACAGTATCAGAAAAACACTTAAAAGCATGCATCATTTGATGATAGCCTACACAGGTGCTATTTTTCCTTCTTCTTATGACTGTGATACTACTTCGGTGACTCACAGTCTTCCTGATGGCTGTTAGATTAAAACAGTAAAACCCCATTAAATAGTTAAGACGGGTGTGATGGCAGAGCGTGTTAACCAGCTGTTAGTGTGTTGTGTTACAGACTGTATATAAACAGATGGGGGTCTGTATCTCTGTACAGTACATCCTGTGTTTCCAGAGGGACCCAAACGACTGCTACGTCCAGAACTATGTTAGTTTGGTAATTGACTCCATGGAATAAACACATCACTCGTTGTTTACCAAGACGCGCAAGCGCGTGTGCACGCACACACGCGCACACACACACACACACACACACACACACACACACACACACACACACACTACACACAAGGACTGATCTTCTGTTAAATAGAGTGTGTGATCCTTTAAAAGCCACACAGGGAGCCACTTAACCTCAGAGTAATGATGTGGGCTGTGTCATCATGTCCAAACCCCAACCCCCCCCCCCCCCCCCCCACCCCCCACCAGCACCACCCTCCGTCTCCTGGCCCTCCACGCTGCAGAGCAGCACAGTTTACTAAAGAACACGCTGTGAACAACAGCAGTACATTGAGTGGTTTATGACTGCTCTCTTAAAGGCTACACTTTGTTTGAGAAATGTTACAACTGTAGATAATGGCATGTTGGTCTTGCTTTTTTTCCCGACAGTAGCCAGTCGTGTTCTATGGGTGTGTAAAAAGACCATAAAGTGACTGTGAAATTTTACGAATACTGTGTAAAGTGGGAGATAACATGAGGTGTGGCATCATCATGGAAAAGAAGAACAAGCTGTTCTTCTCTATCTAAACAATCATCTATGCAGATAACATTGTGTCGGATCCTTACCTGAAAATGCACAGTATGGTGATAGCAATGGTGAGGGCGAACAGGGAAATGCTGTGGCCAATCGTGTAGCCTACTTTCACGGCCCAGTAGAAGTCTCCCTAAGAGACACACAGAGGTAAAACAAATGAAACACTGTAGTACACTCACACTCAAAACACAACACCAAGTAGCCCTTGGTTAGTTGCAGGTCCATGGAACTATGTTTTACATTAATTACCAGGGTTGTCAAGTAGTGAGTCAAGAGTTGTTATATTCAGATACTGTGTAATCTTGATATCCATAATGTAAACATAGCATAACTATTACGCCTATGAAACCACCGTGTTATTATAAACCACCTTGTTATTATTTCTGAACGAATACAAAGGGCATTGCGAAACTCTATGTGCCATACCTACCGCCTCTTCCCCTGTGGTGCTATTGGGGTTGTACCCACAATTCAATGCGTACGATGTAGGGTTGGTCTCCGACCAGCCGTCTACGGTGCAGTTCTTTGACAGGTTACCTGGTGAACAGAGGGACAGGTTTACTTTACTCTAGTTAACAGGGGCACTTCTAGTTTGGAGTTTTCATCCAAAACAATAAGAGATCCAGTTTAATATGTTAACCAATTAAATTAAGTCCAACTCCAGAATGTTCAGAGAGGGTTCAAAGAGCCTGTTAAAAAATGCTTCCGGTAATATCTCCCACATCCCCACCCACTCAACGGCACATCCTCCAAGAAGGAGAAGAAAGACAAGAAATGTTTTTGGTGTCTTGGTGTATTTAAGTATTCCTTGTCTTGTAAGACAAACGTTTTTTTTCTTTTATTTAGATCCAATTATCTCCTACTGAGACTTGCTAGTCCCTGAGGATCACTGAGGCAGAGACTGGTCCCCCCGTGTATCACACTGCATCTATTCCTAATCACTTACAGCTATTTAAAACATAGCAAGAGGCCATTGTCTTGTATTAAGTCATTTCGACTCGACTGTCTATAGGGACGTATGCCCTGTATATCATTGAGGGGATATCCAAGGAGGAAGAGAAACTTCACTGTTTACAGTACAACTAGTTGTTATTTTTGCAATATCAGAACCAACTAGAACAAAGACCAGAACAAAATGTCCTACACCAGGGTGAGGGACTGTCTGACAGTTAGGACGAGGAAGCAGTCACAACGTGGGAAGGTTACAGTTATGAATGAATGAATGAATGAATCTTTTATTTCGAACATGATTTAAAATAATAAAAGAACAAATAACTAATACGAAGAGTGCAGGCCTATCAATGTTCGAAAGGGAGTAGGATGAAGCCTAAGCTTATCATGTCCTACCACTATCCGTCACTCTCAAGTGAGAACAATAATACTTAAATGATATAATCCAATTCATGAATTCATAAATTACAGTATCAACAGTACTAATATTTTGTCATTCTTAACTGTAGGAGCCATGAATATGTATTCTTGGGTATTTAGTACAAAAAGCTAATATTATGATTTGTGAGTTATTTGATTTGTTTGTTTATTGTTTGATAACCCTTCCGGAAGTCACATGATTATGGGCGGGCCTACCTGAGGTTACTTTAAGCACCTGTTTACCTGTATGGCGGGAGTGGAGAGAGAGGGGAGACAGGGTCGTGTATTTTTTTGTTGACCGCATTTCATTTACTATTTGTTTGATATTCTTTGGTTTTTTTGGTCGCTTTTGGATTTATGTACGTCAACGAGCTGGATTGTTTTATATTCAATAAATGCCCTTAAACGTACCTTTTTATCTCAAGCGAATTGTTTTTAGCGCGTCACACAACTTCACCCAAACCCTGCTCGCGTCTCTCAGCAACTCTGGATTTTTGGCTAAATCTAGTCGCTACATTAACATTGAAACAACACACTCTAAGCACTAACCACTAGTGCAAGCTGCCCACCGGGGACTGGGATCGAATCCCAGCTCGCCAGATCCGGATATGGCCGGGGCACACACAGGGAGCGGCATATTGAGCGGCCGCTCCCGAGGGCGGTATAGGAATATTTCCGGACAAGGATCCATCGCGCAACAGCGCCCCCGGGGTGCCGGAATAACGGTGCTGGGCTCGAGGAGCCAGTCAGCTAGTCTGCCTGGCGGTCTCCTCTGGGGCTGCCGGCCACGGGGTCGTGCGGCGGATCCTACGCAATAGGCAGGGGATAATTGGATGCTAGGTTGGGTTCAATTGGATACTAAATTGGGTGAAAAAGGGATAAAATCTGAAAAAATAAAATAAATAAAAATAAAAACAACATTGAAACAACACAAAATAAATAAATAAACATAATTTTCCATTCTTAATACTGAAACAACACAAAATAAATAAATAACAAACATCAGTATCCACAATATCTTAGTATACAGAAGATTAACAACCTTCCCTTTCCTTTCAGTTCGGTGTAGTGATGTTATGGGTAGTTCTAGAACCTGAAGTAGTTTAGATCTTGAAATAGAGTCTGTGAGCTTCACTCTAATATTCATCATCATAATAGAGAAGTAATCCCGCAAACAGTGTTATTCAGGAATGCATATCTCTGGGTATTGTACAGCCCTGTATTGTGTTATTAAGCAGAGAGAGCTTTCAGCATTGTCGTTCAGGTGATCCATACAATACAGCCTCTCAATCCATACAATATCTCTATTATCATAAGATTCAGGCTGTAAAAAATATCATATTTGAAGGTATTTCAACGATTGTGCAAAAAACAACAAAGCTGAAACAATCTCCCTATATCTCAATGGGGCTCTCATTATACAATATATATATATTTTCGACTAGATTAGATTAGATTGAACTTTATTGTCATTGGCAGAGTACAAGTACCAAACAAGGAAATGCAGTTGTATCATCCGCAGTTTAGTCCTGTCCTCAATAGGGACGAATTTGGATTTCCTTCCCAAAATCTAAAAAAATCAGGCCAACAACAGGCACCTGGATTATGTATGCTGCAGAGGACACTGGCTTAGCTATCTCAAACAGTGAGACAAGACATAGAGGGAGAGATAAGCCCAACGCCACCGCCGGATTGGGTTTGAATGAGGGACTGCCAGAAGAATGCTTTCATCATCCACCAAAACAAGAGGGAGCAGATTTTCGATGTCATGCACGACGGCGGGGGGAGCTCAAACCAGTTAATCACCCCAGCGCTCTGCTGTTTCAGGGGGCTTTTTTTGGGACTGGGACTTTTTTCTTTTTTTTTAACACCACGAAGCGGTGATGCACACTGTGTCTTTAGGCTGCCCCGATTTATCAGGTCTAATCGTAGCTTGGAAGGTTTTCTTATTAGGACATCCTGCAGAGAGAAGATTGATTCAGTGAAACCCCATGGTGTCTGGATAAATTTCATATAATCTCTTAATGCCTTCAATTAGTGTTTGAAAACATGCAAATCCGGTGAAAGCGTTCATCACGCTCTGTCGGAATTAGGAGTGTGGAATTCAAGGGTCCGACATTTGATGGATTGCTATACTGTGCGTGTGTGTGTTTGTACGTGTGCGTGTGTGTGTGTGTGTGTGTGTGTGTGTGTGTGTGTGTGTGTTTGCCATAGACCTCCTAGGTAAAGAGTTCAGAAGAGTTGTGAAAACAGTGGGCCCCACCCTCTCCAAATGTACAACTTGGTGCCTGATCTCTGTGGCGCCTACTCTTGTAACTCTTTCGCAACTCTTGTTTTCTCCTGCATGGAGCTTATAGATTGAACGTGTCTAGGGCTGGAGTATTTTGCAACTGTATTTGATGTTAAAGTGGGAATGGATTTAGAGAGAAGCCAGTGGGATTGCTATGCTTGTGACCAGAGAGCTCTCAAATTAACAAGGGCTTTAGATACTGACTGTACTCTGGTAGGTAAAATAAACGCAAATATAAACCATAAACACAGGCATATTTAGAAGATGAAGTACCCCAGACGCAATACATAGAACCATAAAATATATCTTTGAGCCCTGCACATTTGAATATGAGTAGTTAATAAATCAGGTAATAGACAGTAGTACATCATGGTAATGAAAACGTTGGCTAAAATTACGATGACTGCAGAATCTCCATAACAATATCTCTCCAACAGTATCTTTCCCTCAAAACCTACACAGCACAACCTAAAAATGGGTCAAGTTTATTTTGAATTTTGAATCCCTTTGTTGACATACTATAAGTCTGTTACAGCATAAAAAGTTAAGTTCTAGATTTGTGGACCCTATCATCCTTCATATTTACTTCCTATGTCTCTCTGTCATTTCCCTGTTCACCACTACATCTTCCTTAGTGTGCACTGTGGGACTGTTGATCCTGTGATCCAGTGACAGGCCGGTGAAATACACCTCTTCTTCACCTCTTGCAACCCTTTACCCGTCTATCTGCTATCCCCCAAGGCCCTCTGGGCTCTGTCTCCTCTCTCAGGTCAACCTCTATCCCATCTGGGTTACATCACAGCTTCCCATAACCCCTTCCCATAACCTACACTGGATTCAGTGAGTAATCCCCACTACTACCTAGTTAAGTGTAGAGTAGTGGGGATTACTCACCGAATCCATTGCATTGCAATGTTTTGGCTTGACTAGCGAGTGAGTCATTGATTTTCAACACTGAAATTTGTTTACATTTCTCGGAATAAAAGTCAGAACATTTTTATCGCTTTGGCGACTTGTTCCCGGTTTCACCAGCTGCTGTCACATTTTGTTATTGAGATTTCATCCAAGTCTTGACATCTCTCTCTCTCTCTCTCCTGTGAAATCATGTACGCCACATGGTGAAGATAAATCCACAGTCATAAATGTGACATCGTCAGATGTTGGGATAGCTTATGGAGGCTTATGGAGTTCATTTGCTTGTACTGGAGCATACTAATTAGACCACAGGCTGGAATTAACCTTAATCTAAAAGGGTTTGAGGGGATATATAACGCATCTATGGAGATATTGCATCTAACAAAAAACTTCACTGCTGGGCACAAAAGAAGGATCATTATGGTTCTCTCATGTATACTCTGCAAGGTTAGAGAATTCTGTTTCGACTGACTTCCTAATAATGATAAAATACTCAAGATGTTTCATAATGATTGTGGACCACTTCTACCTGGATGTTATTGTTATTGTTATTATTATTATTATTATTATAGCATTTTGGATGTTATTATTGTAAGATCATTGTATTTTTTGTTTGTAACAACAACATTGTAACAACATTATTGTATTGTATTGCTGCTGACCAACAACTAAGAGTTCATAAACAATAAACAGTGACTGCACTCAAAACATGGCCTCCACAACGTGCAACATGACGTTACCCTGGGAAATCTTGCCGTTCCTCCTCACTTCTGCTTCTATTTACAGAACATGTCTGATGGCCTTCTAAGCTGAAAGCTGTAGGCTTCTGAACCAGTTGTGTCCAAATGAACAACTGCCTCCCTTGAACACCGGCGGCTATACAATTACACTAGGGAAACGAGGCGCTGTAATTAATGAAGGACGGAGTCAAAGGAAAGTATTTTTTCTCAAACAATAATTCAGTGAACTACTCCTTAATAAGCTAATGACTCAGCAACAAATACATACCTAACTGCTCACTAATTAATGATTAGTATTTACGGTTAATCAGCTCACACATGAAAGCTCCGCGGAGAGAACTGTCAACTGTGCAAACAAAATGGGACCAACAAAAATAACCAAGCAAGTGCCGCACAACATTAGCTAGATTAACTCAAGAAAAGCCAGTAATAAGATGGTTCAGTACAGATGTTGTGCACATCTTTCTTTGATCTGTTACTTAAGAGACTTATATTTCACAACGACAATCGTTGATTTGTCGGTGGAATAGAAAGCATTGAATCAGGGGTGTTGAGTGACAACTTGCTGGTTGCCCTTCCCTTGTCTCTTTCCATACAGGGATTAGGATGGGTAAAATAATACTGTACACAACACAAGAAGATACAACACTCGTCCTCTCTTTTCTCCTGAAGTCTTTCTTCAACAGTGGTGAAGCAGGGAAGAGTCTCCGTGAGCGACTTCACTTTCACTTCCTTTGATGCTCTACACCAAGTTCCCCCTAACCAGTCATGTTCCCTACACTACACACCATTCCCTGATGCATGACTGCACCTTTTCATTCTACCTGTCACACACGCACGCACGCATGCACAAATGCACGCACTCACAGTATAACTGTGTAACTCACCCATGTAGAAGTGGTTGGTGAAGTAGATAAAGTACATGGGGCAGGGAATGGTGACCACCTCTCCAACATTGGCACTGGGCCAGCAAGTTATTTTGTCCCACATCCCACTGCAGCCTGAGAAGAGAGAGAGAGAGAGAGAGAGAGAGAGAGAGAGAGAGAGAGAGAGAGAGAGAGAGAGAGAGAGAGAGAGAGAGAGAGAGAGAGAGAGAGAGAGAGAATGTAAAGACTTGGGGAAACCTCAATTACAAAATGAAAACAACTGTGTTTGATTGATTGATTGAAAACTTTATTAGAAGATTTGCAGAAGTAGGTACATGAAAGTACATATTACATACAAGGTCAACTAACAGGATAAAAACCCAAGAAAGCCACTGGCTTATTTCAATTGGGGTCCTTGATTCTCTCAAGTGTGTGATTGACTCTTAGGGCAAAGAGCAACATGAGTCATGTCCTTTAGCAGTATCGAGCCAGAGTGTGCAGTGCACATGTTTCCATCATGGTAGATTAGTTGTAAATCTAAGGTCATATCGTTTCACAGAGACAAGTGCTACTGCCCAATGTCCTATCATTGGCCACTACTATTCACATACGCAACAGATATTATTAACAGAATTATCCAAAGAGTACCGGTATACACACAATTACTTCTCATTTCATAGTCTGAAAAAGCAATTTGCGAGTTGTTCCATGCTAAATTACCCTGAGGATGTCTCAGCTTGCCCAACTGACAGAATGTGTACATGGCTAGAGTAGATCTAAATTAGAATGATAATGAATAGTTAATGAGTTTTACAGGGCAAGGGAATAGACTGTGTTTTTATCACCACGCGAGGCTCAGTGGAAACAACAAGCCTGAAGTGACATCTGATATTGTGAGTAAAACATGGTAAAAATGACATCATTAAATTCCCTTAATTGTGTCTCATTAAGATAGTACTATACATCCACATGTCCTGCTTGCTGCTTCAGGAGCTCTGAATCAGAACTAGTGATAACAGCAATTATGACCAAATAAAATGGTGCTTCATAGATTGTAGATATCCATCACCAGAATATATACTGTAGGACATTTAAGCAGGAGATGCTGGTGATAGGAATCAAGACTATAAAGCTGTTCCAACTGAAAGATGTGAGAGCAACTTTTGGTTTAAATCTTTTAGATCAAAGCATTCTAAAGCCAGGCATAGATTTTGATCAAAGAAACCAAATACTGTAGTGTAGATGGTCAAACCTAAAGAGTCTTATCAATTACAGGGGTTGGTGAATAGCATTTGTGAGTTTAGTCACAGTTCAGGATGAAGTGATAAGGCGTGTCTGCAATAACCTTTAACAAAAAAAAATCTAGTACCAACTCTCTTCAACAAAAACTAGAGGACGCACAGATTTAACACTCACTTGGTAATATGTTTGATTGTGGCATTCATACCGTACCGGTACCAAATCACTGAACATACCTGATGTCTTGTTTTCTGCTTGAGCTCTACACATCTCTCTCTCCCTCTCGATCTCCATCATGATGTCACACATCTGCAGTGAAAGCATCTGCAGAGAGAGAATGTCACATTCCTCAGCATGCCTCCCGTCTGTCAGTGAGATAACACAGTCATGCACATACAGGAGATATCACACTGATGAACGACTCAAATCAAAGTGATTCATGGCCACAATCTATGTACTTAAACCTTGTGTTTAGTACCATTCCTCACTGCATTCCATGCATTACAATGAGGCCATCCTCCGTTTTCTTTCCACCAGCCTCCACTGGTATAAACAGTATATTGCTCCTTAACGGAACGTATTGAAACATCCATTATCTGTCAACTCAAGAGGAATTTACAGGATGGGATACACATGGGACACACACATGGATGACCTTAAATCAAGCCTTTGTTGTTGATGAAGCCTCAACAAAATATATATTCCCTGGCTTCGAACTTGTGTGTGTTTTGGAAGCACCCTGAACAAATCATGCATCATCAGTCGTCCTTCACCTATTTGCAGCTGAATTCAATTTTCCTCCTGGCGTTGACTTACCGTCAGAGAATGTGTTTTCAACAGACCCCGCTACCACAGTCCTCTGGAGGACCATGAGATTTATGACTAGTACTTAGGTGGATGAGGCTCCTCAGTGAAGGCATTAATCAAACTTCTATATCTGGGCTATTATTAGCCACATAACGGCCCTATGGCTGGGGGTACCCTGCCCTGACTTGCACAAGGAGGGTCCCCTATAAGGGTTCAGGTTTAACCAGTGAACCAGTGTGTTGGTAGATGCTTTCACAGCAAGTAAGTACAGGAGATGTTTGAGCTGAGCTGTAGTAGAATAGCAAAGATTTAACATGTACTGTTCCTTGACATCCTTCCATCATTATCATAATCATCATCATCACCACCCTCATCCTCATCTTCATCCTTCATCCTTATCACGTTTGCCCTCATTGCTATCGACATCCTCATTACCGTCATCCTCATTGTTACATGTGTCCTTGTTGTGTTGTGTGTTTATTGTGTCGTGCGTCTTTGTTTTGGCACACACATACGCCATAGGAAACAGGTGAGTAGGTGAGATACCCTTGGGTGTACATTTGCATCACGTAGGATCTACCTCTGTTATTTCACTAGGCAAAGGAACGGATGTCCCATGTATTTATTAGATTAGGTTGTATATATATGCACTAGGTAGGATAGCACATTATTTTGGATTTCCTTAAATTGGCACCACTTGTTGTCTACCTGTCGTCCTTTGGCGTGTGTATTGTAAACTCACCACCACTACTGGAAATAAATTCTTGCACTTTAGTTCTGTTGGTCTGTGGCTTGTTATTAGTTCTCTACATTAAGCTTGGTGTATAATTGTTTTGGTTTCGTACACTCCCTAAACGAGTAAGATCTGGGAGTCGTAACACTCATCATTATCGTCCTCCTCCATTATCCTCCATTACTGTTGTCATCGCCCATACGATGAGTAATAAGATGACTTCCTACTCTGAAATGTCTTGAAAGAAACTTTCCCATTCATATTACAATAAGCCTACTCTTAAAGAACCAGGGGGACGGTTTCATAAGGTAAAAGCCATGGCAATCAGAGAGAGTGCTGTGTTCCAGCAGTTAAAGGTATTCCAGCATGAATCATCACCTCCATGGTGATCAAGGACATTGGTGACTGGACATCCAGCGCCATTGAAGCAGACAAAGATGGCTGTTGCCATGGTATCCTACAGAGAGAAGTGGATTCCAACACACTGCCGGCTTATTTAAAAAAGATGAAAAGAACCAAGATCTATAATTGAGAAAGAAGAAGGAGGAGGACAGTTTCACAAATTTGGAGACGCTGCCAATTGATTCCGGGGGAATTATTAAAGCACTGCACTGGCTTGTAAGGTTGTTGAATGTGGCTGTAGAGAGCTTTGTTTTACAGGCTTTACACCCCAGGTAACAGGTTAGAAAGGCGGCAGCCTTAAGAGGATAATGGGTGGCAGTGACGTTGTTAGGCCTGGCCGTCCGGGGCTATACCCCTGGATGTTTTATGAATATCCCTAGATCTTTGGATCCGTGAATTGTATTTTTTTTTAATATTTCGCCATTTAGCGCATCACAGCCGATTAAACATAATCCCCCCCTAACATAAGCCCCTCCCCCTCGGTCGACAAAACGTGGGCTGGGCCTTTAGCCCCCAATGTTTCAAGACCCTAATAACGCCTCTAATGGGTGGCTCGCACTGGGGGGACCTGAGTGTTAGTGTATGATAGAAGTCATACTGTGCAAAGCTTGGACAAATCTCATGAACAAAATGAAGTGAAAGGGGATGAACAGGACCATTGCTGGACCAACTGTTCACAGCAAAGTCTCCCTCCCTGTGTGATGTCTCAGACAGACTGAGTGGGGACTGAACCCACGACACAGCCAGATCAAAATCTCCAGAACATGATGGATTGCACTGTGCACACAGTTTTGATGACTTACATCACTAGTTATTGCCCTATTGCTACCATAAACGGTAATTGTGTTAAAGATGGTATTGTGATATTTCCTTGGAGGTTCCAAATGGTCCTCTGGCACTACATGCCCTGGCCTAGTAGCTTCAACCGATTGTTACCACTGGGTTGTATTATGAAACCATTGGCATTTTTCAGCTTCTTTGTATTTATAAGGTTATCTGAAAACATGCCCTAGAAACCTCAATGCAGTGAAGAATCATTTAACATTTTGATTATTAGTCCTGTTGTATATCGGGTAAGTGGGACAATAACAGCTACATATATTAACATCTAGGGCCTATTTGTGTTTTGGATCTTTACCCATTGGATCTCACGTCAAGGAATAGTTGATGCACATGCAGTAACCATGTCAAACTTCATCAGGAAAGTTAATGGGGGGTTATGGGCAGAGATCTGTGATCTGTTTGAATTGCATTCAAATTCAAAGTCAGTCATTCAAATTCAAAGTCAGTAATTCAGATTCAGATTCTAGTGGCACAGATCTCTGCCCATAGTGGGTCAACCTGCCCTCGAGGATTGCAAATAGCTGCATGTGTACTGAAATCACTCATGGATGCACTGGATGGGTCAGAAGCGCAAACGTGAGCGGTCTCATAGATCCACGCAGTTAACAAAACAGAAACATTTTACACACGAGGGAATGTTTATCTATCGTGTATCCTCTCGTCCTAACCAACACAGGATTATTGAACAGCATACCTAATTTATAAACATGTCTATCTACATGATCAGCTGTATTAACAGTAACATTCATAGCATTACATTTAGTCAAATTGTCAATTCACTGTAGGTCAATCATCTATGTATCAATCTATCATTTTTACTTTTAACGTAAGTTGAAAAGAAAACTAAAACAAATAACATACACCAATGGTCGACTGACTTCATAAAACAAAAGTCTCAGCTGACTAATATAGAGAGACAAAAAATAAAATAAAATAAAACACAAAAATCACGTAGGCTAATATTGATATGACATTAATTAATTGTTCCTGTTCAATTAGGTTTTAGTCCGGCCTTCATAATATATAATAGTATCTAATAAATACTGAGTAAGAGTTTAGATACGGAGGCAATACTCACAGGTCCCAAGGTGCAGGTTAGAGTTAGAACGAAGACACATTTGGACATATCCATAATGAAACGTTGTTATAGACGTCTATTATTTTGTAAAATCTCCAATTAATCCTCCAATAATGATAAAACTGTTGACGAGGCAAAGTTGAATTTGTAGCAGAAAATCACTGTTACTTTAAATAATCTTTCAACGCTCCTGCACTCATAGAACCGCGTAATTTCTTTGAATGTTGTCTTTGAATTCCCGACAACTAGTTCGCATGTTTAACTATAGTTGCACACCACCAATCAATAATGAAACTGAGGGTAAAAGAAGTAGGTGGTTGCGTGACGTACGCCGCTGAACCTCCCTGCGCAATGATGGTCTTTCACTCCAGGGAGAACACCATCCCTGCCCACCTTCTATCGACTATTACTGATGATTCACATCAGAATAACTTGAAGCCACTAAGTCTTGTTAGAATGATCAGCCACTGCAAGAATGACTCCAACTTTAGTCAAAATACTGCTCTGCATAATCTAATCATAATCATCCTAATCTAAATAATTGTCTTTGATTAGACATAATTCCCCACCTGTGCTCACAAACATGATGGTAACTATCAGTGAAAGTTCAACATGTCTCAGTAACAAACACTAAGCATTCAGAATTACCGTTAACAATTATAGTAAAAACATTGTTTTCTCATACCACACACACTCTTCTGCTTCATTCCTTGGTTTGAATCCTTTCAGACAAGGGGAGGGATGCTATCGGAGGTGTTAAACCGTTAGTGTATACAGTAAGGTGTGTAAACAATAACATTGTTTCACATAGCCCTGCTATTGTAGCTACGTTTTTTGTTTTGTTTTTACTACGGGAAGGCTGAAGAGAGCTCCTGCTTCCACTGTGGAAAAATAATGCATTCCTTGATGGAATGCAAGTTGCAACGTGATTAATGTTTGCTAATGATTCATGAATGCAATATGTGTGTGTACATGTGTATGTTTCGAAATAAAGTTTGATTTGTGTGCATGCGTGTGTGTGTGTGTGTGTGTGTGTGTGTGTGTGTGTGTGTGCGTGTGTGTGCGCGTGTGCGTGTGTGTGTGTGCGCGTGTGCGTGTGTGTGTGAGTGAGTGTGTGTGTGTGTGTGTGTGTGTGTGTGTGTGTGTGTGTGTGCGCGCGCCCGCATGACATTACAGCTTGTAATCACACTATGATGGAGTAACACATTGGGGAACATTGTTAGACAAGTAGAATTATGTATCTGACAGAAGACACCTTGTTGTATCATCTGTGTATATATCATCTGTGTCCTGGTGACATCATCATCTGTGTGTCGTCTGTGTCCTGGTGACATCATCATCTGTGTCGTCTGTGTCCTGGTGACATCATCATCTGTGTATCGTCTGTGTCCTGGTGACATCATCATCTGTGTGTCGTCTGTGTCCTGGTGACATCATCATCTGTGTGTCGTCTGTGTCCTGGTGACATCATCATGTGTGTGTCGTCTGTGTCCTGGTGACATCATCATCTGTGTATCGTCTGTGTCCTGGTGACATCATCATGTGTGTATCGTCTGTGTCCTGGTGACATCATCATGTGTGTGTCGTCTGTGTCCTGGTGACATCATCATGTGTGTGTCGTCTGTGTCCTGGTGACATCATCATCTGTGTGTCGTCTGTGTCCTGGTGACATCATCATGTCTGTGTCGTCTGTGTCCTGGTGACATCATCATCTGTGTACCGTCTGTGTCCTGGTGACATCATCATCTGTGTGTCGTCTGTGTCCTGGTGACATCATCATCTGTGTCCTGGTGACATTGTCCTCTTCTTCTTTCAGAAGATGCCTTGGCTGCTGTAGTTAGCCCCCCCCTTTCCCCTCCCCCAACCACCACCTGGGCGAGCTGATAAAAGCTCTGTTGTGTGTGTGGACCATCTTCTCCCCCAGAACATTTAATTGGCAGCGATTGTTTTGTACCTCTCCCCTCCTACCCTGGCTGCAGTGATGTGGGTGTACTTCATAGAAGCCCTACAGGATTCTATTGGATGTTTTTTCCATCCGATCCAGATATATTTGCATTAGGCTAGTTATAGTCAGGCCTTGCTATGAGATGACGTTTTCATTTTCTGATCTGTATGCAGATGTACTTTTTCCCGAAAGTTATTATAAGCTTAAAGCTGTGCTCAGCCGTTTGAGTGGTGTCAATTGTCACCTGTACGACAAGAATGCTTTAGCTGTTTTTTCTAATTCATCCAAGATCAAATAATTGGCACTTTTGGTGGGAATCCTAGGGCCAGTGTCTGTCAATCACTCCTGTCAATCATGCAAAAAAAAGACTATTTAATGAGTGTGTGTGTGTGTGTGTGTTTCAGTCAGAGGGCAGCACACCCACCATCACACCTCCTCTCCAAGCTGAAAGCCACATTACCAAAGCAAGTAAAATAAACGAAAATGTGTGCTTCCAGTTAATGCAGAGAAGCCCATAAATCAGTGTTAATTTAGGGTTAGAGTTAGAGGATGACTTTTGCAACTGTCCTATCTACTGAGATATCCGTTGAACTCTGTTCCACAAGGTCATCTTATCTTTAAAAGGACGAACGCAGCTACATACATGTCAGGAGTGGTTCTCTGTATTGCCTTGACTCATAAATATTGTGGACATACTGTAAAGACTATAAATCATGAGTGGCCAACCACTCCTACCTGGAGGAGAAACATGTTTTTTTCCAACCGTCCACTAAGACCTGGTTAAAGTAATTGAGGCTCAGTTGATTAGTCAAAAAAGATGTGTTTAAGCTGGCCTGGAATCAAAAGCATGAAAACCTTGTAGCTATCCAAGAACAGAGTTGCCCCCTTCCTTATTAATGAAACAGACAAAGACTGTAATCACACTGGTACTGTATGTTATAGTGTTAGAATTTACTTAGAGTTTACTTACATTTCACTTCTCAATATTGACAGCTATATACCGTATTCCTGAACAAATTGTATTGTAATTCTACAAAGGCATTACACTAGAATTAGAATGATTGTAATATATTACAGATTACTAATTTACTGATTGACACAAAATACAATTAAACATACTAAATATGAATATAATTCTAATAGTACATTATGCAGTGATAATAAGGCTAAAGATATGTGCTAATCGACATCAGTTAGTTGGCAACACCTTTCCACATTCAAGTTTCCCGCTAGGACTGGTCCTGAATGAACTGGACCAGAGGCTGGTGTATCAAACATACAAGTACTTTATTACAATATTAAAAGACAGATGACAAGAATGAAAAACAATCATCACTATAAAAGGGTGTGGGCCTATAGCAGGGCAAGAGCACAGGGGGATACTAGGAGGGGAAGAGGGGGGTGGCCCATGGTTAGATTCTGCCCTTGAAGGTAGACACAGACATGAACACTGGTTCAGGAGCAGTCTGGTTCAGGAGCCTTAGGGCCAAGACTCAGAGACTAACAAACAGCTACTTCCCCCCAGGTGATCAGATTGAACAAGCCCACTGTAGCGAATTGACTATCTTCCCCTTGTGCGTGGACTACAGCAACCCTAAGCTCAAGCCACCTTACTACTGTGAACTCTATTATCACTAGTGGCACCACTAGTGCAACCTGTCTTGCCTTACCTGCACTAAAGCCACCTTATCTTGTACTATTGCCTATTCTTTTTTTGTCTCTTATGTCGTGTACTACTGACACTTTTATCTTGAATTATGCTTGATTTATTATGCCTTATGTCTTGTGCTGCAATGCAAGAATAATTTTACTCTGTTACACTTGTGTATTGAACAAATAAACAGCCAGGAGTAGAATATGAGTCGGATACCCCCCTATATCTCGTTCCTACCACCGCTGGGTCCTAGTGCTACACCTGCACACACAAACACACACACACACACACACACACACACACACACAGACACACACACACACACACACACACACACACACACACACACACACACACACACACACACACGCACTCTCACACACTCTCACACACCAACATCACAATTCTCCAAGCCCATTTGTGTCAAATGAGGAATTGCAAATCCAACATTAAAATTGAGTTTGATTGATGAACTGGAAATATGCAAAAGCTACTTAAAGTATAACAAATCTTTAAATAGAAAGCTCAACTTTGAATACTTTACTATAATTAGCATTATAACTTCACTACTGCGTTTCATCTCATCTCATCTCATCTAATCTGCACAGCATGTTCCACTACTGTTCTACTGCAGTACGACTGGTCCCGCTGTAGTACAACTACCATCACTTTATCACTGTATTACCTTATTCTACTTGTTTTGATTAATTACCTTACTTATTATACTTTATTCTATTATTGTCTTATGTGCCCGTACATTGGATGTATTGAAAAGCAATGACTCTGATTCTGATTCTGATTCTGACAATACCTTTATTTGAAAGACAATGCTGAGAGAGAAGCCTACTGTAAAGACACGTCTCTTAGGCAATCTCTGTATATCAATATCGCTGGTACAATACAGTACATAGTACATAATCCAATTCACTTTGTGAGCATACTGCAGAACTGTCGGGTAAACAGGAATATAATCAGATTATTACTGTATTTTGGTTGATATGTTTGTGTGTTCTAAATTGCTCAATCAAATCCACATTAAAGCTCTTCAAAATAAAGATTACATAAGGAGTATTTGACAATGCCTTGGTCTGCTTCATGTAAAGGTACCTACAGAATGGCTAATAATCTCATAAAACGAGACCATGGGGGGTGACTACTGTATAGCCATAGAGGTGAATGTAATGATCTGCTGTACTGTAATATGATGTTCTTTCAAATGGACAATAATACCTGAACTGTTGACTGTGGGTTATTACAAAGACCAAGTCTTAGGTACAAGATGTTCAAGATGTGTTCAAGGAGGTTAAACTGTACACAATGTTCTCTTCCACTTCAGGGGTGTTTAAAATGTTAGCTGGCAAAATACCCTTTGTCACATTTTCTAATAGCTCCAAGGCAAAGTGACATCATCAATGACATCATCAATCCAAGGTAAGGAAAAGACAGTGAAATGGCAGGACGGCATGTTCACAGGAATCCAATCCAGGAGGATTATGGCTCTATACTAACTAAACCATTTATGGCACTATGCATCACTTTACATTGGAGGTGTTTAGCATAGGCCTATACTCTTATCCAGGGCTGTTGGTATTAAGATGAAGATGAAGAAGAAGTACATTCAAGGACACTTTCTACCAATAGGAAACAAAGCTTAGTCAAATGATCGCAAGGTCGGTGGTTCGATCCCCGGCTCCTCCTGGCCACGTGTCGAGGTGTCCTTGGGCAAGACACTGAACCCCAAATTGCTCCCAATGAGTAAGCCGGCGGCATGCACGGCATGCTTGCCGCCATTGGTGTGTGAATGTATGGGTGAATGAGAGGCCATTGTAAAGTCCTTTGGAATAAGGCGCTACATAAGTGCAGTCCATTTACTGTTTACCATTTACCATCATTATCTGATATAAAAGGCAGAAGAAGAAGTTCAATTGGTAGACAGTGGTAAAGAATGTTAAAATGGTCAAAACTTGACTTTTAGTGGACAAGACTGCACATTCTGGCCATGACTAGAGTTGCCATGACTAGAGTTGTCATGACTAGAGTTGCCATGACTAGAGTTCCTACTACAGTGGGAAAGTAGTGGGTAGTAGTGGAATCCTGCTTTGATTATGTCTTTTCATGTAACAGTGATCATCTGAAATAGTCAATCTTACTGTGTGATGTGATGCAGATTTGAGCACTTTCAATGAATATCTTTATATTGGGTTTGTAAAGTTTTTGTGGGTTGGTGTGCACATTATCAGCATTTACGCATGCATTTGCAATGATGCAATGATAACGATGCATCTACATGTGCTCCCATTATTTGTCAAGCACCAAAATCAATGAGTTGTAACTGTTTATAATGATTTATAAAATAAGAAAGTAATACACTATCTAAGGTCACCCTGACGTAAAATGAATTAACAGGGGAGTCAAAGCAAACTGAGAAGCGTCATGACTATCCTCAGTTAACTTTGAGAACGTACACAGAATGTGGTCAAAACGTTTTATGGTTCATCACAGTATGTTTATTTTTCACTAGAAATTCTGTACAGACGCTTTGAATCAAAGAAACATAGATTATGTCCGCTGGTGGGCAGGACAGCATCCAAGTAGAGCAGTTGGCTTTTCCCAACAGAGAGAGATCATAGCATGCCATGCACACAACCATTTTAGGCAGTGTGTGTCTGTCTGTCAATAACAAAATGGGCTGAGATCTGAGAAAATGGCATATAAGAAAAATGCTGCTTCCTGATCCACAGACAGACAGAGTAAGAAAGCTGCCAGGGGAGTCAGACTGGCCACACTGGTCACTCTGGGAAGTAAGCATTTGTATTGATTCAAAGTAGAGGATTATTATTGTGTTGAGGCAAACATTTATCTTTTACATTTTGCATTTCAACCATTTAGTATTTATCCTCAAGCTTTTCTTGACATCCAGTGTAAATCAAGCTTTATCATAGATGAATGATGGTTGTGGGGAAACACCAGCATTTATTTTTCAAGATAGATTATACCTATAGATGTTTGATTGATGTGCAGATATTTACTCTCTGAAATGATTAATTCATTACCATAGCGCCATAGGCCTAATCTTATTCCTGTTTCCAGCAGCGGGCAAATAGGCTTAGGCCTACACCTTTGAGATCACTAAACAATGAAGAACTAGGGAAACGAAGGAAAAACTGAATGAATCATTTGCATTTTAATACACCTGTGTCTGTGATAGTGATGGCTGGGGATTAGAAAATGTCGAAGACACTGATCTAGTGCGTCCAATGATCAACATCGCAACCAAGATCCCTTTCTCAAACCCGTGGCATTACTGCCATCTGGTGTTTATGGAAGCATATAGTGGACTTAATTCAAATGTTAATGCAATTTGAGATTGCAATTGCATGTTCCACTTTTGCATGCATTCTTTCAGTCAATATTCAAATTCAAGCATTTGAATTAAGTCCACTATATACTTCCATATCTATCTATACGTCATCAACTATCTATCTATACAACTATCTATCTATACGTCATAAGAACAAGAGCCATAGGCAGTCAGTGCCAGAGACTATTTAGATTTTTTTTTATTCACCTAGAATCAACAAGGCAACAATAACAATTTGTAGAAGGTTTGGTGTGAGAGCTGGGTAAGTCCACTCCACAGACAAGGATGCAGGCTTAAGAACTTAGGAACCACATACAACTGTCAAAGTACATCACAGCACCCATGGATACATTTTGACTTTTTATTTATTTATATATACGGTATTTTCCAGTTCCAACAGAACAGAAATCATAACATTACCAAACAGGTCGGCCACGGTAGAGCACCATATATGGGCAAGCAACAGTGGCACCGAACATTGAAATAAACACCACTGCAAAAAAACAACAACAGTTTATAACGTATTTATAACATATTTAGGACGTATTCAGAACGCGTACAAAACAAACCGTTGCAAAACAACGAACCAACACACAAAGTAACACATCAGAACATTGTGATAACATAACTGGAGGAAGACCTAACAGTACTTGTGATATGTCATAGATGGATTGTTTCACTGTTCTTGACAGCTGTGTAAATAAAGCTTTGAGAGCGGCAGCGACTACCATGGCAACAGAAGCCTGTTCCATCTCCATAGAGATTCAGTCTTACTTTAGTCACTCATAGTTGAGCTTTATGCAACAGGAACATTTTTAGAGTCTATAGCAAGACTGACTTAAAGTGAGATCTAAGTCTAAGACTGGGTCTATCTTAATGCAACCGGCGCCTGGTTGTTACCAAGGTTACATTGAGTCAGGTTGTTACGAAGGTTATATAGGGTCAGGTTGTTACCATGGTTACATAGGGTCGTTCTGGTGACAGGATTGATGGAAGACCAAGAAGAAACAAGAAGATGACCTGAACCAAACAGAACAGACCCACTTAAACCCCACACAACACACCACCAACCTCTCACACACACACCTCTCCCATTGCATAAAATACAAAACAAAAATCATCAAACAATATTTCCAGTTAATATAAAAATAGAAGCCGGCGTCCCTCCCGTGGGGACTAGTGCTGAACATTTTCATTGTGTGAAGCGCATTGAGTTGCATCTTGTAAGAAATGCGCTATACAAATAAAATTTGATTTGATTTGATAGTGCAGAGGCTGCAGGAGATGATTGTGATGGCGTAAAAAAGGCGTTTGAAGCGCCGTTTAGTTGGCCGTGCTGATTTTGCACAAGCGTCCCGTAACAAACACACAGCATACGATAACCGAGAGACTGGGGGGGGGGTCATCCACTCTCCTCAGCAGCACTCCCCCACCTCCACACCCACCGTACCCCCCCCCCCCCCCCCCCCCAGTCCTTCCATGCCTCCCCTTCATCTGGAGCCTCTCAGCGTGCTGATGTAGTCTTTGACGGTCTGTTCGATGTTGGGAACGGCGAAGTTCTGTGCGGCGTAGATCCCGGTGCAGACGCCCGCCGCCACGCCCAGCACGGCGGAGGACCGCAGCTTGGCCACCACGTAGCCGGCCAGGAAGCCCTTCAGGAAGGGAGACGCCAGCAAACTGCCCCCCTGCAGAGGGACGCCACACACATCACATGACCGCCGCGCGTTAGACAACCACGGCCCCGGCTACAGCCTGGCCTGAGGGGGTGGTGTTAGTGTGTGTGTGTGTGTGTGTGAGCCGCCTGCCTACCTGAGGTATCCCCGCCTGCACCTCGTTCTCCACGCGGCGTTGAATGTCCTCCAGCTGGTCCTTCAGGTTGGCTAGGTCCTTCAGCTGGCTCAGCGGGTCCTGTCACATCACACACAGCTTCAATATACACACACTGACACAGGTAGATGACTAGCTAGCATAGTAGCTTCAATACACATCCTGTCACAAGTTTTTAGAATGTGGTTAGGCTGGAAATTGACAATCCCACCTGGCAACCCTGGTCAAGAGATTGTGTGAGTCTGTGTGTGTACGACCCAGCCAACACACTTCTATTACTGCCTACAGGACTACGAACGGTTCTTGTCCATCCATTCTGTAGTTTTATCAAAGTTTCATCCTCTTTGGTTTTATGAATTATACGGTATATATATAGATGTGTATATATAGATATGTATATATATAGACACCGGCGCCCCCCTCCACTCTCTGGAGGAGCTGTACAAAACACGCTGTCTCAGGAGGGCCTCCAAGATCTCCAAGGACCCGACCCACCCTGGGCACGTACACTTTGTCAAGCTGCCCTCGAACAGGAGGTACAGGACCCCGGCCGCAAACAGACTGAAGGACTGCTTCTACCACAGGGCCGTCAAGGCCCTGAACACAGAAAAGGCCTAAGTTCTGGGCCCAGGACAGTCCGGACGGATTGTATGGCAGCTAGTGCTGAGGCACAAACATGTACATTTTCAAGCCTGCAAACTGTGACACTTTAAAATAATGTGAAAAAATACTTTTTGTGCAATATGACAACCCTAGTTGACTATCTGTGCAGTATAGTACAGTGGATTGTGTACATAGCCTTTATTGATGTAAACCAGCTCCTTACCTTCTTGTGATTTTATGCATCTATGCTTTTTCTAAAATGTGTTTTCTTTTTCCTTTCCTAACACCAGGGGAGCCACCCCTCCTAAATTTCGTTGTTTGGTACCTGTACTGTAGCAATGACAAATAAAGTCCATTCCATTCCATGTGATGGATGTGTATTTGAATCGACTAAGAATCGGTGATTGATTACCCTGGACTAGTAGTGTACATTACTGGTCGGTGATTGATTACTCTGGACTAGTAGTGTACAGTACTGGTTAGCAGCTGATGGAACATATGCGTTATAGCCCTAACCCTAAAAATACTAATGGCTTCTGGGTGTGTCATTCTGCCCTCTGCCTTCCCCCCACCCCCACTCTCTGTTTCATAGGAGCTCTGTACATAACGAACACACCATCAATCCAAATTAAAGCAGACTTCTGTTGTCGTTTCGACAGCATGCTAGTTAAGTTAGCTAGCGAGCCAAAGTGCTGAGAAGTTAATGAGCTTGTTGTGTTGTAGCATGTTAGCATGTTAGCCTGCTAGCCTCTGACAGCTCCCCCTCGTCTCAGACTGACAACCACATTAAAGTCAAAGTAGCGTCACATGTTTGTTCATCAAACCAGACATCTGGGGTCAGAGGTTAGGGTTAGGGTTAGAGCTCTAACTTTACCACACTAACCTTGTCGTCCGCCATGTCTCCTCAACTCAGCAGGGCTTCTGCTCATCGACTGCTCTGGCCTCGACGCTCTGCCCTGTTCTCCTGCTGAGCCTGACTCCCGTGTCCTGTCATCATGAGCATCTGACATCTGACATCTGACCAGTGACATCTGACATCTGACAGGGAATCAATTGCTTTCGATCTGATCTGCGAAATCCCATTGAATATATATATATATATATATATATATATATATATATATATAATATGTTTTACACATAAGATACAACGAAAAGAAAACAGAGTCAGTGTATACGTTTGAAATACGATAGCTAATAGCAGTTTATTAAATGCTTTGACAGAGAGACGGCTTTGACAGTTAGTAATCGGGGGGCAGAAGGTTGCTGGGGAGAAATGTGGGGCGAGGGTGGCGGTTGGCTTCTCCTGACATGCAGCAGCATAAACGATGTCTGAAGTGGGATTCGAACCCACGCCTCCAGAGGAGACTGCGACCTGAACGCAGCGCCTTAGACCGCTCGGCCATCCAGACTTATACATTGCGGTTAATATTCGGCTGAAAAACAGAGAATGACTGACAGGCCAGTAGAACATGAGAATGGGATAATTTGAATAATCTATTCTAATATTATTACTACGCGTGTTCATGCAATGTCATTATTGCATGAAATGGTCAACGACGTTTGAATTTTGTCAGTTACGAGGCGGATGTGTTTACTAGAACATGGAAATGCAAACGCTAATCACATTGACTCAAATAATGCAGGCAAGAGTGGAAAATGAAAATGCTATCGTGGGATTGCATAGTAATTTTCACTTTAGAATGAACTTTTGAATGTTGTCAGTTACAAATCAGCGCATGATGTATTCAAATGTATTGATTGTAAGTCGCTTTGGTATAAGGCGTCTGCTAAATGCCAAAAATGTAAATGTAAATGTAAATGCATGACTTGAAAATATAATGTCAAATGGCTTTGCATGGACATTTTAATATTGACAAGCGAATGTGCATACCAGGTACATGGAAATGAAAATGAAAATCACATGATTGCATTTGAATTTGAATATGGACAGAAGGAATGCATGCACAAGTGGAACATTGCAATCTCAAATTGTACATTTTAAGAAGAAAACAAGTCCAGCCAGAGTGTGATGTCACGTGACCAATAACACGGAAGCGAAACTTCCACCATGTCTCTGCAAGACTTTAGTTTTCGATCCATGAAGACGAGACCATTCCTCTTCCAACTCCGACGCTGTGCCTTCTAGTAGGTAGGTTGTGTGCTTTATTCATTCATATTTGACATGTCAGCTTTCTGAGCATATTACCTCCACAGCTCTGCTAGCGTTTTCCCTTGTTATGTATTGTGCACGATTCGTGAGCTTAGAATGATAAGGTTCTATCTCCGTTTAGGGCAGTTCAGAGATATTGAGCGTCAAAGTTTTGACATTCCATTATGTTTTGTGAGATGGAACCTTTGTATTTTATTAATTACTAACTCAAAAATGTCAACATTTAAAAAAGAACACCACACAGGCAAACATACACCAAATGGATCAGATTATGTAAAAAACTCAATTTTAACAAAAACGGAGAGAACCTTATAATTCTAAGATCACGGATTGACTAAGTCAAGTTGTTTTTGAACATAGGTGGTCATTGGCCAAGACGCGCCAGTCTTCTCAAGCCGACAAGTGGATATTGACCTTATTCATCATAACTGACCCCTCTGTCTGTCTAGTCACACAGAGAATGGCTGACCTTCTCAATCCCTTGGTCGTGATCGGTGTGGGGTCCAGCTTTGCGTTTTCTGGCTTGTTTTATCACTTATACAAAGAAAAGAAAGTGGAGTTGGAGAAACTGAAAGTAAGCAGATATACCTTAACGTTTGGGCACACATGCTGCAAAACATCATTATGCAAACCATGCTTCATTAAATGGATTGTGCAATTTCAGTTACAATGAAAAATGTTAATATTTCTAGAAAATACCAATCTTCAGCCCAGATGAACACTTGGTCAGACTGCTAAAGGCATCCCCCCACAAAAGACTGCAGTATGTTGCTGTAGAAGGTAAGACTCCACACTACAGTATCGTGAGTTAGAATTATAAGGTTCTATCTCCATTTTTGTCAAAATTGAGTTTTTTACATAATCTGATCCATTAGGTGTTTATTAATGCCTGTGTGGTGTTATTTTTAAAATGTTGACATTTTTGAGTTAGTAATTCATAAAAGACAAAGGTTCCATCTCATAAAACATAATGGAATGCAAAAACTTTGACGCTCAATATCTCTGAACTGCCCTAAACGGAGATAGAACCTTATAATTCTATGTAAGACATCTCTGATATAGGCAATGCTACAGCTGAATCATGTTTTTGAAAAAGAAAATCAAACCCAGTGACGTAGCGGAGATGAGAATAAGTGAACAAGAAGATGTTGTTTTAGGGTTGGTCCAGGCAGATGGTGAGCCTTTGGCCAGTCGGTTTGTCCCACGGTGCTTCGGTGTGATCCAGAAGATTGCTGTGCAGGAACACTGGAAAGTTTGGAACTCCCTCACCAGAACATGGTTTGTGTAGGCTACTTGTGTTTTACCTGTGATCCTTTGTTGTGTTTTAGGTAGCCTACTTAGTGGGGTTGTATTATGCGGTGGCTGGTGCAATCACATTCCCCCTCTGGGGATTAATAAAGTAATATCTTATTTTATTATCTTTTTTTTCTATTTTCAAGAAATAGCCATGTAATACAGTAATGATATTGCTCTCTGCTCTGTAGTGTACTATGGTACTAAGATAAAACATCATTGGAAACCATTTTGTCTCCTCTCAGGAACTCCAGAGAGATGAACAGAAAGGAGACCAACAACGCCGTGCCCTTCAGCCTGGTGTGTCCGGGGGCCTACATGACTGACCTCTATGTGAAGGTGCAGTCTCCACTGGACGCCTCTGGGTGTTACCTGGAACGGGTGCACCGCAGAGTGAGGCGTGCCGAGGAGGGCCTGGTGGACCTGGTGGTTCAGGGCCTCAGCGGCAAGAAACCTGTGGCGCAGGAGGAGACGGAGGAGATCCTGCGCGTGGGGACCACTATGACCGGGTTCGGGGAGGTGGTCCTGGAGGGCGGGCAGGTGATGAGGTTGCAGGCTCCACAAGACGGCCGTCAGTTTGTATTGGTGCCAACTGACTATAAGAGCTTCATGACGAGACACGAAGACTCGGCTAACATGTGGAAAGGCCTGACTGTGTTGTTTGGGATCACAGGGACCTCTCTGTTGGCTGGAGCGATTCACAGTGCATTTGGACGACAGGGTGGCAGGAAGGACTAGGCCACTGGAGATCTGGACAGTGGGTGTTCTTCAGCTGTGATGATTCCAGTTGATTGTCATTCCGGGCCAAGGTGATACCAAATAGTTTTTAATCATAGGCTGTGCCATACACTAAACAACAGTTAAGTGAATAAAAACATAGTATGAAACAAGACCGGGAGGGTTAGTTGACAATACCCAACTCTACTGTAGGTTCCAGCACATGGTGTTTGTTTGCCAATTATTTGTATTTGTATTTTTTGGTTATCAGAATTGTTCTGAACTCTTGTTTGAATAATGAATGAATAATGCTTTTCAATCATTCCTAGTCAGGTTAACTGAGGATAAAGGGACATGTGGGATGTGTTAAGATGCTTCCTAAATGAAATGATTAAAATCTGTTTTAGATTAATTTACCTTGAGCATTCTGCTGGCACTCTAATGTGTAACAATTGTGTTGTTTAAATGTATCTACTTAATGTCAGATGTGCCACAGTGACTGCTATGAGCTGCTCTTTATATACCTGGGAAGTGATATGGCTGTGATGTGTCACTGACCATCAGCAGGGGATGTAATGTATATTGAAGAGTATACTGTATTACTACCTCTTCTATACTGAATAAAAACTGAGTGGGTCAATAAAAACACCCTCAGGCCTAATTGTTTATTTTATTTGTCAGTACTGTACACAAAAAACTGTTAACACTGAGATATACATTGGTGTATTTTATTCATTGGTGTACTAGTGTATGTCAGTCATTTATTAAAATACAACTTTTTCCTCAAATAATTGGCCTCAATATTCGTTTCAGATAAACACAAACCATGTAATTAATTGCTGACCTGCAAGTTCAGTGAGTTTCATAATGCACGTTTGTACAGCAGTACTCTCCATGTTCTAATGTCCTCAATGTTTCTATCATCCTTTTATTAGCTTATTGACATTCAAGATAGCAGAAAGCCCTTTCATCTTGTGACATTGTGGGAAATGTGTCAGTTTGCGTTGTACAAAATTAGTTAATATATCGACAACACCTAGAAGCCGTCACAGGAAGCCCAAACTGACTGCTGTGGCAGATTCTAAATGCAGATCCAAACTCCAGTTCCTCTGAACCAACACACAAAACAGTCTCAAGTGGTCAGAGTCTTTATATTTCCTCCTGTCCTTCTCAAGTGCGACTCTTCACTCGCCATCCTCTTCAGATGACTCCTCTGCCTCCTCCAGCCACTTGATGAACTTCTGAAGCTGTTGACCATAAGCACAAAAATAAATAACTGTATTTATGATTTCCTGTAGTTCATTTTCACATCTCAATGTAAGTGGCACTAAATAACACTAGCACAGAGACCATAACAAATATGAAATACAGCCTATTATGGTCCTGTGAATCATAGAGCAAGGTGTTAGCAACGCTACGATTGTGGGTTCGATTCCTGCTGGGATCATCTATACAAAAAAAGATAGTCTCACTGTACTGTACTAAGTCACTTTGGATAAAAGCGTCTTCTAAATGGCATATATTGAGGTATTATGGTGTCAACTTTGACAAGGACAACATGTGTGTGGAATATGTCTTCATATTCTCTGTCAAACCCCCTTCCTGAACTCACCCCCTGGTTCTTGCGGAGTTGTCTGCTCTTGTCCGTGGTGGCGCCCTGGGAGAACCAGCGCATGATGGCATCCTCCTCCAGGATCTCCAGCTGATACATGTTCATCAGGACCTAATGGAGCAAGGGAGCGACACACCACACATCATACCCTACAATCATCATCTCAGTACGCACAGTGAGAAGTGTTAGTAGGGATTAGATTAGATTCAACCTTTGTCATTGCACAGAGTGCAACGAAATGTAAGTTCTGCTCTAGGCACAGGGTCAGCCATAGTCAGCGCCCCCCTGGAGCAATTAGGGGTAGGCACCTTAGATATGATGCCAGCAACCCTCCAGTCACCAGCTCACATCCGGCTCCATCCGGAACATGAATAAGGAGATGTTACTATAAAAAGAGTGTGTTGATTTTGACACACTCACCTTCACCATGGCACTCCAGTGGGTCTCCTGCTCTAGGAACAGCTCCTCTACGGCAGACAGACAGTCCAGGTGGTCCTGCGCTCTCTTGATGTAGTTCTTAAAGACAGGCGACCACTTCTTCAACAGCTGAGAGGGTGTAAGAAGGGAGAAAAGAACGAGAGATTATTCTTCATCTCTCCATCCCTGAGTCTATTTCTGTGAGACAGTGTTTTTTTCTCTCATACTCACAGGCAAAAGGAGAGAGGTGTACTGGGGGGTGGTGATCTGTGGACCCTGCTGTTGGAAGGGATACTCCAAGACCACCCTGGTCAGAATCTGATTAACCTCCTTCAGCGTGATGTTGTAGGCATACCTGTTATATAATAATAGCATAATCATTATTACTAACAGCTCTATATAATACTGTTATTATTCATCAATTACTATTATAATAACAAATCAACATCTTGTTTCTTACTTTAGAGAGTTGATCTCTAGTACAATGTTGTCACAGACGATATTCTCCTCCAACCCTCTCTGCAGAGTCCCAAGGACCTCCATCTGGAATACTACACACCACACAGAGAGGCAACGTCAGAGGGAGAGTTTGTAGAGGTTAACATTTCTTTTCGCTGTTGCTGCAGTGAGATGGCTGTAACACATCACCTTTAACATCGTCCATCTCAGGTGACACACTCCGGCTTCCTGGGTCCTGGGAGCCTTCGCTGGCCTCGCTCTCGCTCTCACTCTCAGGGTCAGGGTTCAACACCAGTCCTGGAAGAGAAGGACACAGAGGATACAAACACCTGACATTGCCTGCTGTGCTAATGAATATGGGAGTTGTAGTCTTTTGAAAGTGAAGAAACCGTTACATAGCAGCCCAATGCATATCGTTGAGTTCTCCGTAATTAATACATCATGCCAAGACTGAAGTCTTACCCCATAGACACTGGGCCAGTTCGTCATCCTCGGTATCGTCCAGACTGCTGGGCTTCCAGATGTAACCTTTACCTTCCGCTCCAACCTCAGCAGGGATGAACGCTGCACAGGACAGGTTACTCAGCATAGGTTCACAATGCTTTGCTCACTGACAATCATTTCTCTTACTGTTGTGTACGATTAAGGCATAAACTGATTCGCACAACACTGAATGACAATTTCAAGGTATAGGAAATAGGATGGCTTTGTTTTTTTAATAAAAATGATACTAATCAACGCAGGAAACATTACACGCAAAGTCTGAGTTAAAGAGGCAACACATACCCTTCAGCTTCGTCTTGTCTTTACTGTCTCCGACTTCTGCGTCGTCACTGAGGAACTCGTCATCGTCATCCTCGTCCACCTCTTCTGGATGGTGCATGGACACCACGGTGCCTTCTGGGAGGGAGATGTTTGGTCCAATCACCACCTGCAAACATTGTTCAGATCAGGTGTATTCCGATATTTCAATGAGCACCAGCAATGTAATAAAGTCCTTGTGTTATAAATCTATGATCCCTTATTTTCAGACGGGTGAAATGTCTTCATTTAGAGTCTATGACTGACTATGATTTGGTTGCCTGAACCTTGCTTACATGATATGCCAGGACACACTGCTTGTTTAGCTTGACGCCGTCCTTCACCACGGCTCCATCACACACCACAGACTGGTTGATCTGCACATTGTTGGTTATGTGAACGTCATTCCAGATGTAGGCGCGATCCAGCACCACGTTGTTCCCTATTGGAGGAACGTCAAAGGAAGGTTTACCTAACTGAGGGTATACTCACAATGTATTCCATGGGCAATTATTCAGAAATACTTTCAATAATGGCATAAATAGTATTCATACAGACTTCTTTAATACTTTATGGGCTGGTTTCATGCACGCAGATTAAGACTAATCCTAAACTAAAAAGCATCCTCAATAGAGATATTCCATTGCAAGTGTGATTTAATCCTGGACTAGGTTTAAGCTTTGTCTGTGAAACCGGCCCATTAAGACCTTCGTTAAACAAACAAAAAACTACACCACAGCACCCCCGTCTCTGACCTATTGTGCAGTTGTTGCCGATGACACTGTTTGAGATGGAACAGTTGGTCCCGATGCTGGTGTCACAGCCAATCAGAACGTTCTCCTCCATCTGGCTGCCGTGCCCCAGGCTGACCCCTGACCCCCGGTAGACGTTGTGGCGGGAGTGTGTACAGCTCGGACCCTCCTGGTCCGTGAAGTTAGACTCAGGGGTGATGGGGTAGACCCAGCGACGCACCATGTCCGAGGACACAGAGTCATACATGAGCATATTGGAAACACGGGCACCGTAGCCGTCCTTGGTGACGTACATGTGTATCTGGTTGCCTAGGATCTTAGGAAATCGGGAGGAAATGTTATATTTGTTGTCACTAACAGGCAGGACAGGTATACATGCTGTGCAGCATCATTGCTTGAGCAGTTTGAATAATATTAGCATGTAAATCATACCTCTTCATTGACCAAAAGCCCTCTTACGAAATCATTCCTAGTTTGGTAGTCAAAGTTGTCTGTGAAAAGCTCAGCAACCTGAAAAACAACCACAACCACAACCACAATTGTCACAGTCTACAGCACCTAGGTCAGGAGGAATCATACCTGTGTTCCATTTCAAGCAAGGCGAGGGATTTCAAGCAAGGCGAATACAGTAGTGTCATTGAACCAAGTTTGAGACACTAAATTACCTGCGGGGAGCAGATGCTGATGTGACAGTCCAGCAGATCATGTCGGATCTCAAACTCATCACTTGCACTGTGGAAGATGTTCTGCGTAGAAGCAAAAGATGGCATGTCAGTCCAAGTACTGCTCTTCATTTTCACATTATATTCATACAAGGAATACATGTTATAGACATTCAATTTGAATTACATATAATAAGAGAAATGCTGGTACCATAGGGAACTGTAGCTTCTTTAGCCCCTGTGTCTTCTGGTAGTGAAGAACCCGCTTGCTCTTGCTGTCTATGGCAACAATGACGTCATCCTCTTCACAGCGAGACTTGTGACCGGGCGAAGACTCTTTGAAGATCATGCTCATTACTGAGCTATTCTTTTCCATTTTACGCCGATACCTTCAAGGACAAATAATGCCCAAATAAGGCATCACACATTCAAATCATGTCATAAGACAGCAGAAGACCAAGTCAATCTACATTATTTAGCTGGTGATTTAGATTTTTTTCCCTCAAAGACCAGAGAGATGATATCCATATGACATGCGGAAGTGGGAGCTCACCTGTGCTCTTGCAGGGCCTGGCTGACATCAATGTTTGACACCACATCTCCATAGACAAGCACAAAGTCCCCACGGACCAACGCCTTGGCATCGACATCCCTCAGCACGTCGCCAAGGGAACGGTACAGGTCCGAGGTGATGATGTGGACCACATTGGGAGAGGTGGGGCGACACCATTTCGATTTCCTGTCGAAGGAAAGTGGATTATTGCAACAGAACAGCACAACAAGTGAGGAAGATCGAGACTCTGCTGGAGTCAAAAACACTGACGTTTATTTGAATGTTGTTGATGTTTCAGCCAAGAAGAGCATCATGAGAAAGTGAGGGTGCTTACAGCAAGTGGTCCTTGATCTTGTTGGACATCCAACAGCAGAAGACGAATGTTTCCTGCACCCCGGTAGAAGTGAGGAACTCAAGAGTGTAGTCGATCATGGCCACATTGCCCAAAGGCAGTAGAGCCTGGATGACACACACACACACAGCAGAGATGAGATTACTACTCAGTGCAACTTTGACACTCAGGGAAGAAAGTTTAGTGGTTTAAAGTGATCTATTATTATTTATATGTAAAATACTTATAATAAATCACAATTGTGAGACAACTTGTCAGGTTTGTATGCAAGTATGTGTGTAGACTCACTGTGCTGATCATGCCAACTGGAAGTTCTCAGGCTAGCTAGCAATGGGCAACATGTGGTTCCCTCAGCCAGATGGTCAACAAGCATACACGTGAGATTAAAACAAAAGTACTTGCTAATGCCAAAGGTTTTTAAAAATAACTTACTGAGTGACAACGTATCGTGTTGCATGAACGAGAACAAGGCAAACCGACCTGGCTAGCTGCTAGCACGTTAGCGCTGTTGTCATCCTGACCTGACCATCATGCACCCCCACATGACCAGAACACTTACCCTGGGCTGGTCTTTGGAAATGGGGAAAAACCTCCGGTTGAAGCTGTCAGCGATCAGGACAGCCTGCAGGGGCTGTTCCTCTTCCTCCTGCTCAGCTTTCCTACCTGAGCTGCCAGGTAACCCAGAGCTGGCCCGGTTCTGTTTACCTCTACCTGCCATGTCTGTCTGACGTTCCTCTGTTTCCACTAGCGAACGTTTCGTCAGATAGTAGAAACTACGGTGTCCGCATAGGAACAAGTCATTTCGGTTACGGTACGATAGCAAACGCATAAATCAAAACTGAGCCCCAACTTTCCTTTTTTTTTTCAAGTATTTTTATTCAAAAGTTACACAATACAATATGATTAAACATGTTGATTTTCATATATTTTTTTTTTTTTTTTTTTTTTACAAATTTCTGCCCAACCCCAAACATTTCCTGCAGGGCCCTAAAGTCACATTAGTACGGAGCCCCCCTGGGGTCACCTAGGAGAAAAATAAAAAAAAAGAGTAAACTGTGCGCACAGTTTAGTAAACTGTGGCCTCAGATTCATAAACTGTGCGCACAGTTTAGGAAACTGTGGCCTCAGATTCATAAACTGTGCGCACAGTTTAGTAAACTGTGACCTCAGATTCATAAACTGTGCGCACAGTTTAGTAAACTGTGGCCTCAGATTCATAAACTGTGCGCACAGTTTAGTAAACTGTGGCCTCAGATTCATAAACTGTGCGCACAGTTTAGTAAACTGTGGCCTCAGATTCATAAACTGTGCGCACAGTTTAGTAAACTGTGGCCTCAGATTCATAAACTGTGCGCACAGTTTAGTAAACTGTGGCCTCAGATTCATAAACTGTGTGCACAGTTTAGTAAACTGTGGCCTCAGATTCATAAACCGTGCCCTGCCCTCAGTTTCATAATTACTCCGCACTTGCGTAAACCGCGCGGTCTCACCTTCATTTCCCTGTATTCAACTGCAGCTGATAGCCTGGACCGCAATGGGTAAGCCAACTTCTTTGATAGTGATATAAGTTAGATATTAAGCTTTGTGCTTTTATAATTTCCACGTTTTACTGTGCATTGTTTGTGTTTTTCATGCAAAAACCTCAGCGTTGCCAGCCACCCGTCCGGCACGATAGCCTACATAGCTTTCATCGGCGGTGTAGTCAGTTATGGGTTGCGCTGTTCTATTGTGCTTCAGTTCTTATGTTATACCGTTATTATAGTTCTTGAATTGATTGTTTGGGTCTGCTGTAGGCGCGTGGCAGATTGCACAGGGGGCCCATAGGTTTGAAATAATTTCAACATTTTAGGATTTAAAATGTAGGCCTACCCCACCCCCTCCCAAATCTGTGACTGAATCGCATATGCGCATCCACTGCGCGCTCGTACCTAGTTAGGTTTGGTATCGTTTGCAAGCATACAAATGAGGCTTTGACGTGATATCAAGCATGCAATGACTTGAAATAGCCAGCTCTTGTCAGTGCCACAATAAACACCAAGCCAAACCTTAGAAGTGTGTGCATATGTCACATGACTGCCAGCGCGATTGTCATGAAACGCAACCTAGTTTGATGCCTTGTCCATTTCGAGGTAATAGATTGGCCATCCAAACTGGGGGCGTTCATTATGAGCCGCTTGATAGTAGCCTGAGGCAGAGCCTACTAAATCCAGTATTTGCAGTGATTTGCTTTGTCTTAGTGGGAGTTTGGTGGTAGTCGGCTACACTTAAGACTACTGTAGCCTATAAAATAATGGAGTTATAAGTTATTTATAGGGGGGGGGGGGGTCATTTGTGTTTTGTTTTTAATACATTTTAAACTGTGCCCAATGGTAGAATTTGCCAATACACTGATACATGTCATGGGGAAATACTTTGTCTTCACAAAGCCTCATGTAGTGGAAATCGGTAGTATTGTATTGCCAGGTGTCATATTCAGGAGGTAAAACACAGTTTGGGTACTTGGGTCCCTGGAGTCTCCATTCAAGGCAGAACCGCCTAGTCCTATCAATACCAAAATCTTTGTTGAGTGTACTGTATGTGCTTTGTGATATTAATATAATTATCTTCTTTGAGTATCTTCTAGTACATGTTGAGATATTGAAGAACTGATTCAATATATATATATATATATATAGGCAAAGGTAATATATATGTGTACTTTATATATGTGTATTATCTTCAGGTAAAATGTATACCTGTAGTTCCTGTACTTGTGGAATAACACTTATTTAAACCCCCCCAAGTTAGATTTGATTTATTGCAGCATGAATAAGCATTGTTCATCTTCCCTCTTCTTTGTGCTTCTCTCTAGGCAATATTTGAGTGAAAAGCTGGACGAATCAACTCCCTCCACCCTAAGTTCTCATCAGCAGTCTTTTTTCATCCTCCTATGGATAAGCTGGAGTTAATAAAACTATACTTTAACCTGGGCCTGAACTACAAGAACATTGTTCATATTTTGAGCACAAAACACAGGATTGTTCTCAGCTTGAAAACCCTCAAACGAATCCTGAAAAAGAATGGACTGTTTCGTCGACATTTTGACAACTTAACAGAAACGCTACAGTTCATAAGGGAGGAGCTCCAAGGCTCAGGGTCTCTGCATGGGTACAGGTGGATGTTCACTAAATGCAAAGAAAGGGGGTTGCGTGTACGGAAAGAAGATGTCCGCTTAATTCTATCCACTCTTGACCCAGAGGGCACAACACTCAGATCTCATCTCATACTCATCCAGGTAGAAAAGCAGGTAGAGAATCAAACCCTGGTGGAGAAGCAGGAGCAGAACCAAATCCAAGTGGAGAAGTAGGTGGAGAGGCAGCTGCAGGCGGAGAAACAGCTGCAGGCGGAGAAGGTGTTCCAGTGTCAGACCTTGCTTTACAAGATAGGTAGACTCTCAACATTTTTACTTTTAGACTTTCATACAGTTGACCCAGACTCAGCAATGGATCAAGCTCCACTTCGGTGAAGTCCCTAATTGTGAAATCAAATTCATTCAAATCACCAAGCTTACTTTTCCCGTGAGGGAAAAAAAGGGCTTTTCCTACTTCAACCAACTCTGCCATTGTGGTGTTCTTTTCTGCTTGTAGGTGTCTAGTGCCGCCTCCTCTTTTCCCTTTCACTTGATTGAAAGAGCCCCCAACTTTTTCAAACAACCCCATTTGGTAAGTGCGCTTCACTTTGGAAGCATTTTTGTTCCCCCACATTTTTCCAGCGCGATCATCCCCTTCAGTGTTTTTGGTTTTGCAGGCCCGTTTTCCAGAATAAACATCTTCAGTGTTTTTAGTGCCCCGTTTTTGTTTTAGTTTGGACATCAACCTTTCTGTAGCTTTGGAGACAGTTGTGGTGGTTCCTTCAAGTGCAGCTACTTCTCTTCTGCAGTACTGCCGAATAGCTATCCGGTCTCCAATCTTGGGTACATAACTCATTAGCTCGTCATCTGTCATCCCATGGACAGCATAGCAGTCAATCTGAAAAACAAAAACATTATGGAACTTGTGCCTCTCACCCTCTTTGCATGCCCTCACCCTCTTTCCAAAGTCCTGTGTGTGTGCCCCAATCCCTTTTCCAGTCTGGAAACTACAATATTCCAACTAGAAATACTGCTTTGTATGCTGCTCAAAAAAGTATGTATGCATACCTAAGTAAGTAAGTATAATATGTAAGTAATATGTAAGTAAGTATATATGCATACCTTTTCATTGATGAACGTTGAGATAACCCTCTCATCCAACCTCCGTTGCTCACGTAATAAGGTGATCCACTCTTTATCCAACTCATCCATTCTATCAAAGAAATACAATTCAGTGACTAAAAAAAGGTATGGCATCATCACTAGCTGTAGATGGACTCAGACCTCTCCTCACCTCAACAATGTATTTGAATACCTACAGTAATAGCCTACTGTAGATTTCTGAGTTACAAAACTGAACAGAAGTGAAAAGTGAATAAACAGAGGGAAAGACAAATGGTGAGGGGTAGGGAGGCATCAGCTAAGATGGATGAGATGAGAGGAAGAATCAAAGAAACACACTTCTGACTTACAGAGCGGAAGGCTACTGGCACAAGTTCGCTGGGAATCAATTTCTGGGGAGGAAAAACAGACAAACTGCATAAGTAACCATGCAAAAGGTACAGTTAAGTGATCATCAGTTATTTTAACCTTGATTTATAATCCTAGCAACACTAAATTCAATTCCACTCAATTATATTATTCTATTTTCTCCCTATATGCATAACTAAAGTAATCTTAATTTATCCAAAAATATCTAGCCCAGTCTAAGTAGCCTACATGAAATAAACATCTGTGTAGCCTAATGCAATATATTGGTAAAAATGTCTACAGAATTTCAAAATCTCATCTATAAACGTTGCTGCTTGGGAGCTGGTAGCTAGCCAGACAATTGTCCAGACAATTATTCAACAACCTAAAGGGCTCTGCACACAGCGTCCGATTTCTGTTGCGCGTCAACATTCCATTTTGAAGTTTGAATGGAAGTCTATGAGCATCGCATTTCAACACACACGGCCCCGATTTTAATCGCACGGCGAAAATTCGATTCCATTCATTTTGAATGGGAAAAAGCACAAATTTGACAGTGCGACAAAACTCGCACGCCGTGTGCTTTGTCCCATTCAAAATGAATGGAATCGAATTTTCGCCGTGCGATTAAAATCGGGGCGTGTGTGTTGAAATGCGATGTTCTCATAGACTTCCATTCAAACTTCAATTACAGATTTCGGTATTCGGTTACAGTAATAGAATCCTGGATGAATGTAAATACGTGTAATTTATGTAGGTTATAACATTAGTCTACTTACCAGTTACAACAACGTGAATTTTGGGAAAGTGGGATGCTGACTGTATGAACTTGCCGAACATGTGCCGCGGACGGGCAGGAGTAGGGAGTCCTCAGTTTACGTCAGGTGCGGAGTGATTTGCGGAGTGATTTGCGGAGGGATTTGCGGAGTGAGTTTACTAAACTGTGCGCACAGTTTATGAATCTGAGGCCACAGTTTACTAAACTGTGCGCACAGTTTATGAATCTGAGGTCACAGTTTACTAAACTGTGCGCACAGTTTATGAATCTGAGGCCACAGTTTATGAATCTGAGGCCACAGTTTACTAAACTGTGCGCACAGTTTATGAATCTGAGGCCACAGTTTACTAAACTGTGCGCACAGTTTATGAATCTGAGGCCACAGTTTACTAAACTGTGCGCACAGTTTATGAATCTGAGGCCACAGTTTACTAAACTGTGCGCACAGTTTACGTTTTTTTTTTTTTTTTTCCTAGGTGACCCCAGAGGGGCTCCGTACATTAGCATAGTAATAACATAACAAAAAAAACAAAATATTTTTAAAATTCTAATTCTAATTAAAATACATTTTCACACTGGACAATAATAATGCTGTTGTATCACAGCTGCAACCAGGTAACTACCAAGACAGTACATAATAGGATGTAGATCTACAGAGACAGGTCGTCGCAACATTACATGGACCAACACTAGAGAATGAATGAATGAATGAATGGTCTTTATTGTCATTGATATAGGGTAACACTGTGCTGTACTCTATGCTATGCTATACCTATTCTATTCTAGAGAGGTGACATGTCAGAAGCCTGCCCTCAGGTTGGAACTTCAGGGAGAGTCTTAAATGCGGTATTGCAATTTAGGGCCAGTGACAGTCTCAAGGAAATCATAGGTTTCTGCACTTGCTGCGGGGATTATTGTAGCCTAAGTAACAAACTGAAAATAAATTACGATGTATACTTTTTTACTTATTACTTTTTTTTTATTATTACTTATTATTATAGCCTAGCCCTCATCAACGCCCTTTGCTTTGCGGACTACCGTTGCTAAGAAACCTTTCCTGGCTGTCAGCTGAGCGCATCGCATTGTGACATAATAGACCACTGACGTATCACGTAATTATTGCGGCAATGTTTTAAAACACTTTGCACAGCTTCAAACAGAGCTGACACTGACAGACCAGCACTAAAACTGAGGGTTAGTAATTTAGTAGTAAAAGGAACCGACAGGCTATTGTTCTAAGATAATAATAATAATAATAATAATAATAATAATATAAAACAAATGCTCTTAGGAGGACAAATCACCTATCTGATTATAAACTGATACAATTACAATGCCATACTACTGCCATACACTACTGTGCAATTCTAAACCAAAAAGGCTCTAAAGAAAACAATTTTAGTGTTATTTGACCTATTATACTCTTTTCTCTCTCAGACTAATCATGTCAGGTACTGATGTTTGGGTTGGCTCTTGGAGGCCTCACAAGCCCAGAGGGCCCATCGCAGCCCTCTATAGCAGCCCTGGACCCAAGTATGCCTTGCCAGGGGCAACAGGTAAAACTACCTTACATAACACTCTGCTGAGAGACAGTAAGGACACTGAGGAGACTCTATACACACAAGTAAAATGCATCCATTCTCTTCCTCATCTTCTGTAATCTGTTCTCTTTGTCTCTCTTCACAGGTATAAATAACCACGACCCCAGGAAGCTCAAAGCGCCGGCGTTCAGTTTCGGAACACGCCATCGCCGGTTCACGCCTGACTGCTCCCCTGGACCATGTTACCTGGTCCCCTCCAACATCACCAGGATAGGGCGGGACGGGACCCCCGCATACTCACTCTATAGCCGCCCTAAAGACCCTCTGCTCTTCCAGACCCCTGGACCTGGTCAGTAATAAAGTCAAAAGCTTTAAAATCGAAAAGTAAAAGTCTCACCAACTAATCATGAATATACTATATCATATGTTTTGTGTTGTAGGCAGCTACGCCCCTGAGAGGTCAGGGAAGTCTGCCTACTATTCTGCTCCTGCCTACTCTCTGTCTGCTAGGAGCAAAGGATTCCGTAACGACCAAACACCAGGTAACACTCTCCAATGATATTCCATCACTGCAGATTTCACTTGTTCATATAGACTGACAGAAAGGAAGCAGTAGAATGTTCTTTGTAGACTGACAGAATGTGTTTTTCTTCCCTTGTCTTCTCAGGTCCTGCTGCATACATGCTGCCCTCAGCTAATGTCACCAACACCTCAGCTCCCAACTTCTCCCTCCGGGGTCGCAGCAAGATTGGCGGCTTCCATGAGGACCTGCAGAAGGTGAGTCTCACTCGTCAAGGGCTGTCACTTCAAGATGAAAATCCTACATAATATCATATTATGAATCCAGTTTCTCTTATACATGGTGGTGTGAACTGAAGTGTTAAATGTGCTCAATCGACCACAGACCCCCGGCCCAGGGACATACAGAGTGGTGGACCCCTGTACCTACATGCACAAGCCGCCCCACTACAGCATGACAGGACGCAACAGCATGCCTGGAGACACCACCCAAAAACCAGGCCCTGGAGCTCACCACCCCGAGCAGGCAAGTCTACTCATCTCATCTACTATTTACTTGTATTATAATATGCAGTAAATTACTTATTTTTCGAATCTGGAAACAATGGTGTGAAAGACCCTCGTGCACTAACCGCCGGTGTCTTATTTCTAGGTGACCTTCACAAGGATCACGGCTCCAAGCTTCTCTTTTGGAACACGTCATTCAGAGTTCGTTGCTCCGCTCATTGTGGAGGTGTCTGAATGGCACCTCTAAGTACCTCTCTCTCTCCTACCTTCCCCTCCCCAATCCATTTTACCTGGCAATAAATATAGCAGTATCAATACTGCTCTGCACTGAAGAAAGGAGTTAGCTCTCTGTGCCTTACTTTGATGGTTGCTCAGTTGTATGCACATTACAATAGGACTCCCAATTGTGCTGACCTAGAAAACAAGCTAACCTGACAATCACACTTGCCTGTCATTGGAAAAAAATGAAAAAAAGTGTTTATTTTATATTTATAATATATTCATACAATATTATGTGTTTTCATTATTGTGGTTCAATGTGATTTTGATAACTGAAAGCATACAAGCGTTGTGCATATGTGACATTGACAATAACAAAACAAGCAGAAACTCTGGTATATCTATCTGTGATCTACATTTTACTTCTACTTTTCTACCTTCTTCTTTTACTTGTGTCACTTATTTGTGTGATCTGGAAAAACATTTTGGCACATTATTGTTTTAATCTTTAATCTTTTTTTGCTGCAATGTATTAGGCTACAAAATGAACTTGACTTCATGATTGATATCGTGCCAAAGCAAGGTTTGTGTGACCACTGTCAGTATTACAACTTGATGACTTATCTACTTCTAATACCAAAGAGGGAGGGGTTTGATCAGAGATTGGTTTGACACTGATCTATTGATGTCAGATTCACACAATACGATTTATGTTCACTGTATTTGATGTAACTTGCTCCTTTAAATTGTAATAATCAATAGATACATGATCAAAGGTGACTATGGTTTATAAAGTATTATGTTTTCAGTTTGTATCATTCACCTACGTTTGTCGGTAAGATTTGTTTCGCTTCGTTGGTAACTCGAAATAAGAAAGGGACGGGATGAAATGAGGAACGAAGGGATGGTATGAGAAATGCTGCCAGGCAATTCTATAGACAGCCTTGACACAAGGGGCCTTCAAGCGTCTATGCGTTGCATAGCAACTAGGCAGCTGTTTGGAAAAACATCATGTTAGTAGTTACACCGGATTCAACAAGTAGACTGTCATGTTTTAACTATCGGAACATAAAGCAACGAAACGAAAACATGACCATTGTGATAGTATGTTAAGTAAGTCTGCGTTTCCGCGTTCTGAATTCGCTTTGGTATTGCGGCGTATACCGCAAAAAAGCACAATAGTGTGTACAAATTCACCAGAATGCAGGAAATTAAGTGTTAAATCCTCCTTTTTTCTGGGGGAGGACCCCCAGACCCCCCACTTGGTTGATGGTTGGCTCGTCAACCTGAACAGTTCTAAGAATTACTTTTAATACCACTTACAGTACACTGACACTAATGTTGAGAGGCACATTCCAGTTGTTACACTTGAGTATTCTTGCTTGAATGTGTATACATTGGTCAAAATAAGGTCAAAATAAATGAAACAGCAATTGTCCCCGTTTCTGTATTTCATCATGATAAAATGTATACATTTTTCCTAAAAAGTTGGAAATGTCCCCAGATTGCATCTGAGAAATCTGGTCACCTTAGGCTAAGAGCTAGCCTGCTAATCTCATAATAAGTTTGAGTTAGTAGCTAGCTACCTCAGTAAGCCGTTGAGAGACACAGCTGATAGCAGCCGAACGGTTGTTTCATCATAACGAGGGAGAATGGCTGGCAACGCCAGTGGCATCTCTGATCTGGACCAAGAGAAATACGATACAGACGAACAAGTCAAGATCATCTGCCTAGTGTGAGAGAAAATTATTATATGTAAAATAAATTTTTCTACATTTAAGATTCAAACTTTGGATATCTAGGGCAAAGCTATATAAACTGATTTCCTGTTGTAACCACACAATGAAACCAGTTTCTCTACTTGAAGCTTGACATTGGCTAGACAACAGACACATTTAAATGATTACAAAGATCTGATTGCTCTCTTTTCTCCCGAGATGGACCAAGCCATCTAGAACAGTTTTGGACTTTTGTGTTTCCCCAGACCCAGTACTCTAAGACCAGACTAAACCAGTTTGTGGCTATTGTGTTCCTTTTTCACCTTTGTGTCCCTAGGAGAAAGTGGGGGTCGATTCCCCCTTAACCTTCATCCCCCATCATCTTCCTCAATGTACAAAACCACACCCATTGCTGATGATTGGTCTAGACCCCACCCGAGGGCGGACCTCTTACAGAGAGATAATGAATGATCTGGACTTTTACGAGGAATTTTGAATCTTCAGATGCGTCTGACGAACCTGTAAACTTCCTCCTTCTGCAGAAGAATATTAAATATCTTTTCTTATACATCTTTAAACGAAACAGGCTGCTTTTATTGATAATTTGCTCTAACACTAGGCGACAGCGCAGTTGGTAAATCAAAGTAAGTCAACAAGCAGAATTAAGGTCTTATCAAGAGCGTGTCAGTGACAGTAGCAGTGCATAATAATGAAGTCTGCAGGCATCATTTGAAAACAGACACTCTTATGCAGCTTTATGCAACTTGACTAGAATGTCAGTGATTTCAGTAAGTATAAATAGCTGCTTTTGTGATAACCTCTACAGCAGGTTATACGAAAGGCGGAACACAAGGTGGCTCAACATTCTACTCGGACCCATTAGAGCGGAACACAGGTGGCTCAACATTCTACTCGGACCCATTAGAGCGGTACACCGCCGCTGGCTGAAGCGCGAATCGCCATTGGAAAAGAGACTTTGACCAAACTCTTGTTACTCTGACCAGGAAGGAACACGAATCAAAGCTACGCGTTGGGAGACGAGCAAAACTATTTTATTTGCCTAATCGTTACAAGGTAAGACTTCTGATCAGGAAATGTGTTGTTGATTAGTTAACTTAATAGGGGCCAGATTAAACAGCTAACGATTTGCCTGCATTAATACTTGAGCTTTGCGATACTAGTGTTGTTTGTTAGAATGGTTAACCTGAGCATGCTATTCATTCGTCTGCATTCTGGTTTTGCTGTATAGTTTTGAAATGAAAGCTCAAATGGTGACGTTAGAATTACAAGGTTCTATCTCCATTTTTGTCAAAATCGAGTTTTTTTTTTTTTTTTTACATAATCTGATCCATTAGGTGTTTATTAATGCCTGTGTGTTTTTTTTATTTTAATGTTGACATTTCTGAGTTAGTAATTAATAAAATACAAAGGTTCCATCTCACAAAACATAATGGAATGTAAAAACGTTGACGCTCAATATCTCTGAACTGCCCTAAACGGAGATAGAACCTTATCATTCTAAGCTCACGAAATGCCGCTATGTTTTTCTGGCGGTTCATGTTTCATCAAATGAAAGCTCAAATGCTACCACAACACAAATTAATTCAAGCAAGCCAGCGATAGTATATTCATATTCGGGGTTGCTTAAGTGTCGTGCATTCCTCTCCAACATTGTTTTTGGTCTACAGATATCAACAAAATGAAGAGAAAAAAGGACATTAGATCTTATTTCGCCCCCGGAAATAAAAAGGACAATGATGAGGCAGACTTGGAGACAGAGACAGATGATCCAGGTGTTGAGAGAGCTGCAGAGGAACAGCAGAGAGAGGACAGCACCACAGAGAGGAAGCCAGAGGACAGCACCACAGAGAGGAAGCCAGAGGACTTGTTGCTAGTTGGAGAGACTGATGTTCAAAGTGAGGAGGACACACTTCCAGAGCAGGAAGGAGAGACAGATGAAGATCCCCAGAGTGAGGCTGAGGGTGGCCTACAAGCAGGGTGGGAGACCCAGACAGACGGTACATGTGCATCCACAAGCATTGGACCATCAGGTTTGTGATGTGATGCCAAACATATTTGCCTGTATTCATATGTTGTGTATGCATGTAGATTTGTGTAGTCTTATAGGTAGATAGATCGATAGATAGTAGTGACGTGTTTCCGGGTCCAACGTTGGCTGAGGCGCTGTCTTCGAAATGCCGAAATAATAATAATAATAAATTATATTTATATAGCGCTTTTCCGAGGCTCAAATACCCTGACAATATGGAGAAAACGGGAAAGTATTGTGTCCCTTGTTGTATGACCAGGGGTGCAAACTTGTCACCTTTCTGCTAAATTAGCCGTTTTTACTTCAAAATAGGTCATCCACGCAAATCATGTAGATATGGCAAAAAAATATTTTGGGAAGGGTTTGGGGGTGGGGGTCTACGTCTCTTCCAAGTAACATGATGACTATTCTTCTAACTAATCTTCCTGTCTGCTAAACTCTGCTGCTGTTGAAATAACTTTTAGCTTCATGCAGCGAATTCTAGACAGTGTGGAGGACAGTCACAGTAAGCAACCTGTTTTCAACATAATGACGTGTTATATGGGTGTTAAGGTTCGGACCCCTGCTGAGACCACCATTAGTGCTAGTGCTATCCATTTAGCACCGTTAGTGCTAGCGCTTTCCACCTCGCCCCCTCCCCCCCAAAGTGTCACCTTTTTGGGCCATCACCAGTTTGCACCCCTGGAATAGATCCGAGTCTAAAAAACGAGTAAACTGTCATTCTACCGCTGTAGTTCACTGGTACTCTGGTGCGGAGAATTTCTGGTTAGGACCCGGAAATGGCTAAACGTCACTTTTGACGTCAGACTTGGTATTTCTTGATTGCTATGGTATATGTGCCTTATATGTTTTCGTTTGTCTTTCTCCACAGATATCAGCAAATGTGAAGAAGACCCACCGATGCAGCCGAACTTGAAATTGTTTCCAAGGACCTTGATGGGGGACAGGAGAAGGAGCTTCAAGGCGGCCTGGTACAACATTCACCCCTGGCTTGAGTATTCGAAACGATCAGACTTTGCGTATTGTTACGCCTGCAGACATTTTAGCCCTCCTAATAGCACAGACACAGTATTTGACTCATCATCCGGATTCAAAAACTGGAAGAAAGCAACCTACAGAGAGGGGGGTTTTGCAATCCATGCCAAGTGTGAGCGACACAAACAAGCGATGATTACATGGAGGGACTATCAGAGCGCTGGAACAACTAACAGAACATTAGCAGCAGACAGCCTGAAGCCAAACAAGTTAAAAAGGCACCTTGAGACAACACACCCCAATGATGCAAAGAAGCCACTGGCCTTCTTTAAAAGAAAACTTACAGAGTACAGAAAGCAAGAAACTCATATGACAAAAGCGGCATCCGTAAGTACCCAAGCGCAAATAGCGTCATTCAAGGTTGCACACAGAATTGCGAAGTGCAAGGAGCCGCACACCATAGCTGAGGAGCTCATACTCCCAGCTGTACTGGCTATGGTGTCAACTTTGTTTGGTGAGACAACCGCTGCAAAATTGAAGACCGTTCCCCTGTCCAACGACACCATTGCAAGACGCATAGGTGAGATGTCAGAGGACCTTGAGGAACAACTCGCAGAGAAACTACACAAACGTTTTGCATTGCAAATTGACGAGGCTACTGACAGTAATAAGGACTGCTTGTTTATTTCTTATGTCCGCTATGTAGATTCGGAGTCAATGAAAGAAGACTTGCTGTTTTGCAAGCATGTGACAGGGAGAGCGACAGCTAATGAGCTATTTGGGATTCTTGACACTTACCTGACGGAACACGGACTGAAATGGGAGAACTGTGTGGGGTTTTGCTCAGATGGTGCGCAGACAATGGCCGGGAAAAGGAAGGGACTGCAGGCGCTAATAAATCGCGTCGCACCAAACGCGCAATGGACACACTGTGTCATTCACAGAGAGGCGCTCGCATCCAGGCAGCTTAGCCCTGAGCTAAATGAGGTTTTGACCGAAGTGATCGGTGTTGTAAATTTCATCAAAACCCGCCCGCTGAAAGCACGTCTGTTCTCTGCACTGTGTGAGGAAATGGGAGCTGAACACTCTGCTTTGCTGTTTCACAGTGAAGCAAGGTGGCTCTCCCGAGGGAAAGTGTTGTCCCGAGTCTTTGAGCTCAGAGAGGAGATTCAGGTGTTTATGGAGGAGGTGGGAATGCACGAATCTGCAAGCAAGTTCAGTAATTTAGAATTCCTGATGAAACTGGCCTATCTCAGTGATGTGTTTGGAAAGCTCAACGAGCTGAATCTTCAGCTTCAAGGGAAAGACAAACACCTACCCCACCTGGCAGATAAGGGCAGCGCATTCACCAGAAAGCTGGAGGTGTGGGGCAGGCGCCTTGATGAAGGAAATACTGATCCTTTTCAGAACCTGACCGAGTTTGTAGAAAGCAGTGATTGTGATGCCACCACAGTGATCCCCTGCCTGAAGCAACACATCTCTTCCCTGGGAGCATTGTTCCAGAAATACTTCCCACACAACACTGCTGAGTATGACTGGGTGGTGGATCCATTCAATGCAGCAGGTTGGTAGGCAATTTTGATGACTAAATATAACTGTGACTATTTTGTGCTGTAGGCCTATATTTTATTAATGTTGTATGTATGTTACTAACTAACTACCTGGAATGGATTGTTGTAAAATTGAATCGTGTTGTGTTTAATATGCAATTAATTACAAATAAGGTATCTCTATCTGTAGCACCTGCTGATTTCAGCTCTGCTGAAGAGGACCAACTCATCGATCTGACCTCTGACTCCACCCGGAGGCTGAGGTTCAATGGTCAGACACTGAGTGAATTCTGGCTTGGTGTGGAGAAGGAGTATCCACTCATAGGGCAGAGGGCTGTAGGCATCCTTCTTCCCTTCGCCACATCCTATCTCTGTGAGGCTGGCTTTTCAGCTGTTGCTTCACTGAAAACAAAGTACAGATCTGGGCCCAACATTGAGCAGGACTTGAGAGTGGCAGTGTCAGGCCTGCTACCCCGTTTTGAAAAGATCTGCAGTGCCAAACAGGCTCATTGCAGCCACTAATGCTGTAATGTTATGATGTTCTTGATTGTTAGTGTTCATTTTCTTGAGAATTGTAATCGAAAAATATAGTTATTGTGTTCATTTATTATATTGTGTTATTTGTATTTTTTAGGTTTTTTGTTGGGAGACAGTGTTATGTGGTTCAGTTCAATAAATGTAAACTTGCCCCATGTTGTGACAGTTTTTTGGGGGTGAGGTGGGGCTCACACATTTTTTGTCCTCCCAAGGGGGGGCTTGACAGAAAAAGTTTGAGAACCACTGAACTAATGCAACACTGGCTAATGACCTAAACAAGAAACATAACCAACAGGTTAGAGAAAATCGTGATTATATAAAAACAATAGGGGAAGTGCTTCTACTTACTGCCACACAAAACATTGCTCAAAGAGGACACAATGAGTCCGCAGTCTCAGATAATGGGAATAAAGGGAACTTCATAGCAATTCTAGAGGTAATTGCTAACCATGACAAAGCTGTTAAAAAATGGTTGACTTCCGTTCATAATACAAGCAAAATCGTTCAGAATGAGGTTTTGGATAGAGTTGCAGACATGGTTCGAACTGAAATTATAGAAGTGAAAAACAGTGAAGTCTTCAGCGTCATGGCAGATGAAACCAAAGATCAGCTTTCTCTAGTACTCAGGTACTATTTCAATGGAGCTATCCATGAGAGTTTTCTCCAGTTTGAATCTGCTGAGAGGTTAGATGCAGCAGGGCTTACTGAGAAAATAATCCACATATTGGAAAGTCATGGTCTCGAATACAAAAACAACCTTGTAGGCCAAGCATATGATGGTGCTGCCCTCGTGAGTGGTAAGCATTCAGGGGTCCAGGCTAGAATTAAAGAGCAAGCAAAGTATGCCTTTTACATCCACTGCAATTCCCATTGTCTAAATTTAGTTTTAGTAGATACAGTCAAAGCTGTCCCGGAGGCAGGGGAGTTCAGAAAAACTATATGTTCACATCTGGGTCATACGTCCATCCTAAATGGTTAACTATACAAAGAGAGTTGTATACCCAGAGAACTCCAGCAATTAAGTGACACTCGATGGGCATGTCGATTTATAGCTCTACGTAACATTATGGATAGGTTGCCTGCCCTTAAGCGAGTACTGCAAGAGGTAGCCCATGGTGAAAGCAATGGTGAAAGATGTATTGAGGCTCGAGGTCTGCTGGCACAGATAGATCGTGAATTCATTCTGCATCTGGTTACACTCTGTAAAGTGTTTGAAGAAACAAAACCTCTCTCTGATATGCTACACTACAGTCTTCTCCATTTGACTTTTCAAAAGCTGTTGATTTAGTTGAAGCAACGGTTCAGACATTGAACGACTTCAGGCAGGAGTCATTTTTTGATCACCTGTGGGATGAAGTGTTGAACATTTCTGAGCAATGTTCTATTGCAATACAGCCAGCTGCAAAACGACAAAAAATGCTAAGCTCTAAACTCAGTGAACACTGTGTGCTGACTACTGTTGGTCACGGAGAGTCAGAACCAGATAAAGACGGGTTTCGTACAGCCTTCTTCTACCCCGTCATTGATCAGATGCTCAACGAGCTTAACAGACGGTTTTCAAAGACGAACTACTGTGACATACTGAACAGCATCCAAGCTCTAAACCCCAAAGGTGACGCATTTCTGAAAGAGACAGCTCTGCTTTCATTTGCTCGATTGTATGATTCAAATATTGAAGGCATGGTGACTGAACTACATCTGTTCAGACGAATGTTAGAAAGGAAAATACAGACCGGGATGCAGAGACCCGCTAGTACAGTAGAGCTGATACAGTTCATTGAGCCTTATAAAGAAGTGCTTTTTGAGCTCTTCAGACTCTGCAAAATAGCAGTTGTGATCCCAGTGAGTGCTGCTTCTTGTGAGCAGAGCTTTTCTACGCTGAAGCGGGTGAAAACTTACCTCCGGTCCACCATAACCGATGAGAGGTTGAGCAGTCTGGATGTATTAAGTATCGAGTCTAGAAGGGCAAAGGCTTTGAATCTTGAATCATTTGTTGACCGGTTTGCCAAAAATCACAAAAACCGCAGAATACAGTTGCTGTAATGTGAAATTCTAGAAAAGAAAATATAGATTGGGATGCAGATACCCTCTAGTACATTAGAGCTTGTACTGTTCATTGGGCCTTAAAGAAGTGTTGGGAATAAAGAAGTGTTGCAGCAAAGAATGTGCTGTAACTTGAGCTGAAGCTAACAGGAATGTGTTTTTTATTTTGTTTTCAATACTGTAATTTAATAAAAATTGTCACTTTCACTGTAAGTTACTGAAACAAATGTTGGGGTTAGGGTTAGTATATGTTGGGGGGGGGGGGGGTTCTGCGCTATTACTTTATATACTGAAGTAAACCATTTTGAAAGCTTGAACATTGTCTTTGTCTCTTTTGTCCCGGGTCGAATGTGCCTCTCTGACAATACAACTGGCCCTAGCCTGGCCCCCCCAGTAAAATTGGCCTAGAACTGCAGGAATAATTCTAAAGGTTTCATGAATGTGGCTATCATTAATTGTCATTAGAAAGACGGTCATACAAATTCAAATGTTATAATCTACATTATAGTAGTTCAGATAACCTATTAATCTGAATAGATGTAATAAACATGTTTTTCTGACAGAAAGAAACAACTTTTAATAGTGTAGTTTAGGGATGGCATTATCATATAAACGCCCTCATTGAACAAGTAGGAACATCTTCAATGCAACATACTGCACCTTAACATAACCGGATACATCCAGTTCCAACCCTGAAAAAGTTTAGGCAGGAACTTTCATTTAGTGTTTTGTCAAAGCTCAACAGTCACTGAAGATATTCGAACACAAACAAAACATACTTTAAAATAGACCGCTCAAGGAAGAACCTTGGTTATGTGTCCAAGGCTAACTGGATTGTAAACATAATGTTATAGTGCTCATGGTGAGAAACAGCTTGACTATATTTGGTGGCGGTCAGCAACTTTCTTTGCAAGTTGAAGCAGGGAGTTGTATCGGAGTGTCTTGGTCTTCCATGAGTTGGGGAGCCCTGAAAGACCAATCTGTGTAGATAAAAACAAGACATCAGAGTTACTAATTTGGCATCTTTTGACTTGAAAATATCAAGCACAGCTAGTCTTGAAAAATGCAGCCTTTCCCCATAATCTATTCCCCGATAACAAAAGGCCTGACTGTAATGTAGGCCTACTTTAAGTCATCAAATCACATAAAAGTCATGGTGTCCTGTCCATCCATACCTGAGCCCCGAGACAGGCCCCGATAAAGGAGCTTCGGCTACAGGTGCACCCCCCACAGCTCATGGTCTCCCTGATAGCTTGTTCGTAATCGTCAGCTGTCAGGACCCCATGCAGCGCTGCTTGGAACGCACCGGGCAAACCTGGAGCAATCATAACATAGTGGGTTAGGGTTAGGCATGACAGACATGACATGATTTAATGGAAGGTAGGAGGCAAGGACATGTTAATGGAAGGTATTTACTCCCCCCCCCCCGGATCCAGAGATATTCATATAACATTCAGGGCTATAGCCCCTAACAACCTCACTGGTCCTAAGTACTAACAAGTGTCCTAAGCACGGATAACAACTTTGTACTTTGTACATATAAGAGAAGTGATATAAGAGCCCTGAGCCTACTTTCCATTTAAAATCGGAGCTTAATTGAAATGGAAAGAGAACTCTTGTTGTGTCCCTGCTATTGCAGCGGGTTGTGGGCGGTGACAGAGCTTACCTCGTGTATTCGGAAACACCGTGGGGATCACCTCCTTAGGAGTTATGGATAAATTCTCCTTTACTTGATAAATGTGTCCTGAAAGGTTAGAATTGATAAGAAATATGTTAGATATTTTAAGCATTATATCTCCTAAAAACAACGCCCCAAACATTGTGAGAAATGTACTATCGAATAGAACAGTGGTTCTCAACCTTTTTTGGGCCAGCGCCCCCCTGTCCATTATCCAGGTCTCTTACCGCCCCCCATCAAAAAAAGTTGGCTTTTTTTCTTCCCTGAATATTAATGTTGACTGTTGATGATTAATGCTGACGCGAAAGGCGGAACACAGGTGGCTCAACATTCGACTCGGACCCATTAGAGCGGAACACAGGTGGCTCAACATTCTACTCGGACCCATTAGAGCGGTACACCGCCGCTGGCTGAAGCGCGAATCGCGATTGGAAAAGAGACTTTGACCAAACTCTTGTTACTCTGACCAGAAACACGCGTTGGGAGACGAGCAACACTATTTTATTTGCGTAATCGTTACAAGGTAAGACTTCTGATCAGGAAATGTGTTGTTGATTAGTTAACTTAATAGGGGCCAGATTAAACGGCTAACAATTTGCCTGCAATGCATTAATACTTGAGCTTTGCGATACTAGTGTTTGGAAGAATGGTTCACCTGAGCATGCTATTCATTCGTCTGCATTGGTTTAGCTATATTATAGTTTTGAAATGAAAGCTCAAATGCTACCACAACACACATTAATTCAAGCAAGCCAGCAATAGTATATTCATATTCGGGGTTGCTTAAGTGTCGTGCATTCCAAGCATGACCCAGTTCAAAAAGCGGTATAAAAACATGGTTTTCACCAGATACGAGGAGGAAGAAGGGCTTTGATAGTCACCAGTTGTTTTCACAGACTGAGATTATTTGTTTATTTACATTATCTGTTTTCTATTGTTGGTAAATATGTAAATACATTTGATTTAATTTAAAAAATATTATATTAATATTGAAACTGCAGATTATTAATTATTCATCTCTGAGTATTGGAGAAGGGGTAGGATTAAATAATCTTATGCTTCTTCCTACTCCTTTTCGGACATGTGAAGTAAATAGTGTTTTTTGTTTTGTTTTTTTCTTGTTTTTGTTTGGTTTTTTCTTGTTTTTGTTTTGTTTTTTCTTGTTATAACTATTTCTTTTTTCACATGTTCGAAATAAAGCTTTCATTCATTCATTCATTCATTCATTCCTCTCCATTGTTTTTGGTCTACAGTTATCAACAAAATGAAGAGAAAAAAGGACATTAGATCTTATTTCGCCCCCGGAAATAAAAAGGACAATGATGAGGCAGACTTGGAGACAGAGCCAGATGATCCAGGTGTTGAGAGAGCTGCAGAGGAACAGCAGAGAGCGGACAGCACCACAGAGAGGAAGCCAGAGGACAGCACCACAGAGAGGAAGCCAGAGGACTTGTTGCTAGTTGGAGAGACTGATGTTCAAAGTGAGGAGGACACACTTCCAGAGCAGGAAGGAGAGACAGATGAAGATCCCCAGAGTGAGGCTGAGGGTGGCCGACAAGCAGAGTGGGAGACCCAGACAGACGGTACATGTGCATCCACAAGCATTGGACCATCAGGTTTGTGATGTGATGCCAAAAAATATTTGCCTGCTTGTAAAGCAGTGTAATTACAATTCATATGTTGTGTATGTATGTGTATGTAGATGCGTGTAGTCTTATGATAGATCAATGACATGAGGGAGAATATGATGAATCTATATCACTATAGATATCCCGTTGGTATTTCTTGATTGCTATGGTGTACGTGCCTTATATGTTTTGGTTTGTCTTTCTCCACAGATATCAGCAAATGTGAAGAAGACCCACCGATGCAGCCAAACTTGAAATTGTTTCCAAGGACCTTGATGGGGGACAGGAGAAGGAGCTTCAAGGCGGCCTGGTACAACATTCACCCCTGGCTTGAGTATTCGAAACGATCAGACTTTGCGTATTGTTACGCCTGCAGACATTTTAGCCCTCCTAATAGCACAGACACAGTATTTGACTCATCATCCGGATTCAAAAACTGGAAGAAAGCAACCTACAGAGAGGGGGGGTTTGCAATCCATGCCAAGTGTGAGCGACACAAACAAGCGATGATTACATGGAGGGACTATCAGAGCGCTGGAACAACTAATGCAACACTGGCTAATGACTTAAACAAGAAACATAACAAACAGGTTAGAGAAAATCGTGATTATATAAAAACAATAGGGGAAGTGCTTCTACTTACTGCCACACAAAACATTGCTCAAAGAGGACACAATGAGTCCGCAGTCTCAGATAATGGGAATAAAGGGAACTTCATAGCAATTCTAGAGACACTTGCTAACCATGACAAAGCTGTTAAAAAAAGGTTGACTTCCATTCATAATACAAGCAAAATCATTCAGAATGAGGTTTTGGATAGAGTTGCAGACATGGTTCGAACTGAAATTATAGAAGAAGTGAAAAACAGTGAAGTCTTCAGCGTCATGGCAGATGAAACCAAAGATCAGATTGCTCTAGTACTCAGGTACTATTTCAATGGAGCTATCCATGAGAGTTTTCTCCAGTTTGAATCTGCTGAGAGGTTAGATGCAGCAGGGCTTACTGAGAAAATAATCCACATATTGGAAAGTCATGGTCTCGAATACAAAAACAACCTTGTAGGCCAAGCATATGATGGTGCTGCCCTCGTGAGTGGTAAGCATTCAGGGGTCCAGGCTAGAATTAAAGAGCAAGCAAAGTATGCCTTTTACATCCACTGCAATTCCCATTGTCTAAATTTAGTTTTAGTAGATACAGTCAAAGCTGTCCCGGAGGCAGGGGAGTTCTTCTCCTTACTAGAAAAACTGTATATGTTCACATCTGGGTCATACGTCCATCCTAAATGGCTAACTATACAAAGAGAGATGTACGAAGGTGCACCAAGAGAACTCCAGCAATTAAGTGACACTCGATGGGCATGTCGATTTATAGCTCTACGTAACATTATGGATAGGTTGCCTGCCCTTAAGCGAGTACTGCAAGAGGTAGCCCATGGTGAAAGCAATGGTGAAAGATGTATTGAGGCTCGAGGTCTGCTGGCACAGATAGATCGTGAATTCATTCTGCATCTGGTTACACTCTGTAAAGTGTTTGAAGAAACAAAACCTCTCTCTGATATGCTACAGTCTTCTCCATTTGACTGTTCAAAAGCTGTTGATTTAGTTGAAGCAACGGTTCAGACATTGAACGACTTCAGGCAGGAGTCATTTTTTGATCACCTGTGGGATGAAGTGTTGAACATTTCTGAGCAATGTTCTATTGCAATACAGCCAGCTGCAAAACGACAAAAAATGCTAAGCTCTAAACTCAGTGAACACTGTGTGCTGACTACTGTTGGTCACGGAGAGTCAGAACCAGATAAAGACGGGTTTCGTACAGCCTTCTTCTACCCCGTCATTGATCAGATGCTCAACGAGCTTAACAGACGGTTTTCAAAGACGAACTACTGTGACATACTGAACAGCATCCAAGCTCTAAACCCCAAATGTGACGCATTTCTGAAAGAGACAGCTCTGCTTTCATTTGCTCGATTGTATGATTCAAATGTTGACGGATTGGTGACTGAACTACATCTGTTCAGACGAATGTTAGAAAGGAAAATACAGACCGGGATGCAGAGACCCGCTAGTACAGTAGAGCTGATACAGTTCATTGAGCCTTATAAAGAAGTGCTTTTTGAGCTCTTCAGACTCTGCAAAATAGCAGTTGTGATCCCAGTGAGTACTGCTTCTTGTGAGCAGAGCTTTTCTACGCTGAAGCGGGTGAAAACTTACCTCCGGTCCACCATAACCGATGAGAGGTTGAGCAGTCTGGATGTATTAAGTATCGAGTCTAGGAGGGCAAAGGCTTTGAATCTTGAATCATTTGTTGACCGGTTTGCCAAAAATCACAAAAACCGCAGAATACAGTTGCTGTAATGTGAAATTCTAGAAAAGAAAATATAGATTGGGATGCAGATACCCTCTAGTACATTAGAGCTTGTACTGTTCGTTGGGCCTTATAAAGAAGTGTTGCAGCAAAGAATGTGCTGTAACAGGAATGTGTTTTTTATTTTGTTTTCAATATGTAATTTAATAAAAATTGTCACTTTCACTGTAAGTTACTGAAACAAATGTTGGGGTTAGGGTTAGTATATGTTGGGGGGGGGGGGTTTCTGCGCTATTACTTTATATACTGAAGTAAACAATTTTGAAAGCTTGAACATTGTCTTTGTCTCTTTTGTCCCGGGTCGAATGTGCCTCTCTGACAATACAACTGGCCCTAGCCTGGCCCCCCCAGTAAAATTGGCCTAGAACTGCAGGAATAATTCTAAAGGTTTCATGAATGTGGCTATCATTAATTGTCATTAGAAAGACGGTCATACAAATTCAAATGTTATAATCTACATTATAGTAGTTCAGATAACCTATTAATCTGAATAGATGTAATAAACATGTTTATCTGACAGAAAGAAACAACTTTTAATAGTGTATTTTAGGGATGGCATTATCATATAAACGCCCTCATTGAACAAGTAGGAACATCTTCAATGCAACATACTGCACCTTAACATAACCGGATACATCCAGTTCCAACCCTGAAAAAGTTTAGGCAGGAACTTTCATTTAGTGTTTTGTCAAAGCTCAACAGTCACTGAAGATATTCGAACACAAACAAAACATACTTTAAAATAGACCGCTCAAGGAAGAACCTTGGTTATGTGTCCAAGGCTAACTGGATTGTAAACATAATGTTATAGTGCTCATGGTCAGAAACAGCTTGACTATATTTGGTGGCGGTCAGCAACTTTCTTTGCAAGTTGAAGCAGGGAGTTGTATCGGAGTGTCTTGGTCTTCCATGAGTTGGGGAGCCCTGAAAGACCAATCTGTGTAGATAAAAGACATCAGAGTTACTAATTTGGCATCTTTTGACTTGAAAATATCAAGCACAGCTAGTCTTGAAAAATGCAGCCAATGCACTGTTTGTCTTTCCCCATAATCTATTCCCCGATAACAAAAGGCCTGACTGTAATGTAGGCCTACTTTAAGTCATCAAATCACATAAAAGTCATGTTGTCCATCCATACCTGAGCGCCGAGACAGGCCCCGATAAAGGAGCTTCGGCTACAGGTGCACCCCCCACAGCTCATGGTCTCCCTGATAGCTTGTTCGTAATCGTCAGCTGTCAGGGCCCCATGCAGCGCTGCTTGGAACGCACCGGGCAAACCTGGAGCAATCATAACATAGTGAGTTAGGGTTAGGCATGACAGACATGACATGATTTAATGGAAGGTAGGAGGCAAGGACATGTTAATGGAAGGTATTTGAAATGGAAAGAGAACTCTACCCTTGTATCCCTGCTATTGCAGCGGGTTGTGGGCGGTGACAGAGCTTACCTCATGTATTCGGAAACACAGTGGGGATCACCTCCTTAGGAGCTATGGATAAATTCTCCTTTACTTGATAAATGTGTCCTGAAAGGTTAGAATTGATAAGAAATATGTTAGATATTTTAAGCATTATATCTCCCAAAAACAACGGCCCAAACATTGTGAAACATTACGAAACAAATGTGCTTAAAATTCCTTTTTAAATACAGAAGCCCTCCCTGAAGAGGAGGAGGGAGGTCCCTCCCCGGGCAATTATTCCATCGAAAATAAAAGACTAAAGCCTTTCATTCCGTGACTCGGTCACATGACATGAGTGTAGCGAAGCGCTAGTGCTCTGGGCCTCACATACCAACCACGGCTTTGTCCAGCATCTGGGGCTGCTTCCTGTCCGGGTCAGTGAGCTGATCGAGCACAGAATCCAAGGCGTTTGGACTGGGACCGTTCAGGATAAAATGCTCCAAGATCCTAGAAGGAAAAAAAAAAGCCATGTGCCTTTTAGATAATGTCATACACACCTTGTCTGTCTGTAATGCTGTATTCCACTCTGTGTGATTTGTATTTTGGGTGATTTGTCTGTTTGTCTGAAAGTCAGTGATTTTTTCCAATCTGGAATACAAGTGTATTTGTGTGATGATCTATAACACACCCCACATTTGACTAAGTCTTTGAGAGCCATTTATGCCATTGTTCATGTACAAAATTCTGACCTAGCTGCTGCCAGAGTCTCTGCTACGCACGCATCACTGTTCTGGGTGACACGAACCGCATCTTCCACCTTCTCCAGCATGTTAGGTTTCCCAGCATAAAAAGCCACAATAGGAGCCAGCTTTGCTATTCCATCCACCTGGTTGTCTGTGTCACAGCCTGTAGAAATAAATGTAGTATTAAAAATCTGGGATAGTAAAGGTGTTCTCTTGGATTCTTGGATGTTCTCATGGATTGCAACTCTATGAACTGTATGTATGTATGCATGTATGTTGTCTTACCTGTCTCTTCCTTGCCTGCATCCACATTCTTTATGAAGTTCTTTAAACTTCCGTGTCTCCATGGTCCCTCAATGGGCAGTTGAGGTCTGGGACCTTACATGATATAGAAAAACACTGACTCAACCTTTCACTTAAAATATACAGTATGGACACTGAGTATTAGAGTGAAGAGTGTATTCATCCTTCATCAGTAAGGCGATGCTTATTGCTCACCTCCCCTCTCTCTGTATGGATCATTGACAGGGGTGTCATACTCTGACCCAGGCCCAAAGAACTTATATGTGCGCTTCCTCAGATCATCAATTTTCAGACCTGGCCAGTGGTGACAAAACAAGGCTTTAGACTACACCAGTCACATCAATCAATCAATCAAACTTTATTTATATAGCACAAGTCATGCATTGAATGCAACTCGGAAGTGCTGAACATAAAAAAACAATAGTAAATAAACTACAACACAATAAAACAAGATAGAATGAAATAGATAAAATATAACACAATAAAAGTATACACAAAAGAGTCACATGCACCAACCACACGATCATAATAATGTGCACCATCTTTAGAATAAGCACAGGTGGTTTGTTTGGAGCAAAATATCACCGTTACGGAAATAGTCACACTACCTCCACATTCAGTCAAGGATTCCAGCAGCACGTATGCCTGGTCTCCATAACAGCTCTGGTTGCCCGTGGCCCTCTTGTAGAACGGGTTGGCAGACTGAGGACAAAACTCAGGGTGAGTATCCTGGACTAGTAAACCACTCAACTTCTGCAGATCGTACACCCAGTGGAGAGGCTGGGCTGCAACAGAGGAAACAGCAGAGATGTTACTGCCACAGTTCGAACTGGTGGAACAGGGTCTCAACAATTCTTGGTAAAGTCATACAGGCTAAATATAAATTGAGATAAGCTCCCTCACTTGGGACTCTATAGATAGCACATCAACATGCATATTCTCATACAGTACCTAGTCAAAGGTTTGGACACACTTTCCCATTTGACTGGTACTATATAAGCTTAGACTTTTCAGTTAAGATTTGAAAGGGTGTGACTGTCATCAAACTGCTGCTAGGCATTCACATGATTGCATTTAGTTCATAATTACCTGCTGCATCTGCAATAGCTGATCCAATGATGGCTCCCAGAGCTCTGTCACCCAGAGCTAAGGCCATCTGTAACAGATAGAACTTCAATCTGATCAATTAAATCAACACGTCTGTCATTTAATTACATAATTGTTGTGGCACTACAGGGCCTGTTTGAGGTTTCTAGTCATACCATTCAATACTGTTGTTGAAACCTACAGTAGGGAGGGAGTGACGCGCAGGGCACAACGACTATAAAAACACTACAAACACACAACATTTTGACTTGCTGAAGAACCAGTACATCCATTAGATTGTCACAGAATTGCATTATATTCATATTTTCATATGTTCATATTCCGGAATATGGCATTCCGATACAAGAACATTTGTGGTGTTTTCATATTACATCACAGAGCCAAAATGATATGACCATTTTAAAGAGAAGAGCTAGGGCTTTTAAATGGTATCAATATTTCTTTTATTATTTGAGAATAACTATCCTTTATCCAGCAGATTTCACACAGCAATCTTTACAAAAATCTTCTCCGGCTGCCATACTCCATCAGAAAACTGCATTTTAAACCATTACATTTAACATTACAGTATGTTACCTTGGGATCTTCTTTTCAAAGATAATATTCTTCACACACTGCAGCTGTCTGAATCGTTGTTATGAAACATTACATTCGCTCTCTCATTGGATAGCATTGACACAGGACGTTTTGCGTAAAAGCGGCTCCTCCGTACGTTTGCACGTCTCCAGACTTCGCATGCATCGAATCAGTGCAGGGGCACCGCATGCATTTTCAGAGATCATTAAGTATTTATGCCAGGGAGGTATCACTACAACGATCGGCTTCCCTGTCTATCCAGCTACTATACTGATTCACGTAAGAGCGCAATACAACGAATGAAGCGGTCAGTTTGTGGAATAAAGGCAACCACAACAAACACGCCCATAACTAGGGATCGCTGAGACAACTGCTCTGTAATAGGTCACATTATGTGAGTTCAACGCGTTGATTGGTTTTCTCCGTGCGAAAGGCGGGACTACAATCTCGATGAGTAGCGCAATATCTGGGTTGCCAGATTAGTAGAAAGTCTCTCTACAATCATAGGAAAGAAGGGGCATTCCAATACTCTTTCAAGAATAAGAAATATATATCTATTTCAGAATGGGACATTGAGAGGAAACTTTCCACCATCTCATATTAAGCATCATGACATTATTTTATATATTTTTTAAAAGAAATTGTCAGGCTGATACATTCTCACATAACAATCAGTGAAAGATAGTTATTTCTAATGTTCACTTACACAGGACAGGTACTGTTGTGTAAATCCCCCATAGGTCAAAGGGGATCTATGGAATGGCAACCATTTCCCCTCTGATGGTCTTGAACAGTCCCTGGAAACATCTTCTACCCCTAGCTCTTTAAACAGGGTGACAAGGGAGGCAGTGGTGATGGCAAGGGACCTTGAACACTCAGCTTCCTTCCTGTGTTTATCAGATATCTGTCAACTGACTTGTCCCCTCACTCTGATGAGAGCAAAGCAGCCTGATCTTTTGCTTCTGCGTCATTTGTTTTAAACCAGTTAATGACTATCAACCTGAACATTTTGCTTTTTTTTTTTAGAGAGAGAGAAAGCATTTGCATCGAGATATCATAGATGTTTAACCTCTTTAAAGCAGGACTTCTATGTAATAGGCCTAATTTTCTTAGTTTTAGACGTGATTTCATTGAAACAAAGAGATCTTAGCCCCCCCTCCCCGCCACAACATCCATCAGATTAAGACAAGTGAACAGTCACAGGTTTAGTGACTAATCCATATGGAATGTCTGCTTTAGGAGAGATTGTGCCTATAGGAGTAGGCTAATATAGGCCTTTCCAACATCAACATTTGAGAATGTCTAATTTGTGGTGTTTATCATGTAAAAAATTACTCAGGGGCTTAGTAAAGATAACTCCCCAAAATCTATGATTTTGTTGAAGAAAATTCAAGTTTCTACATTCATATTTACATTAATATGTCTAGTACCATACTTAATTTGTCCCACAAACATTAGATTTAGAAATAAATATTCAATGTAGCCAACTGCATAATCTCAACATATCTTTTTTGGTACATTCATCTACTATTATATTTATATTTACTTACATGTATACATGTGCTTAACTGAAACTCATGACATGTTCGACCACCCCAACAAACACATGAACACGAGAGCAGATGTAAGGAACCAACATTACAGGTACATTGGTTAGTGAGATAATGCACCACAAAGAACAGAAATTCACACACAATATAATCACAATAACCTATATTAACCTAATCAATGGCAAATGATTGGTGTTGCATAATAGTTTAATCAAATACTCATAACCACATTGAAGAAATAATGCTGTCATTTTGAATGCCACTTTAGGCCTATAGCTGTGAAATGATACAGTGACTGAGACTTCTATTATAGGAGGGCGCAAAGAAAACAGGTAAACTATTTATAGAGTTTTCGAATTTAATTGACTGAATTTAATTTGAAAAAAGGAATAAAAGACGGAAGAGGAAGTTCAAGTGAATTTAGGGTTAGTTAGTGCTCGCAGTCAAGTGAAGTCAAGTGAAGCATGCTCAGCTGAACTGACGGGCTGCTGTTTCACCGATGCGCACGCCTCCACGGAGCTGGAGAGGGAAGTAACGGTTCTGCATTCTCGCAGAAGTCTTCATTAGAGTGACGGGTTTTAATGTTTATATCTGAGTTAAACATGTTGTTTCACATGTTTTTATAGACGGAATAATCGTTACATTATTCAGTCTGCATCATCATTACGGACACAATGGAGTACTGGAGACAGTGCGCGCTGTGGCTGATCAGTTGTAACGTGCTCCCTGCGACCCACCGGGTGATGGGGGTCCCGGCGCAGGTATTCGACCTGGCGCAGACCCTGCGGGACGGGGTACTCCTGTGCCAGCTTCTGAACAACTTGAAAGCCAACACTATCAACCTGAAGGATATCAATCTTAGACCACAGATGTCGCAGGTAGGGGTTTACCGTTTTTTTTGTACCCTTATTCTTCAATTACATGTTTGTGCAGTTTGACAAATTGATCTACTGCACATCGGATAACGCACTTGACTTGACCTATAACCTGACAGATTTGAATTGTGCAATAATATTCATGAGATGATAAGTGAGTTCACCCATAACACTTTGACATGATGATTGATTTAATATACTGAATACAATTCAGCTCAGGGTTAATCTCTTTCTCACTTCATTGAAAGAGAAAGTGTTGGTCAATTGTGAAATTACACATTTGAATTTTTCATTTTTTCTATAGGCTACTAGTATGAGTCAGTGAGAGTTAAAACAGACTGATGTACACGTTTTAGAACTGTTCATGACATGAGCAGGCAGCCATCAGTGGCCATACTCAGCTTTGAGCAGTTTCTTTTCTCATACTCTTGACTTGCACTAGTTCTTAATGAATAACGTTTACTGTCAAAACGCAATAATACAGTATATTCTAAAGCCATCAGCTTTACTGCTTCGTGGTCCTTTAACTACTACTCTGTTTTGAGGAAGTTCAATGGGACTTCCCATAAAAGCCTCAAGGCCCCATGGGAATTCCATAGTAGGGCTAGACTGCTCTCTACTCTCTACTCAGAAACCCCCCCACCGACACTCCAGAGGCCAGATAAAATCCAAACTTTGATCCACCCATTAGTTATGCACAGACACACACACACACACACTCGCATGTGCGCTGTTGGCCATGAAGTCTTTGCCTGATTTACAGGTTCTCTCAATTGACATGAAAGGCAGTTTTCGTTCTTTTTTCTTTGCAGCTTTTTAAGTTACACTATAATTCTATGTGATCTGGCCTCTGGCAGAGTGGATCATTATTATTACCTGTGGCATTTTAAGTAGGCAACCTGCTACGTTATAAACACAACACTGGTCAACATAGTGGTGGGTCCATGTGCCATTGTGCCTGTCCATATTCTCTGGGCATAGAGAATTAATTGTACTCCGCATAGACGAACTGGTGAAGTGAAGTGTCTCACTACATGAGAAACAGCTATTTTGTCAGAAACCTCTCACAGTTGAGCACCCACTACTTCATAAGGATGCATTTCTTCTATCCTTACTGTAGTGTGTTCCATCTCTGAGTATGCAAGGCCATTTGTGTTAAGATGATTGTAAGCTAAAGCATAAAACATCATTTTAAAATATGATGCACTTTTATAAACTTTTCTTTCATGAACTGTGATTGTGTTTAAAATGACTTGATGTTATTTTTCAATCGGCCACTACGATTACATTTTCTCAGGTATGTTTTCATGTCATAGAATATTGTTCGACTAATACATGTGTGTTTTGTCAATGTATTTCATCCCTGGATCAGAGTGAATAGCAGAGAGATCCAGGCCCAACTTAATGAACAATGAAAAGAAGCACCCTGCAGCTATAGGCCAACTGGCTATCATTAAGAAAGCATGTGTACCAGTAGAGTCAGGATATTAAAATGGCCATATCATTGTATCATTCTAACCCCAGATCCCCAGAGTGGCTATACACGCCAATGGTAATGCATTACAGGAGTAGGGTGCAGTGTACTGTTATTAAGTAGCCTTCTGAATTTCTATTTTTAAATCCACAGCATTTAAACCAAAGTCTGGGCCAGTCATGACGTAAAAGATGCATCTTGTGGAGTGGACTGTAAAATATGTATGTTGATGGCCATGTGGAAGGATTTATGCAGTAGTTGAATGGCAATGGGTGATATTGTTAAACTTGTGCTACCTCGTATGAATCATTCAAACTCTAGGTGAAATACGCACCGTAGCTGAGAATGGTCTGTTCATATAATTTAAGGAATACGTCATTATGTTTTTTTATCAGGTGTCTATCGTTTGTAAATAGGATGGAATGAGGCTAGTGCAAGAATATGACGGAATGAGAGAGTGCAAGAAAGTAAGAGGTAGAAAGAGACCAGCTCAAGGAAGAGAATGGACGACATGGAGGACCTGAAAGAGAAAGAGACAGAGAGAGAGAGAGAGTGAAAAAGAAGAATGGACCAAGTAGACTAAAATCAAATCAGATCAAATGTTATGTGTCACACTTATTGTTTTGGGATCTCACCTCACCCTCAACAACAGCAGGCAGCAACAACAATTCAATAATAAGTAAAGACTGTCTTGCCCTATGATATTCAGATCTCTGCTGATTAAACCAAAACCTTCAGAGAAATTCACCAGCATGTATGGAACACACAGTGCATCCCAAAACAGATGTTCAGCATGAGAGAAAGTGCCTTTAGACTTCTGCTTGTGACTGGAATCTAGGTGTGTGTGTATGGCTCATCATCCACTTCCTTCAGAGACAAACAGGGCCCCGGGGTAAGTGGAGAAATCACGGGCGTCTCCGTGATAAACAGTAGTGATAAAGAGGAGCCTATCCTCATGTTCCTCATGTCCTCAAATGTATGATTATTTCAAGGCTCTGCAGTGGTAACAATTACTGTACGTCCTGTCGTCATATTGGAATGAGGGAGTTTCTCTCCCTGTGCTCAACGAGTCAGAAGTCTGTCTTAAAAGGTGTTGCATATGTTCACATTCTATTGTACCAACACGTGTAGAAACACATGTACAAATACACATCATATATCATGTACTTTCCTCTTGATTCACCTGGTATTCTGGACATTTTATGACAACAATGAGAATAATATCACATTTTGGCTGTGTTTTTTGGCTGTGTTTGTAAATTCGCTCTGGAAATCTGATCAGCACTCATGGAATGCCTCCTGTCCAATCAAGTTACTTGGTCCCTTTATGACGTCGAACCCAGTCTGCTCTCAGAGCGAATTTACGAACGCAGCCATTATATCACTCTTTGTTAGCCACTTTTTCCCTAGAGGAATGTTTACAGTTTGACATTGTTCAACACCCCTGTGCGGCTACAGGCCAAACTGCTGTGCAGATTTCCTGCCACATGGTAGGACCCCATTCTGCTTGGATTTCCTGACACATGCTGGGCATGTTAATTGGTTAAACCACATAACATTAACCCTGTAAAGACCTAGGTAACATTTGATGAGTCACAATGTCTGATATACACTTGAGTACAGAGGACGATGGACAAATATGGAGCCTCGATTAAAGCCCCATGGGTAGTGTAGGACACTGTAGTGTCCCAGTGTGGTGCGTCTTCATTTGTCCTTGGTATTACCGGTAGTAGTCTTATTTATTAGTAGTAGGTATTGTTCTTAACTTTAATTTTTTTTTAATGGGTCTTAGCCATTTAATGATGGTTGATCTCATCACCACTAAGTATTGATTCTTGCGGATGTAAACATTTCTTGGAAATGTCTGACATTTTTCAAAGCATTGAAAAATGTATGTTGTCTTTACAGTTCCTGTGCTTGAAGAACATCCGGACGTTCCTGATGTCATGCTGTGAAGTGTTTGGGATGAGGCGGAGTGACTTGTTTGAGGCCTTCGATCTCTTCGATGTTCGGGACTTTGGAAAGGTAATGACAGCACCCAACAACCTTCTTCTCCTGTTTAGTCACAGTGTTTTATAAAGGAATACCTTAAGTGCCTTCATTCTACTCCATTCCATTCAATTCTATTCTATTCTATTCTATTCTATTCTACTCCATTCCATTCAATTCTATCATATTCTATTCTATTCTACTCCATTCCATTCTATTCTGTTCTATTTCACTCTGTTCTATTCTATTCTATTCCATTCCACTAGACTCTGTTGTTCTATTCTATTCTATGTCAGACAGTCCTCCGTGTCCCTGTGGTTTAGATCCACCACAGCAGTGTCATGTTCCACCCCAGGAGGACTCCTCTGTCTGGGATCCTGTGGTGGCTGTCTGCCCTCCCAAGGTCATCTGTGATCAATAGCTCATTTTAGCACATCAGCCCCCCCCCCCCCCCCCCCCCCCTCTGTCCCTATCCCCAGTCAGTGATCTCACTCAGTGTTGAGATGCTTCCCCTTACTTGCAGTGAAATATAGATAGGCCTCCTCTGTGCTTAAGAGCCAGCCCACCTACAGTGAAATCCGATTTCTTCACCTCGATTAGAGATTTGAGACATGTCTGGTATTTCAAGAGGTGATTATTGTTGTCTTCCAAGCGCATGTGTTCCTTGTGCAAATGAAATAAATTCTACAATGGATCATTTTTTAATTATAATTATTATTATCTATAAAAAATGAGAAACCACCTGGTATTGACAATCTGGATGGAAAGCTATTGAGGATGGTAGCGGACCTCATCGCTACTCCTATATGTCACATCTTTAATCTCAGTCTTGAATGTAATATGTGTCCACAAATCTGGAAAGAGGCTAAGGTAATCCCCCTACCTTAAACATGCTCATGCTGCCTTTTCTGGCTCTAACAGCAGACCAATCAGCTTGCTACCTATCACTAGTAAACATGATTTTGTTTTGTTTTGACCAGATACAATGCTATTTCTCTGTGCACAGTTTAACAAGCCACTACCAGCACACTCATAGGAAGGGACACTCAACCTGCACAGCTCTCAAATGACAGATGATTGGCTAAATGATATTGATCAACAGAATATTGTAGGAGCAGTACTACTAGACTTCAGTGCTGCCTTTGATGTCATTAGCCATAATTAATAATAATAATAATAATAATAATAATATTACGGAAACTAAAGTGTTATGGCTTTACTCAATCTGCCTTAGCATGGATAGAAAGCTACCTAACTACTAGAACACAGAAGGTTCTCTTTACCGGAAGCCTCTCAAATGCATGACATATACAGTGCGGGATTCCGAAGGGCTCCTCACTTGGACCACTGCTCTCCTAGATTTTTACAAATGATCTCCCGCTTGCTTGTTAAAAAGTGTGTCTGTGCAGATGATTCAACACTTTACTTGTCTGCACCAACAGTTAAGGAAATCACCTCAGCCCTCAACAAAGAGCTGATCACTGAGAACCAACTTATCCTGAAAGACTAAGAGCATTGTTGGATCAAAACACTTAATAAGAAATAAACCACAGCTGAATTTGGCAATGAACAATGCTGCTAGTACAGGAAACAAAGCTTCTTGGTGTAACTTTGACTGTAAACTAACATGGTCAAAACATATAGACTCACTTGTGCAAAAGATGGGAAGAAACATATCTACGTATAGTCAAGAGATGCTCTTCTTTTTTAACACCATATCTAACCAAACATGTCCTACAGACCCTAGTGTTATCACAATCAGATTACTGCCCATCAGGGAAGCTACAACGGGTTCAGAGAGCAGCTTGGCTTGCCCTGCAGTGAACAAAGAGAACAAACATAAACGTCATGCATGACTGACTCTTCTGGCTTAAAGTTGATTTAAGGTTAAAAGCATCACTTCTTTCATTTGTAAAAAAAATATGAATGCTCTGAAAACTCCTGTCTGTTTGTATAGGCAGCTTGGTGGTAACTACACAATTCCAAAACCCAAAACAAACGTGCAGTGATGTAGTATAGAGCTATGATTGAATGGAACGCCCTACCAGGTCATTATCTCAAAAACTCTGAATAAAATCAGTTTAACAAAACAAGTGAAACAACACATCATATGTACTAGATTAGTGTTGAGTCTATTTTAGTTTTTTTGTTATTTATTGTGTTTAAAATCTGTGGATGGTTCTTTTTTTATTATGTGTTTTGTGATGCTCACCAACAATTTAGGCTGTGAGCATTGACAACTTTTATCCCTATTTATTTTTATTTGATTGTTTTTTGTTGTTATGTATGTTGATGTTTTTTTCTCTCCTTTGTTATGTTATGTAATGTTATGTTGATGTCTTTCTTCTTTGTTATATGTTTTTTGATGATGATTTCTTGTATATTATGTTCTGTGTAGACCGCAGGAAGAGGATCCTAATATATCAAATCAAATCAGTGCATGTACACTCAGATCTGGTTATGTTGTTATGACACAACAGTTCTTGTTCAGTCAGTTACTACTGAGTGGCAGACTCATTTCTTTCTTCATACAGTGGCTCTCCTTTTCTTTCTGTGTACAGCACAGTTCTGTGCATGCACAGTAACCAGGTCAGTGGGTTTCACCCTCTCCTCCTGGCAACTTTCACTGTCCCCGAAGCCTGCTGTGAACTCAAGCCTGTAGCACAGGAGCCTGATGTAGCAGTCAGCACACTCGCTAAGCACCATGCTGTTGCTGCTGCTGCACTCTGTCTTAGTTTCAGTAGGTGCATGCACTGAACTCTCCTGTCAGGGGCCTGAGGCCTGAGATATAGGCTCTTTCAGGTTATCATCATTTGAACATCATACAGTTACACACACAGATTTCACCAAATTGCAGTTATTTGACCAATTGCCAGATTATTTTGTTCTGAAGTGGATATACTGTATACAGCATCCTATTTGATTTTGAGTATGGAAGACCTACTTTTCTATTCCTTTCAAGTCAGCATGCGTTTACAAAAGGCTGTTCAAAGCCAACAATCGGCTTTATAGACAATATGATATATTGAATGTAACCACCTCAACACAATTTATGTGTTTATTTATTTATTATTATTTACATTTATTTTCAATTTATCCTTAAGCACACCCCACGTACACGGACTACCTACCCTTACGCATACAGTCACTTCATTCAGTACTAGCTCTTTCATCCACTGCCACCGAGTGCGATACCCATGCTATTTCTATTGCTCAACTAGTCTCTTGTCTTATTTGTCTAGTCACAACTATTGTCACTTGTCTTATTTGTCTCACTTTGTCTCTTATAACTATTACCACTTCATGTGTCTTGCCTTATTTGTTTTTTTATAACTACGGCCACTTTATTTCTCTTGTTTGTTGCTGCAATGCTGAGGAACTGAAGCTGAATGTTACTCTCTTATACTTGTATAATGGGATGTAACAATAAACGTGAAACTTGAATCTGAGCTGCTTGATGTTGACCACAAAGACAATTGTCACAAAGCAAATGTGTGAGAACACAACCCACTAAAAGGGGGCCGTGTCAACAGCACATCCCAGCTAACGTGCCGTTTCTCACACGCTCACAAACCCTCCTTATCCAGTTCACTCTGGTCTAAAGAAGATTCTAGTTAATCTGAACACACATAATCCCGGATTGGACATGCCTAGGAATATTTACATCCAAACGTGTGCAAGATGTATAAGGGAAATGAAATAACGTGATAACATGACATACTGTTCATCTCCTGTCCATTGGGTGACCTTCTTCTTTGTGATTGGATTGATTTTACGTGTATGAGTTCAGAGATGGGAATGGATGTGGTCCAGGGAAGGTTGTTCGTCTGATTTGTTCTTATTTAAAACGTGAAGAGATGTTCTGAGAACGTTCCTAACGTTCTCGTCTGGCCAGATAGTCTAGCAAGTGTGTCCCGCCAGACAGTCTAATCCAGTTTATTTGAGTTGTGCCCACTACCCACAGCCTGGGCAGCAGTCGCCTGCATATCTAATGAGAGGATTTTAACCTACATTTCTCCTCTGAGTTACCCAGGGCCCTTCCCTAGGCATCCTCATTGCTGAGTGTTTATTAATGACCTGGGGCACTTAGCCAGGGAAGGAGGGAGGAAGGGAGGAAGGGAGGGACGGAGAGAGTGAGAGAAAGAGAGAGAGAGAAAGAGGCAGAATGATGAAGGAAGGGTAATAAATGTTTCCCTCCCCTTACCTAATTAATGTCAAAATGAAAAGTGTTAAAGGCATCTCTTTGCAGGCAGCACGTTGTGTTTCTTTCTACACGGAAGACATCCAACATCATAGATGTCCCCTTCTTTTTCTTATTTCTTTTATTGCAAAGAGTGAATAATGATGAAATAATCAGTGAGTGAATAATCATGAAATGTGCAATCATGACTGTGTAGCTGGTCCTCTGCTATCAAAATATCTCTCTGTCCCTCTTGTTTCCATGGAGACAGATGTTCAGTGAATTACCCGTCTCTCATCACTCAGACCACATTGCCGGTTGTGGTTGGTTCCTCTATAGGTCTTCTGGCAGGTGTTCCGCTTTGCGTGTGGCTGCTTCTCTCACCTCAGACAGAACTTAGTCAGAGAGTTTCTCTACTAAAACATTTACATTTACATTTTTGGCATTTAGCAGACGCCTTATTCCAAAGCGACTTACAATCAATACATTTGAATACTAAGCGTGAATCATAAATGTGAATCAGCAGTCCACCATTCGTTGCAGGAAGAGTAATCTAGCTCGGGCCCGGGGCCACTGATAGAAGGAAAAACCTTCTCCCTATTATCGCCTTCTACTAAAACCTTTTTTATTTTTATTTCTTTTATTTATTATTACTGGAGAAACTGAGAAACAGTAAGGGGGGCAATAGAAGTTCTTAGGGACACAGTAGAGGGGAAAGCGGGTGTCTTTAGGAGACGTAGTGGTGAGGGTCAGAAGATGTCTCAGGAGGAGCAGTTAAGATGTAGCCTGAAGAGATGGGTCTTCAGTCTACGACGGAAGATGGGTAGTGACTCTGCCGTTCTGACAGCCGTGGGGAGCTCATTCCACAAACAAGTCAGGTGTGAACCGACTCACAAGTGAAGCACTCTTGAGCCACATCAAAAAGATGGAAAAGCCAAAGTCTTTATCAGGAGATGTGCAACAACAAGCAGTACAGTATTTTTGAGACTGCATTGGTGGCATTGCTGTTCATTAACAATCACTGTAGTGTCAACCTTGCAGCAGCCGACTGTGGACCAATTGTATGGGGTAGCGGTGGCCTAATGGGTCTGGGGTAGTGATGGCCTAGTGAGCTTGCCTGGTAATCAAAAGGTCATGAGTTCACATGTTCCCACCTGGGAACATCACCACTAGTGTGCCCTTGTGTAAGGTACTTAGCCCTAAATTACTCCAGCGAGACCGTCCCTGTAATGTCTAATTGTAAGGCGCTTTGGATAAAAGCATCTGCTAAATGTAAAAATGGTATGGTTTGCATTTTGACACAGGCATAAAAGCCTGTAGCCTCCATGCTAACCAATGCAACATAACATAATAAGGAGTCTTGTCAAAAAGGGGTGCCTGTTAAAATGTCTCAAGATGTCTATCAAAGCACTCAGCATCTAAAGCGGATGCAATGAAAGCGGGGATATTTAAAGCAACAGACACACCTGGGGTAGAGGCAAAGCCACAGCACTCACTGACACAGGAAACCATCTGTCAAGTTAGAAGACTCATGCTTCATGCATACACGTTTATTTAAAATGACACTCTATTAGACAAACTGCACTTGTAATGTAAATCTAATGTAAGCTTGGGTAAAATGTACGTAGGAAATAGAAAATGCAGTAATCAAAGAGGAACCACAAAGAGGAACAAGAAAACCTCATACGGAGGTGTGGAGAACTGTCAGGATTGGTTTGTTCAAACAAGTGTTTCAGTGTGTTCCAGAGCAACTGTCCAGCCAGTATCCTGCCTTGCACAGGGTTTATACAAGATTTATACCACTGAATACTCAGAATGACATGTCATTTAGGTTACATATTATGTACTACTTCAGGGGAGGCTGGTGGAGGTAGAAATTGGAGGATGGCTTTATTGTATGTATGTAATGCATGGAATGGAATGAGGTGTTTCACACCATTCCTGATTCCGTTCCATGCATTACAATGGCCCGTCCCCCAAGTACTGCGTTCTGTCTCCCTGGTGGCAACGGCCTCTGACACGATTAGCTCTGATAAATAAATAACTCTTTTTACTCTTCATTTTCCGACACACAATGCCCCCCGGGAAACACAGCTTCATAGAGGGAATCACTTCTTAAAATATTGTCAATAAGATCTTAGTAAAAGTAGGCTTACATGTACAATGAACTGTTCATATTATTTATAGTGTCAGGATCTCACTACTCTATAAAGCCCATTTATTTGACTTGAAAATAGTAGACATTCAGACGAGTAACATGTAATGCAATAATTACACAAGACCTGATCACAGTGCAATTGATCAATCAGGTGATTGATCTATAAGTCTCATAGACATTAATAAAATAATCCCCTGGAGTAATTAACCTAGTTTCCCTTTCTGTTAACTATCAATCTATACTTATCAATCAATATTCCTCTCAGTTTTCATTTATTTAAACAGATGCCTCAGGCTATCTGTTTCATTTTGGGCACTGTCGACCAACAGACAAAGAAGAAAAGAAATTCAGACATCAGACAGCATGATAGCAGCCTGGCAGGCTAATTGTCAGAGATAGACAGCCTCTCATTGAAAAGAAAATGGCCCCAAACTAGTGCATATCTTTTGGTGTGTTTAAATGCAGTTTGTAGGTGGCTATTTAGAGAAGCTGTTCGAGCTCTGGACTGGCCTGATAGCTCAAGTTGGTGGTAGGTTGGTGAAAGACTAACCTTGACTCGTTTGTTTACGAAAGCTGTAAAAATACACATAGGTCACTTAAGTAACACACACACACACACACACACGCACACACACACACACACACACACACACACACACACACACACACGCGCACACACACACACACACACACACACACACACACACACACACACTTCCTGAGATGTGAGTTGAGCTTGGGATACATGACCACTTCCCCCACAGAGGCTCAGTGAGGGGCTGTCGCTTATGAGGCATCTCACGCAGGTACGGAGATGTGAGAGGTAGATAGGATGCCAAAAAAGTGTGTGTGTGAAAAGTGTGTGTCTGTGTGTGTGTGTGTGTGTGTGTGTGTGAGAGTGTTTGCATGTGTGCAAGTGTTTGTGTTGTGTGTTATTTTGTTGTGTTGTGTGTTATTTTCAATCCCTTTTACCACAAATGATTACAGGCCTTGAAATAAATATTGTAGTTGATTTGTTTACCCATATAAAACACTGTAAAACCACATTCTGTATGGAGATCAGTTAAAGCAGCTACAACTGTAAGCTGTTAATGATTTTTCATTCAGCTGTTACTCATCACAATTTAACAGCCTATCGTCATCAATTAGACACATTTTCATTGGTTGGCATAAATCAGTTTACACATCTTATTTCACCAGGTGATGGACACCCTTTCCAAGCTCTCCTACTCTGCAATTGCACAAGAGAGAGGATTCAAGTAAGTCTCACTCTCACCTATGCTATGTTTCAGTCAAAAAAAGAAAATTGACAACCTAAAAGGTGTTACACTATATGTCTGTTCAATTTCAATGCTATTGTTCTCCGCATCATCAGTTTATTGAAAAGGTGTGAGAATATCTGCAGGCTAAAATACGTAGCTTGGTAAAAATCGGTTTTAGGGAGATTGCCTATCTGAATTGTTTCTGAACCTTTATCACTTACAACTACTCAAATATGAAATGACAGCTGTAAATAAGGTATGCATTTTACTGCACATTTTCTTGTTTTTCTTCAGGCCATTTCCGACAGAGGAAAACATGAAAGACGAGGATATTTACAATCACCTGGAAGACCTTTTAGAGTATGTATAGGGTCTGAGGATCCTCCTAATAGGTCATAATATCGATATTGACAGGACACGTGTATATCCTCTGCACTTTGTGCATCCTCTCCTGGGGTTTGGACTCCCACATGTTTTGGTAAAAGCTGGCTTCACCTTCTGCTTTACTGTCAGAGGAAACAGATGAGTAATTGTGCTTTGTGTTTTTTCGCTGATCGTTTGCATCCCACCCACATGGCAGCTCAGGACCGTTGCTGTTGCACTGTGATTGACAGGCGAGCTGAGAGAGAGAGAGAGAGAGAGAGAGAGAGAGAGAGAGAGAGAGAGAGAGAGAGAGAGAGAGAGAGAGAGAGAGAGAGAGAGAGAGAGAGAGAGAGAGAGAAAAGAGACTGGCATGAGGTAGGATGATTGTGGGCAAGGCACAGAGATAATCAAAGTGGAGTGTTTTAGGATTTGGTGTGTTCAGTTTGTGCATCAGCTCCCCTGTGAGTGAACACAAATGTGTGTGTGTGTATGTGTGTGTGTGTGTGTATGTGTATGTGTATGTGTATGTGTATGTGTGTATGTGTGTGTGTGTGTGTGTGTGTGCTTGTGTCTGTATTTGTCAGTGAGAGTGTCCTTGAGGATGAGGATGACTTGTACGCACCTGTGTATGGACCAGAACACGACGATGAAGGGGGAGAGATGATCTACGAGGATCTAATGAGGACTGAGCAGCATCCCCCACCGGTATCCCCCCCCCCACACACACACACCACAACCACAAGCAGGCTTCACAGTTAATGCAATTCTTTCCAACAACAATCCTACCCGCAAACTGACATACATACTGTAATTAGCTTTCTAGTTCATGTATCAACAGCAAACCTTACCAGCTCTACTTAGGGCAAAAAGCCTAGGTCAAAGGTCAAAGCCTACCCCCATTTCAACTAAGATGACAAAACAGAATCAGAAGCGCCTCAACAATGATGCATGATTTATTTAATTATTATTATTTTATTTTGTTTTAAATCTTTGGATTTAGGTGTCATGAGGACAGATATTAATTCTACTCCCAACATAAAAAATGATGTGGCTAATATAGCAGTCGTGAAGTAGATTCAGGTTGCATCCAGTAGTATTTAGTAATACAGTATTTAGTGGTGTCTGTGTGTCCCCACAGAAGCAGGCTGAGATTGATGTCCGAAGCTGCTGCCTGTCTGAGATCAAACAGACAGAGGAAAGATACACAGAGACCCTGGAGTCTATAGAAAAGGTAAGTCGCTTCCTCTCTGGAACAACAGCAGGCGCTGTACAGTATGTACAGTATGTACAGTAGCATCACATCCCATTCCTTAATATCCTTTGCATGATGGCATTGATGTTTATTTAAACATTTGATGTGTGTATTAAGCACTCAATTTGACAACGTATTGAAGGCTTGCCTGTAGTTATGTTATGTAGATATGTATGTTACGTGGTGGTAAGTTTCAATAGCATGTCATACAATATTATTTGTTCTTTGAAGAGATTGAATTTTGACTGGTTTGTGCATCTACAGTACTTCCTGAATCCATTGAAGAAATTCTTCTCTGCAACAGAAATTGACAAGGTTTTTCTCAACATTCCAGTAAGTAACACAATGCAATGTGTCCTCCATAGTTTGAAACTATAGGGAATGTTGAGTTGAATGTTGTGAGACTGATCATTAAAAAAAAAACAAGACAACACACATCATAGTTTTGATGCAGGCAGACAGCTGAAACTTAAAAGAAAGAAAGAGAGCCTCACACTCTTGCTCTGATGCTCATTATTTATTTATTCAACCAATGTTTTGGCAGCAAGCCGCCTTCTTCGGGGTGGCAATCAAAATATATATTTGAAACCCTGAAGAAGGCCGAAAACGTTGTTTTGAGAGATTGATAATGTCACTATAATGCAGGACCTGGTAAAAGTTCACAAGAGCCTAATGGTGGATGTACAGGACTCCATCCTCAACAAGAACGCCTTGAACCTCTACCAGATCTTCATCACCTATAAGGAGAGGTATTGTTCAGTACAGCATTATTGACAGTATAGCACATTTACCATTTATACATTTCAGGAATACAGTACCTCCAAATCATTGTACTATTTTCTAATGTTCTACTGAGCTTCTGTTCTCTATCTTCTCGACTCTAGACTGCTCATTTACGGAATATACTGCAGTCGAGTTGAAATAGCCATCGCAGTGTTGGACATTATCTGCAGGGAGAAAGAAGATGTTCGTCTGAAACTAGAGGTAAGACGCTTGATCATCATGACAAGTCTCACTGAGGAACTCACTGCCTCAACAGTAACAGTGAATTGGTTTTCCAGCGCCCTCTAGTGGCCAAAATATGTACCACAGAATACCAAATACAGTTTGATAAACGATGAGTTGTTGTTTATGTCACAGGAGTGCTCTAAGCGAGCGAACAATGGGAAATTTACCCTGAGAGATCTCCTTGTTGTCCCAATGCAGAGAGTCCTCAAGTACCACCTGCTCTTACAGGTATAGTAAACCACACTGCAGGTATGCTTACAACCATTGTTGAAAAAAACAAACAATATCTTTCTATAATAAAAATAAAAATATTTAAAAAAAATAACAAAAAACAATATCTTTCTCAGTATCCATGAGCAATGCACTTCCTTGTTTGGTTGTTTGTTTTAGAGTGAAGATATTGTTTTTTTTTCTTCTTTTCTTTACACAAAGTTTTCTCTTATCTGCGACGAGAGTGTGATAAAACAAATGACCACCTGGGGGCGACATCCTCCACATCTTTCCTCTTCCTCCATCCTTTGATCTCAGTTGTTCAAATCCTGGAGAGCATAGACTCGCCAGGGGCAGGCCGGTGGAGGTAGAAATCGGAAATCATTATAATGCATGGAATGGGATTAGGAATGGTAGGCTCATTTTAATGCATGGAGTGGAATGAAGAATCATTCCGTTCCATGAAGAATTATTCCGTTCCATGCATTACAATGTGCCCCTCTTCAAACTTTCACCAGCCTCCCCAGAGACTCACATAACAGTGGTGGCTCAGTTACAATTATTCCTATTCCAGTAAATCCTAAACCCTCTGACATGTTATCCTCTGGTTAATATGATTCAGAGTTTACAGAGTAAAGGTAGCAGGGGGGAGTGGACGAGGGCCATGAACTAGGTGCTTTAATTGCTGAGGGGGCCAGGGCCCTATGGTAAATAGATGACAACCCCTGGGGTTCTCACAGCTCTCCTGTGGATAGACCTGGGAAAGGGAGTAAGGGGACGAGGAGGGAGGGAGGGAGGGAGAGAGGAAGGACTTTGGGTTGGAGGAGCAATACATGTCTGCTACCTTGTCACAGAGAAACAGACAGTTAGCAGTGCAGTGTGGGATGCAGTCAATCAGAGACGTGGCCACCTATGGTCCCTACTGTAGGAAGGAGGTTTAGCAGGACAAACTTGGAAGGTCGGGTCGCACTCGACTACAGATAGTTTGATGCCTTGGGAGACATTATTTTATGGGACTCTTTGATTCTGACCACTTCTGGTGAAACTGTCTGTCATATCATTAGTCTTTGTTATATAAAACCTGAACTTACTATGGTGTTGATTAATGAAAGGCCCTTGATGGCAACTTGTTCCATCCATCATTGTCTGTCATTGTCTCCTAATCCTGATGGAAGCCTGGCTCAGCCAGTCCATCATGACGCACTTTGAGCTGCAACGTTTGCAGGAAAAGTTATTATTATTATTATTATCAACAGTGAATCAAGCGGTGATTGCTCTTCATCATTCGTCTATTGTTTTGCTAATAGGAGCTTGTCAAACACACCTACGACACTGGCGACAAGAGCAACTTAAAGATGGCGTTGGATGCCATGAAAGTAAGTGGCCTACTTGTCTTTCCTTAAGCATTGTAGTTGTGGGTCTGTTTGAAGTGTTTTCCATTTTAGCTCCCACTTCTCATTCAAAGGACTCAGTTAGCTAAAGAGCTACACACTCTCCAAGAAGACAAGCAGTCAGAAAAGAAGAATTCAACTTTCAATATACACTGCCCCGATTGAGTAGATAAGACATGACATAGAATTATATAGGAAGGAGTACTATACAGTTGGGGAAATAAGTATTTCACCCCCTGCTGATTTTGTGAGTTTACCTCCTTACAAAGAAATGAACTGTCTATAATTGTAATGGGAGGTTCATTTTTAACAGTGAGAGACAGAATATAAAAGAAAATCCCATTATATGCATTTTTTAAAAATATTTGTGTTTTATTGAGTAAAATAAGTATTTAAGTTATGTGACCGTGAGGCGCACAGAGTAGTCCTCTCACTTTAAGAAAGTACTCCTAATCTCAACTCGTTACCTGTATAAAAGACACCTGTCCACAGAATCAGAGTCTTATTTCCCCCGCTGTATGTCACCTTCCGCTCCCTTCCGACCCACCGAACCAGAGATGAGTTTGTGATTTGACAAGATTAAGTGGCAGTTACACCAGGGGACTGACAGATGTAGGCTTGTTTTTTTGAACCCCAATTGCTTGGAGTAGGAGCAGGAGATCAGACTAGCATTGATTTCATTTGTTCAACAATCCTCTTGACTCTGATTGGGGATGAAGGGTGCTTGGGTTAATCAGTGTAATAAATGTCTCCATGAGTTCCCCAGTGAGATTTGGTGCTTATTCCTGGTCTCTTGCTAGTCTTTCAGGCTGAGTTTATGAATAACATTATTTCAGTGAAGTTGTATGCTGTCATTACATGCAAATATTTTGAAGAAGGATAGACTGAACAATCACCATGGCCAGTTCACTTGATTGGGGAAATGTTTTTGAGCATTGACTGTGGTTTCTTTCTGGACTAGTACTATATATTCAACCGTGGAAATGTTCCCCTGTCTGTATGTTGACCAGGACCTGGCCCAGTACGTCAACGAGGTGAAGAGGGACAACGAGACGCTGAGGGAAATTGACCAGTACCAACGGTCCATTGAGAACCTGGTACGTTCCCAACTCAGGATCATGGACCGTCATAGACAATCACCTTATGATCCCAAAACCAGCCACGTTACTTTCTGTGACTACAGCCATTATATCTATAATATACTGCACTGTATATTCCCCTAACCCTAAAGTGGTGATTTGGTGAGGATGTTAGTATCGTATTAACCATTTCACTCCATGTCCTCCCTATAGAACCAGCCCTTGGTAAGCTATGGCAGGCCCAAAGGGGACGGAATAGTCCGGATGGTGTCTAACATTGACAAACGGAAACAAGACAGGTGAGATGCAACATAGTCTGGAATGATCATTTTTGGATCATTATCAATCAAACACCTTATTTCTGGAGCTGCTGTTAAGCAGCGTGAACTGTTCCGGTGCAGGCACATTTTCCTGTTCGACGTGGCAGTAATCGTGTGCAAGAGGAGAGGAGACAACTACGAAATGAAGGACGTGATCGACCTCCAGAACTTCAAGATCACCAACAACCCCACCACACTCAGAGAGAGCAAAAAGGTCAGTTGTCTCGGCTGAGCGACACCGCACTGCGCACTCCTACTCAATCAACATCATTATACAGGTTTCCATGTGAGACTGCATAATATTTATTTGACTGTGGGAGGAGAGCTATTCAAATCGATAAGATCATTCTTACGTTGGGAAACTAGGATGAGCTTTAAAAAAAAAGAAAAGAAAAAAGAAAGAAAGAAAAAAGTTTAACATGTTTAACCATTTAGCAGACGCTTTTATTCAAAGCGACTTACAATTCGAGATGACAGGGATAGGGGGTCTCCCTGGAGTAATTTAGGGCTAATTTCCTTACCCAACAGCACATTAGTGGTGGTGTGCCCAGGTGGGATTTGAACTGATGACCTTCTGATCACCAGTCCAACTCACTACCCCTAAATCCCATATGGATAGAAAACTACCGCATCTTGTTGCTCGGGCTGCTAGATGTTTTATTACAGAGAAGGGAGATTGATGTCATTCTCCTGGAGAATCTAGATTTGATTGAATGCAGCCTTTTTCTGTATGCACGGTATAATGTATGTTGTTGCTTGGTGCTCTTTCACAAATTGTGTTGTGGTGGATGTGTTGCTAACGTGAGCGTGACAATTTGCCAGAGGGGGGGGGTGTTTCTGTGGCTTTAATAGAATGGAACAGAAATTAGCTACTTTTCGTGTGATTGCAGAAGAGAGAGACTCTGTCATGTCTCTAATTTGACAGAGACACGTACGTCTTTTATTCCAAAGAGTTTTTCTCATTGGTAATGGTCACTGATGGTTTTTCGAAATGGAGGAATTAACCACACTGCTGTCATCTTTCTTTACCCTCTTATCCCCACTATCCTCCTCACCACTTAGAGAGCTCAGTGTCATATGCTCTTCTTACACATCACAAAGATACGCCCGCACGCACACACACACACACACACACACACACACACATGCACGCGCACACACACACACACACACACACACACACACACACACGCACGCACGCACACACACACACACACACACACACACACACACGCACGCACGCACGCACGCACGCACGCACGCACGCACGCACGCACGCACGCACGCACGCACACACACACACACACACACACACACACACACACAGAGGGAAACAAAAGACAGAGAAGCTAAAGGGGCATGCTAATATCAAGTGATGAATGTGCACAGTCCTCCAAGGCTGCTCATGGCTATATATCACTTTGTAATAAATTAAACTTCAGAGTGACTATGCAGAGCAGAGCCCAACCTTCCCACACTGCTGTGGAGCGTCACCCACGTCTCATATCTGCTGAGATGATTGTGAACGTCCCACAGGACTCTGGGAACACTCCAGATTATATTACACACTAAGGGCCAGTTTCACAGATAAGGCTTAAGCCTAGTCCTAGACTAAATCACGCTTTCACTGGAATATCTCCTTTGAATACGCTTTTTAGTCTAGGATTAGACTTCAGCCTTGTTTACATTTACATTTACATTTTTGGCATTTAGCAGACGCCTTATTCCAAAGCGACTTACAATCAATACATTTGAATACTAAGCAAGTGAATCATTAATCCACCATTCGTAGCAGGAAGAGTAATCCAGCTCAGGCCCATTGATAGAAGGAAAGGGCCTTGTCTGTGAAACCGGCCCTATAGATCATGTATAGATGTTTCTGAAAATGCCTGTGCTTTGTGTGTGTCTGTGTGGGCATGTGTCTTTTTGTCATGTCGTCTCCTCTCGCCTTGACCTCCATAGTGGTGCTACGGGTTCTTCCTGACCCACCAGCAGGGGCAGAGTGGCTTTGAGCTCTTCTTCAAGACCAAAGAGCTGAAGAAGAAGTGGCTGGATCAGTTTGAGATGGCCATGTGAGTGAAGAGTACAGCATACACCTGTCCTGTAGATATCTACGGTGTTACAGAGAGGATGATGACACATTTCAACACAACATATAAACAGTGTGGATCAAAAAACCCAAAACCTGAACCTCACCTTTTGTGTGTGTGTGTGAGTGTGTGTTTTTCGGAGACAGACAGCGGTGTTGACTCATATCAGTCACACTGTTTGCTAAGGTCTTAACTCTGAACAAACACACATCTCTGACAGCAGAGACGTATCACACTCTCTTTCTCTCACACACACACACACACACACACACACACACACACACACACACACACACGCGCACACACGCACACACACACACACACACACACACACACACACACACACACACACACACAGGAAAACTGACCCTGGAATGCAATATGGAAGAGATTTGTTGTCAAGTATATATTTTATCACCAATAAAACGTTTTCTATTTAGGAATAGAGTGATTTGGGGGGGGTTCACTTATTTGGTGAAATACAAAATATAGTTTTGAAGTGTCATGCTCCATGGAGAAATTATTTAGCTTTGGAGATGGAGATGAGTGTGAGTCATTCACAGAGGCCTGCTGAGTGCCAGTAATGACACTACTCAAGTTGTATATTACAGTGCAGTTTCATCTTAACTCTACACAGTGTGAGGAGAAGGCAAGGAGGGAAATAGAGAAACGGAACTAAGGTCTTAAACAACGAGGAGATAATCAAACCTACAGGAAACTCAAAATATGCTCAGTTCATTAACGGAGGTGGCAGTGGAGATACCTTGGAACTGTCGTTCTTGGGGCTCTTGGAAGAGGAAAAAACAACAACTTCAGTGTGTGTGTTTGTGTGTGTGTGTGTATGTATGTGTTTGTGTGCGTGTGCGTGTGTGTGTTTGTGTGCAGGTGCGTGTGCGCGTGTGTGTGTGTGCCCCTTGTGGTGTGACACACACAAACACACCACAAGGGGCACATTTAGACAACAGATTGTGCCTTCAAAGCAGACATGGGCTCTTGTTGCAGGGCTCAATCACAGAAGCATCCACCTAAAATGCACCCCGATGGCACATTAGTCTCAAAGAGTATCCCGCCAGTTCCTTTTACCCCCAACTTCAAAGAAATGCAGAATTCAAAGTTTCTCGATCAGACGGAGCTGTTATCGTCAGTTACATCTCACTTAAAAACACATTCAGAGCCCCGCGGTGGTGTAGCGGTCTAAGCACTGGCCGCTAGTGCATGCTGCCCACCGGGGCCGGGGTTCGTATCCCGGCTCGCCAGATCCAGATATGGCCGAGGCACACGGGAAGCGGCATATTGGCCGGCCGCTTCCGAGGGTGGGATAGGAGTATTTCTGGACTAGGATCCGTCGCGCAACACCGCCCCCGTCTGGTGCTGGAGTAACGGTACTGGGCTCGAGGAGCCAGTCAGCCTAGTCTGCCTGGCGGCCTCCTCTGGGACTGCCGGCCACGGGGTCGGGCGGCGGATCCTTCGCAATAGGCAGGGGATAATTGGATGCTAAGTTGGGTTAAATTGGCTACCAAATTGGGTGAAAAGGGGATAAAATCTGAAAAAAAAATAAAAAAAATAAAAAAAATAAACACATTCAGAGTCAGACACATCATCCCCACTTTCCCACATTTCTTCCCCCTCTCTCTCTCTCTCTCTCTCTCTCTCTCTCTCTCTCTCTCTCTCTCTCTCTCTCTCTCTCTCTGTCCAGGTCCAATATCCACCCGGAGGACGCCAACACCAACTGCCACCAGTTCCGGATGCACACTTTCGAGAGGATCACTTCCTGCAGCGCCTGTCACCTGCTCCTCAGGTGAGACTACTCGATGGTTTTCGAAACAAAACAATACCTGAGAATCCACCGCTCGCTAGTCACTTTTCCTATTCAACACAAACATGCCAGGTCGTAGTTGTTTTTGTTGAAGCGTGTCCATGCGTTGCTCTACTGTACATACATACTGTTTGTTGTCGCTGTGATGTCTCTTGTTTCTTCCAGGGGGATCTTTAACCAGGGCTATCTCTGTACTAAGTGTGGGCTTGGGGCCCATAAGGAGTGCCTGGGTAGACTTGGCGTCTGTGGGAGAACAGGTGCGACGAGAAACCGTAGACTCTCCTCTATACTGATTTCCTATTTGCAGGCTCTCAGTTTCCTTTGCCGTATTTAATATTTAATAGCGACTTCATCTTGACCTCACACAGCCATACTGTATTCAACTCACTATGACACTTTTTCCACCTGATTACAGATTCTGCCACACCGAGGCTGCAGGTAAAACCACCACTGTTACAGTCGTGCACGAGCGCGCACGCACGCACGCACGCACGCAGGCAGGCAGGCAGGCACGCACATGCACACACACACACACACACACACACACACACACACACACACACACACACACACACGGGCAGACACACATTCACAACTCAAATTGTGTAGCTTGGAGCTAAGTGAATATGAGTTGATGGATGGAGTGATTGACAGAATGGATAATTAAATACTGGAAATACTGTACAGTACTCTCTGTTCCTGAGTACAGCTCATCTCTTGCCTTTTTGCGATTGCACTCAAACTTTAATGTTAGTAATTTTGCCAGCGCTCATGACCTGTTCGTCAGGATGTACAAGAGTGTTTTAGTAATTAAATTAATTTTAGTGGCTAGAGTACCCCTGCCCCCTCCTTATTGCCACAGTAAGACAGCAGCTGGGAGCTGGGCTTTCTTGTATAGAGACGTTTCATTTTGTTCTCTCAGTCTCTCGTCTCTTTCACTTATGAAATGGACGTAACATCACATCCAAAGACAGGAAGTACACTGTATTCACAGAGGCGTCTTATGGCCGTGACTCATACCGTTCTATCAGGTCAAGCTGATATTGCAGACTGGGTGTGAATGATATTCCCTCTCTCTCTCTCTCACACTCTCTCCACCCCTGCCTCTCTCTCTCTCTTCTCTCTCCCTCTCTCTCTCTCTCTTCTCTCTCTCTCTCTCTCTCTCTTCTCTCTCTCTCTCTCTCTCTCTCTCTCTCTCTCTCTCTCTCCTCCCTCCCACAGAGAGCAGCAACAGCTTGGAAACAACCAGACCCAGGTCAGTGTGGCTTGACTGTGTCATTTCCATAACGCATCCTGGAGGTTCACTCTCCTATGCTAAGTGCCCTACATAATGCTAATGCTAACAAGTAAAAAAGTAAAATCAGGTAAGGTCTTCTAAGTGAATACATGGAAGATATGTAGAGCTCTCCCCAAAGACTAGCTTTTCTATCCCTTCTCACTCTTGTCACTTAAATGCACAACGGACAAATTAGAAGTTGATGAATAATAATGCTCCAACCGCCTATATTCAGTAATTTCTCACCACTCAGGGTTATCTGCTGTAAGAATTCAGTCAGGAGAAAATGAGCATATGGTAAATCCTAACTGAGAAACACATTTTTTTTTAATAAGGAACAAAAAAAAAAAAGTGATAAGACAATCTAGCACTTAATAAGAATGTTATGTCAGAGGAATGCAACGCACGTTATACTGTACAAGTCCTTTCTCACCGCCCCAGAAAGATATGAAAACTCAGGACAGAATGAAGAGATGAATTGGAGTGGGCGGATTCATTAAGAAAACCTCAGCAGGAGGGGACACGCCTGCGGAAAGCACTCCAGCTCTCCCCATGCCCTGGCCTCAGTGATATAGTTATGCCCGTGTCGCTTGGCTAGGCAATTCATTTCCATAAGCTCTTTAGGAGGCGAGGCAGCATGCCTTTTGTTCTTATTAAAAAAGTATATTAAGCACATGGGTGCATGATATTTCAACCTCATCTGAGGTCATTTCCAGCTCTTTTTTCAGACATAGTTTTTTTTTGGGGGGTGAGTAAGCTCACAATAATGTTAGTACAACCACCAGTTATTGAGCGAATAATAATTATATAGTACAGAATAGGGGGCAGCCCACCAATATAAATACTTCTTTTCTTTTCTGCAGTTCTCCAGATCTAGTAGTTTCTTCTGGCTGGTTGTGCAGGGGAGTCTGGCTGGATGGCAGATGTATTTAAGGGCTAGCTCTGTGAGCAGTCTAGAGGGAGAGTAAGAGGCCTTGTCTTGTTAGTTGGCAGGGGTCTTTAGTCTTTCCTTTAGTGCAGTGCTAGCGCTTGTGTTAGCCTGCCATTCTGTTCACACACGAGGTCCTAGACTAGACCCGACAGTAGCTGGTGTTTGTAGCGGTGCAAATGCTGCTCTAGAGATGCATGCTATCAGAGTAACTTATAGTGCTTTAAGTACCTGCCATATCCAGCTCCTTCATTAAAGACAAATCACAATAAGATGCACCCGTCTTCACCCCTCCTGAAGGGTACTCCATGTTCTCAACAGGTATATATATATATTCAGCAGCCTGTTAGCTAGTTATATATTCCTTCCTTCATAAGGTGTCTCATCTCTCAAGCTCCTTCCTTCCCCTTTCATTACCCGTGTTCATTGTCTCTCTCTGCATGTCTCCTCTCCTCCCAGGTCTGCCCAGGATGGTGGTGATCAGAGACTACTCAGGTGTCCCCTGTCCAGAGAGCGGACCCCCGCTGGGCGTTCATGCCGGGGACATCATAGAGCTGATCTGTGCCGACCTGCATAGCTCCTGGTGGCAGGTGTGTGTGTGTGTGTGTGTGTGTGTGTGTGTGTGTGTGTGTGTGTGTGTGTGTGAGAGAGAGAGTGTGTGTGTGTGTGTGTGTGAGAGAGATCTCCATTCCCAAAGAACTTCCCTCTCTTAATCCTCAAACTCAGACATCAATGTCTGTGGCACCCTGCTGAGCAGAATGACACATTACAGATTTTTTGAGGACTACTGAACCCGTAAAATGTATGAATCTCTATTGGTATAGCAAGTCACATACAGTATCTCAAGTTTCAAGTTTCAAGTTTAAGAGAGTAACATTCTTAGGCATCCGTTGACATTGCAGGCAGCACAAAGACAAATAAGGCAATAAGGCAAGATAAGTTAATAAATACACTTAATAAATAAAGTGTCTATAGTTAACACATAAGTTAGATCATTGGACAAGTTGTAGTAGACAAATAAGACAGGACACAATTTAGCAGTACAAAATAGTAAACAATAAAATAGTACAAAGTAGAAATGTCATGAGTTTTGCACTCAGTGGCGGTGGGTGTGAGAGGTCGTATTGAGTAAAGTGATTGTGTGCTTATGTTTAGGTAGTCCATATACATCGGATGGGCTTGGGGATAATAGTCATTTGTCTTCAGTATGCTTGTTTGTGAGCCTGATTGCCTGGGGGAAGTAGCTGTTGGTTAGCCTGTTAGTTTGGCCCTGAGGCTTCGTGAAGAGGCTTCGTGTTTCGGACGGCATCAGTTCGAACAGACTGTTGGGGTGGCTGGGATTTCTGATGATCACTGACACTGTTTGTTATATATATCCTGGATGGAGGGAAGCTCACATCCACTGAGATTACTTCAACACACACAAAAAGTTCTGCGTGTACCGTGGGTTAAGCTGCATTCATTCGGTACACACGCGAACCGAACCGAAGGAGGACCCGCACCGAACGTTTTTGGTATGAATAGGTGAACCGTTACACGCCCTAGTCACCAGCTAATTTAATCACTGAGTTGGAGCCATGTGTGGGTGTACAGGGAGTAGAGGAGGTGACTCAGGACACAGCCCTGGGGGGGCTCCTGTGTTGAGGGTCAGAGGGGTGGAGGTCTTTGAGCCAATTCTCACCACCTGTCGTTGGTCCGACAGGAAGTCCAGGATCCAGTCGCATAGGCCGGGGTTAAGGCCTAGGTCTCTGAGCTTGGTGTCGAGCCTGGAGGGGACAATGGTGTTGAACGCTGAACTGTAGTCTGACGAACAGCATCCTCACATATCTCTGTGTGTTATGGTGATACCATTCCAGTTTACCACTACAGTAAGAACCCGGGTATGGGGATGTTGAAGTAAGCATTAATAAAAGATGTCGGTCGGTAGATGGTAGTTCATAATCCACACACACTTCCGTGGGTGAATTTTGCCTGGGTGCGTAACTCCAGTCCTTGAGGAATGTCCTATGTGCCGTTCTCATACTTACAGCATTTTGATTTGTTCTGAGAGATGAGGTGATCTAACCAATTAACCAACTTAAATTGAATTAAGCATTTTGGAGAGATAATAAACTGCAGGCACGACTTCCCCCTGAGGACTGTGCACTAGTTTAGCCAATTAGCACAGTCTCACGTACTAGGACTGGCATATTAGTGGCCAATCTCATGTGACTTCGGGTCACCCAGTTGTTTCCACTTTATCGCCTCCCTTCTTTTTTTGGGAAACAATGATGATTTATGGGAGGTTCTTGGGGGAGCTCGCTCGGCCGTTTCTCATGGCTGTTTTTTTACGACCTCGCTAAAAGGCTCATCCTCCTCCTGGTGCTGCTCCGTTCTGACTGCCGTTTCTGCCAACAGCCCGGCTGGGAATAGACACGTAGCCCGATTTCTTCTTTTTTTTTTGCTCTTGGCTCACTCATCTTTGTTTGATCGCACACACGCTAGCCAGGAAATGAACGCCAAGAGACACTACACTAAAGCCCGGCCCCCAAGTTTAAAGGAGTACAGACTGCGGAAAAAATAAGTCTGGGGGTCCGCTCGGTCACTGCGCGCGTCGTCGCAGTTGCGTACGGTTACGCGCACCGACTGTATTTCGATATGGGTATGGGGAATAACCGAGGCCTGGTTGAATGATAACGCACATCTGCGTGTTTATTTTATCCTATGCATAACGACAGTCTAATAAGGCTACTTAATCTTGCCGGTCCCCGGGGGGCGCCAGAAGATGGAATTACAGAACGTAGAGAATTCATATCCCCTGTTACCCAGAAGGCAATTATCTCCATCCCAGTGGCAGAACAATACAATCAATCACTGTAATTTCATTTGATCCTTTGGTTGCTGTCTGTTTACTCTGCACCGAGTAATAAGTTTAATCTTTATCACGGCGCTTATCGAAGGCGTAACAAATAGAGAAGGCCTCTCAAAAGATCTCTGATGAAATGTTATTACGCTGAATGAATCAGAGAGATGGGTCAGGATTCGCTTTCTAATGTAGTTATGGCAACGGGTTGCATGGGGCAGAAATGCATTTCATACTCACTGTAATAATAGATACGATACGAGTGAGTGAAGGAAGGAGTGTGGAGAGCTGAAGCAGACAGGAAGCTGAGTGCACAACACTACATGACCCCGACTCTGACTTATTATAACACTACATGACCCCGACTCTGACTTATTATAACACTACATGACCCCAACTCTGACTTATTATAACACTACATGACCCCAACTCTGACTTATTATAACACTACATGACCCCAACTCTGACTTATTATAAGAACGACTTCAAATGTCCCTATAGTCTGAATTGGAAAATCAACATTTTCAATAGCATCATCTTGATACGTTGTTAACGTGCAATGGATTATTATATGGTATGGAATATAATAATAATGACTTCATGAAAGTACAGTATATAACCACAGACCTCTATTAGGTCAAAGAGGAATTAATCCATTTCATAACTGAAATAGGTTTGCTTAATGCAGCTCAATAAAGACTGCCCATATCGTGTTTGGAAAATTAGTTAATGATTTCCATAAACCCCCAGTCAGCTTCAGGCAGTTAGATATAACACAATAGTTTGTCTCCAGTACGTGTCAGGGCTCACACTGTTTTGGTATTCAAAGACCAGAATAAGATTCATTATTTAGTGTTAAACGAGGCTCTTGTTTTGATGCAGTACAAATCTAACTGCCGGCAGAGTTTGAACCATAATTAACTTGGGCTGTAAATTAGAGGCACTGCTTGTTGTGAGCTAATTGTC
>NC_137686.1:21518898-21566398 GCF_963989245.1 Nansenia antarctica | reverse complement strand
AATCTGTCTGACAGGACATGACATTTCACTCTGGATGACTGTGAAGAGAGGGATGTGACAGCTGCTGACACGCTCACCTGTGGGACACCTCTGATTTCAGCGGGGGCCGTGCCTTTTCTGCTAAACTGGAGAAAAACAAACAAACCAGTAGGTGATGCGAAAGGAAGGACTTCAAGACAAACAGCCACCTCCACAAACGAATAAGACATTGAATGTAAACAGCCACATCGACGACGACACCACCACCACCAACAACAACAACAACAACAACAACACCAAGTGAAGTGAGCAGACAAAATTTGATGCGTCAAAGAAAAGGTTAGCCCCATGTGTCTCCTGAAAACGAAACGTCCTCCCGCCTCGTTTGGCTCGCGCCGCGTTCTGCTTCAGAGGGCGTGTGTGAGGGGTGTTTGTGCTCCGCTCGCCTGCCACTCACGTAGCGCCTTCACGGCAGAGCCTCGACACACTCGCCGGCTCCCCAGTGCATTCTGGGACAGATTTCTTCACTGAACTCCTCCGCCCCCACATATCTAACCTAGTGTGTGTGTGTGTGTGTGTGTGTGTGTGTGTGTGTGTCTGTGTGTGTGCGCGGAGGATTTAGTATGCCGCTTCCTGTCTGGTTCCTGTAATTGATAAGCCAAAGAGGGTAAACGGTTGATATATAGTCGATATAAAACAAGCAAAAACATCCACAAAAGCTGATGAAAACATGATGTGAGGAGTACTGTTATAATACAGAGTAGAGGTTCAGTATAAGCTGAATTTACACAAACAACAATGGCCAAAACGTTACCTTTTACATTTGTACTGATTTTGTGTGTGTGTGTGTGTGTGTGTGTGTGTGTGTGTGTGTGTGTGTGTGTGTGTGTGTGTGTGTGTGTGTGTGTGTGTGTGTGTGTGTGTGTGTGTGTGTGTGTGTGTGTGTGTGTGTGTTGGTCGGTCAGACAGCAGTGGAAGCATATTGGCCTGTATTTGGATGTCCCTGTGGGGATAGAGGAGAAGGCAGGCAACCATATTGCAGAGTTGACAAGAGCTAGTTTACCCAGCATGCTGGCCTGCCTGCTCAGATGGGCGTTCAGATGGTAACAGGATTGGTGGTTGTATGGTGGGGAATTGCAGCCGCCTTCTTTTGACAGGAAACGTGCTGTGTGGAGTCTTACCTCTGTGACATGCATATAAGTGGTTTGAAATGCAGTACCAGACCTTTTTATCTTGTTTCATATACACTCACTGAACACTTTAGGACCACCTGTAGTCCTTCTCATTCATGCAATAGTTTAATGGTGGTGGGGAATGTTTTCATGGTACACTTTGGGCCCGTTAATACAAATCAGCGCTTGAATGCCATAGCCGATTTGAGTATTGTTGTTGACCATCTGCATCCCTTTATGGCCGCAATTTACCTAACTTCTAATGGCTACTACCAGCATGATAATGCACCATGTCACAAAGCAAAAGTTGTCTCAAACTGGTTTCATGACCATGACAATGAGTTCAGTGTTCTTCAGTGGCTTTCCCAGTCACTGGATCTGAATCCAATAGAACACCTTTGGGATGTGGTAGAACGGGAGATTCACAGCTTGAAAGTGCACCTGAAAAATCGGCGTAATGCCATCATGTCAACATGGACCAGAATCTCAAAGGAATGTTTCCAACATCTTGTGAAATCAATGCCACGAAGAATTTAGGGTGTTTTGGGAGCAAAGGGAGTATTAGTATAGTGTTCCTTTAAAAAATAAAGTGTTCTGGGAGTGTACAGTATAGTGTACATTGCCAAGGCTGAGAATTTAGTTTGTTGTGCAGGATATACACTGCCAGGCATAAATCAAAACAATATTTGGCTGTTTCAATGTTTTGCTCACTAACTCTTTTCCCATCAGCTTTTGCTTGTTTTTTTTGACATTGCTTTAACTTTTCTTCTCTCTCTCTCACTCCCCCCCTCTCTCTCTCTCTGAAACTTTTGTTAACTGAGCTTTTTTTGCTTTTGTTTGTTTCTCTTTGCTCCTGCTATGGCCCATGTCCCTGTTGCTCTGTGGGCTCTCTGTAGTACCTCCTGGCAGCTGCAGCTTTGTTACTCCCTCTTCTCCTTTCTGGTCAGGTACAGGTACAGCATTTCTTCTCTCTCTCTCTCTATCTCTCTGTCTCTATCTCTCTGTCTCTCGCTCTTTCATTTGGCCTCCCAGCTGTTTCAGTACGCCCACATATCTTGGTTCAGTTATATACCGTAGCTTCTCATGCATTTTATATCTGTGTGTGTGTGTGTGTGTGTGTGTGTGTGTGTGAGCGTGTGTGTGTGTGTGTGTGTGTGCGTGTGCGCATGCGTGTGGTGTGTTTTGTAAGAAAGCCCTGGATGACCAATTTTGTTGAGCCTTTTGACCACTGCAGTGGTGTGAATGAGATACATGTCTGCATATTAGGGAGATAAACATAAACACATTGTGTTAAGTGATGTTGTATAAGGATATTCTAAATATATATCTGCAGTGTATGTATATACAGTATGTATATATGTGTACTGTATATGCTGCACTATATCCCCCATCTCTTGCTCTCTGAATCTCTTCTGACATAAGACTGTTGTTGTTCTGTCAGCTCTCTCTCCCAGGGTTGTGGGCATCGCCGCGGTGCGCTACGACTTTAGCTCCAGAGACACGCGAGAGCTCTCGCTCCAGGAAGGAGACATGGTGAAGATCTACTCTAAGATGCCCAACGGCTGGTGGAGGGGGGATGTCAACGGCAGGGTCAGTCCATTTCGTTTTTGTCTTGGAAACCTAAACATCTCCTGTGAACTTAACTGCCGTTCCACCTCCTGTTCAATGTGTCATGCTCCCCTCAGCGTCCAGATAGTGTCCAGACAGTCCGCAGTTGAATTTTCGTTTTCCTAATTCAACGATCTCCTCTGTTTGTCGAATCTCAGGTGGGCTGGTTTCCCTCGACTTACGTAGAAGAGGAGGATTGAGCTGGTGGGCTGGGCCGTGACATTGAAGCCTAGCCGGCTGGACGAGCCTCTATCCTCCGAGCTTACGGCCACCTGTGCTACTCTGCTACCCACCGCGCCCCGCAGCAGTCTACCTCCAGACCAGACCGGAGCGTGGCGCGCACCGTGCGACAACACCTAGAGATATCCAGTCAGGTGCCCTCCTCACCCCGCCCTGCCATCTGGCCTCTGCCACACTCCCAGACAGACAACAAGGCAGCCCTTAGAAGGGTGGCAGGGGGGCATTGTCTCCTCACTGCATGCCTGACCTGCCACCAGGGAATCTGAAATACTCCCCCCCCCCCCCAACCCCTGAACCTTGACCTCCTAGTCAGTCCCTGACATACTGCTGTGTCCCTCACCGTCCCAGGCAGTGGTGTTTCTGTTGTGGCCCATGAATATTTCACACCCACTTTACCTCAGTCGGTCCAGACTTCTCCCCACCGGCGAGGAAGAGACAGAGAGAGCAGCCCCTGAGCAGAGCCGCTTCTTTTCCCCCGCCTGCCCGCCCGCCCACCTGCCCTCCCCCCCCACCTCAGCACCGACCTTTACCGCGAGTGTCCCGCTCACCTTGTGTTATTATTGATGACTCCATTGGCTGGCCTGACTGCGCGCGGCGAGGCGGTGTGAGACAGGGAGCTCTGTCACCCCACCGCCAGAGTACAGATAACATTTACTGGCTGTGCACTCACAGTTTTGATTGATTGATTGATTGAAAACCTTTATTGTCCCCAATGGGGAAATTTTGTTGTCAACAGTTACACACCACCGAAGAGGCATCAGACTCAGGGTCTGTTATCAGCAAATATTTCTACTCTTCACTCAGATAGAGAGCGTTGGTGTTTGGTGTGTGCTTGTCTGATGTCAGTATGATAGGCGTATTTCTGACGACGGCTGGCTTGCTGCTGGCAGCTTGCGTGTTACTGATAGCTGCGAATATCGAAATGTTGCTGACCTGAAAAAAGCGAGAGATTGTTCCGATCTTTACAGCGTTTGAAATCTTTATGCGATGACGAAGTGGCTGTACTGTACAACTTGCAGGAAGTGCAGTATGATTCAATGATGATATGATAACTGCTTGTGTACGGTGTTGCATGTAAGATCTATCATTGATACTGTAAGATTCCCTTTGAATGTGACCACCCACCCTCCTATACTTGTTCAATGGAGGCTGGTGGAGGTTGAAATCGGAGGATGGGCTCAGAATGGGTATAGTATGTAAACCTACTGAATAAGCCACGAGTATGTTCTCTGAACAGGAGATAGAAGTTACACACACTTGTTATCGTATAAATCGCAACTCACTTTAGCAGTTAACCAAAGAAGAATGGCATACGCAATGTACTGGCAATGTTCATAATGCTCAAGCAGACTCATAACTATCAGATATTGTCTTACTGCTACAACAATGTGATTGATGGCCATGTGCACTTTGCTGGACAGAGATCGGCATGTTTCAAAACATTTTATATGTAGGAGTTGAGACATTTCTCTGTGATTGACATCCTCAAACCAAGCCACATGAATTATACACCAATAGTTTGTATACATTGGGTAAGTGAAAGGACCACAAGACGCTAAGCAATCACATTCGCACATATTCAAATGAATCATTGCTAGCAATGAAAGTCTGCACTGATCTTATCCTACTGTATATGTTGACATAATTTGTAATGCAGTCCATGTTTTCCTATAGTTTTATACACATTTATTAAATTATTTGCATTTCTCGTTTTTTTCTCCTGTGTTATTTGGTTATTCAAAATGGTTTTGCATTAAAAGTACCATGCGTGATTACAGTTCTGCACAGTGGCCTGGAGATATCAGTATTCTCATAAAGTAAACACGCCCTCAGGCTTTTATTATCTCTCAGCAGAATCGCATCTATCTAACTGACTAAAGCAACCCAGGAGAGTTGTGTCACGCACACACGAGTACTCCTGCAATGAGGCGACAAAAGAATGGTCCTCTTAATACTCTTCCTCTTCTTAATCTGCCTGTTCGCCTCCTATCCTGACAGATGAAAGGCAACAGCAGGGGTGTTGACAGCAGCTAAACAGGAAGAGAGAGAGAGAGAGAGGAAGAGAGAGAGAGAGAGAGAGAGAGAGAGAGAGAGAGAGAGAGAGAGAGAGAGAGAGAGAGAGAGAGAGAGAGATAAACAGAGAGGGGAAGAGCAAGGAAAAGAGTGAGAATGTATAGAGGGAAAGAGAGAAAAGAGTGAGAGTGAAATGAAAAACAGAACGAGAGTGAAAAGAGCCCTGCATCATGTTCAGCTGCCTGCGTGAACTCTGTAACCCGGGGCGTCTGGAGGCAGGCCTCCTGGATCTCCACATGGGGTTAAACAAGGATTTTTAAATTGTATTTTATTTTACATTTTATTTAGTTCTCTTTTTTTGTCTGGCCTCAAAATAAAGTGAGCTTTTAGGTATTCTTAAAAGGGCCTGAGTATCCTAAAGGCCTGTAGGCCTACTTGTGGTGAAAAAGGGTTCCTCAGTGTCTCCACTAGTAATGCTACATCACAGTCTTGCCAACACAAGAAGAAGTGACAGCAGCTGGTGAAACTGCAAACCACCCACTGACTCGAAGGGGTCGAAAAATGTCATAACACCAACTTGAAGTTTTACAGTACCCACTCGATATAATAAACAACAGTTTAACGATCACTAAATACTTATAATTTGCGGATTGGATTCACTGTTCTCGTTTGCCGGAGGCTACCGGTAAGTGATACATGACTTGTAAACATACTCTCGCATTAGGACGTGTTCAAAAGCAAGGACTATGTGTTCATCTAATTATGTGTAGTTATGTGTTTTTAGCATGTTGATGTTCTCCCAGCATGTTGTGATGTTATAAAAACACAGTTAGGCGTTTGTAGCCGCTAGCTGTTAGCAGTGTTTGTAGCTGTGGCTGCGGTTAGTCACTTTTCTCCCATTCAGTGTTTGAGGTGTACCAACATTCAAATAGGCCTGTTGTGTTCAATCTTTTTCCAATTTCAATGTATGACACAACAAGCAGAAACACTCCTGTCACCCAAGCTAGTGAAACTTCCACTTTCTCTCTACAAGAGTGGGATGATGTCATACAAACATGGAAGGAGTCCTTTGCCATAGTCTCTAGACCACAGCCTTACTAGTCCCATGGTGTGGTCGTTACATTTAAATTTTTACCATTTAACAGAAGCTTTTATTTAAAGCGATTTACAGGGTCTCCCTGGAGTAACATAGGGCTAAATCAATGTCTTACTCAAGGGCACACATGTGGTGGTGTTCCCAGGTAGGATTGTTATCGGGTGTTAGGATGACGAGTGAGATGGGGTGGTTACTTGCCGTCGTAGCCTGGGGTTGAACCTGGTTCTCTGTGGTCCATTGAAGCAGGATGGAGAAGGAAGCAGAGGGAGAGACACCCCCAGTCCTCTGCCTGTGTGGTTATAGACTACGAGAGGCTCAGGCTCCGTACGGAGTCAATCAGTGCTATAAAGCAATTAAGATCTCACAGATCAAAGCTGCTCTAAATGTGCTAATCCACTGAGATCCACCGCTCTCCCGCTGGTTCTTCCTGCTCAGGCCATATCTGTTCAGTGTTCACACACGTACAGTACTAGAGGAGATTACACTTTGGTGCTGCAATAGCACATGGTTTTGCTAACTGTACTGTACTAGAATGGTGTACAAATTTCAATGAAGGGAATGGCACTTTTATTAATTCATTTATGAGGGCCAGAGCAGAGTGTTGGTGTCAGAGGTCTAATGACATAGGAATTGGTCATCTCGTCATGAGTTTGAACCTTGTTAATCTACTTGAACTACAGACATCACACCCTAAAGAGGATCACATTCACACAATGTCTTTAAAGGTGTACAGTATACTCTCTCTCTCTCTCTCTCTCTCTCTCTCTCTCTCTCTCACACACACACACACAGACACAGACACAGGCACGGCGCTGGCCCCCTTAAATTAGCCTTATTAATGAAACCAACAAGCCTCCATTGTTCTTCAGTGTTCCATATAGGCTACAAATAGCAGAACTAGAGCTCTTTCATTTAATGGGAATCAGAACTGGTTGAAAAGTTGGAAGAAGAGTGGCAGATGAATTGGATGTTGGAGCTGTTCAAATGTGCATGTCAAGCCTAGCTAGCTGAGCAGGTCTGCCATTATCATAGAAAAACAGAGCATCTGGCCCCCGGCTCCCAGGGCCAGGTTTAACAAGGTGGTCGTAGTCGTCACAGGGACTGCCTTGCCAGCACACACACTCTCCCCGTCCAGTTATTCCTGCCTGCCTGCCTGCCAGCCTGCCAGTGTATTTGTGTTTACTACTCTCTCTGTCCATCAGGGAAGCATTGTTTCATGGCATCTGTTTTTGGTGAGCAAGGTTGTCTCTTTTCTCTGTGCTATCTCGCTCTCTCGTTCTCTCCCTCTGTTCCTCCTCTCTCTCTCTCTCTCTCTCTCTCTCTCTCTCTCTCTCTCTCTCATTCTTTCTTTCTTTCTCTGGAGCCTGTCGTCTTGTCTCCCCAGACTCTTTCTTTTCTCTCTCTTCCTCGACCTCTGCCCTACTTATCCCTACATGTTTCCTTTCTCTAACAAGCTCACCAACCTGTTCTCTTCGCACCAGAACGGAGAGAATCCTTGAGTCCTCACTCACCAACACCTAGTGAATACACCCTGTGTTCTGACCACTATAGAGGCTGTGAGATGTGATTCATATTTCAGTAATCCTCATGTATACGCATACTCAGGGCTGTATAGACACTTGTATTCAAACACTGAATATAAAAACATGTTTATTCAGGAGTATTCAGGAGATTAAACATTTAATAAAGAAATTATAATTAAGAGAAATAATTGATTAAAGAACACTGAAGAAATATTTCCCAACATATTTTAATAGTAAAACCAGCCTGTGAACTGCTTAACCACTGACTACAGCCGAGAAGAAGCAACATTTTTTTTTAGATTGATTGAGTTGGCTGGCTGTTGCATATTCTAAACGTATTCATTTCCTTATTTATGAAAGCATCTATATTCTGAATAAACATTTTTTTAATGTAACATCCCAGAATACTGAATACTTCAAAAATGTATTCTGAATACGTCTTCTGAATACATATATTTTGAATCGATACTCATACAACCCTATACAGCAGCACACGCCAGCGCCAGCCAACCACGTCTCATTGCCATTGTACAGTAGGTAGGGTGATTCTGTATGTAATCAGTACCATCAACATTACTCCCTGGTGTGTTTTTAAACTGTATATTTCATGTGTTGTTAGTCTATTCAGTATTGTTTATGTGGCTTGGAGGCTCAGTACCCACCAGGGTGCCCCCCCCCCCCTCCGCCTCCTCTCCATCTCTCCTCCACCCAGCACATGTTTAAAATGAGGATAAACGGTTTTATTCCAGGCTCTGGGAACACAGGCACAAGGCTTGGGAAAGGCATCTTTTATTTATGGACGCCGTCGGTCTGATACATAAATAATTTCTTCGACAGGGTGTTGGGGGGTTGGCGGTGCCAATCCCGACTGGGGCCAGATTTGCAATTTGGGCAAGGCTCTGAAGGCCAGTAGAGCTGGGTTTTGCATTGAGAAAATAGACAAGAGGTATGATACCCCATGACACTGAATGGGAGAGAGGGGGCATTACCATCTGTAGCAGCACAGACGATTGCTGGCATGTATTGAATTGTATTTAGATGAGGGGATATCAGATTGGTTTCTGGACGTGAGGGGAAGGCTGATGTTTTTTATTGCGGCCTTGGTGCAACTCAAGGAATTTCACCCTCTGAATTACATTTCCAAATGTATTAATTCTATGTGCATTCTCTATGTCTCTTGTTAAAAGATGCTCGGTACTATGTACAGTGTACTGCTCCACATTGACTATGAAGCAATAACTTATACAATGAAAGATACAGAGGAGACCTGTTCTAAAGTGAACAAATCCAAAAGGAAAAGCCGACCTTGTTAAACCCAATTTCCCATTCCAAAAAGGGCAGTGTAATAATGTTAGCATCCATTATTCTCTCCTCCTCGTGATAATGCGAAAATACAATAATACTGTAGAAACCTTGCTTTCACTCATGCAATTCAGGAAGATCTGTGAAGCTTGCTAAGACAAAGCAACAGAACGAAAGAGGGCATTCCTCGTCGATGCATTCGCACAAAGCCAGTCTGTACGGTCGCTACAGTACAACTGTTTCCCATTCTTGTTATTTTGCCAAGTAGTCCAGACCTACTGTGTTGTGTCGTGCCAGTGGTGGCAGTTGTGATCTACCCTGTGTCCTTGTGGTGACTGATGTGCGCAGTCCTAATGGACACCACTCAATAACGTCTCCACGGCTGGAGGAAGCTGATCGATTAAGTCCAAGAGAACAGAACCTCCCACTGTACATGGAGGGAGGGAAGGACAGTGTGTGGGTTGACGCACGTATGTGTGTAGGTGCTGGGGTGTGTGTATTGTATAGTATATGCATGTATGAATAGCGACAGGAAAACAATAAGACTTTATAGTCACTCCAAAGGCCTGATCACTTTTTGCGAATGCAACCTAGGAGCTACAGTAGAGTAGTATAGCAGGCTGATGCGTTTGGAAACAGACAGGCAATATTAAGTCATAACAGTCAGAGGAGATCTTACCATCGCTCCTCTGTCTGTTCATTTGTTCATTATTCTGTACAGCACAGTATGTCTGTCTTTCTATCAGTCTATCCAATCTCTTGCCTTCTGACAATCTATTTGTCTTCATGCAGATATTACAAATACTATACTGTACCCAAGGCATAGGAGTCACACTCCATGCTGTCTCTCTAGAGTTGGGTACAGTATTACACAGAGAGAAAAACTCCCTCCCAGCATCTATTGATTTGTTCTGGTGGGACATCTTAATTACATCCCCTCCTTTGTAATTGTAGCTGCTCTTTGCAAAAGGAAGAGTACAGAAAAAAGAGCCCTTGACATGCCATGATAGGCTTGTGTACTGTTTTCATAAAAGGCTGAAATACCAACAACAAAAAAGTGTATCTGGTATTGTCCGGTAGATTTTGTTGTGTATATTTCTCTGTAAGAATACCAGGAAACCCATAGTTTTCTTCCAGACACTATTCAACATTTCTCTGAAAGAAATACTGCTATACTGTTACAATAGCTACTGTTATGTTGTTGTGGTACTGTGGAACTGCATACTGATGTATATATTTGGTCTAAAAGCTATGATCATGAGGACTATGATGACTATGACAAGCTATGAAGAGAAGAAACTATTGTAATTATTTTTTATCAGAGAGATGACAAAGAATGGCCTACATACCTTCCAGTAACTTGGTATGTGCAGGCGGAAGATCCTTGAGAACATCTTTCAGTGAGAAACAATATCCTTGGTCATGGCAACAGAGATGCCAGTAACTGAAGCATAAAGGAACTGCATTCAAGGCCTGGAGGACTCTCTGTTCAATTTACTGGTATAGAACTGGACTGCTGATGAGCAATTTACACTGGAAGTCTTGATACTCAGTTTGAAACATAATGGTCTTTTATGTGCTAATGTAGTAGTTTGCCTGTTCAGAAAAGTCTATGATCATAATGAGCTCTAATTGGCTAGTACACCTCAAACTTCACGAACTCTTGTTCTGAAACTCCATTATGCGAAAAACCAGCCAGAGGAAAAGTTTAAATTAGTAAGTCATTTGCGGCCCCATTTTTTAGCATAAACATGATGAATATTTCAACAAGCCACTGATACTGAGAGAAGTTCCTTTTTCCCACCAGCGAACCAAGGGACTATACACACAGATCAGAGATGAACTGAGCCATCAACAACAGCATAACTTACAGTACAGAATGAGAGAAAAGTGACGCTTGCTCTCCCCCTGAACAGTACTATCTTGTGTTTGCAAATACAGTACATGTCTAGTGTTTTGCAGAGACATGGCTGAATTGAATATGGATATGGATTGCTAATAAGCCGATCCTCCCAGTAGCTGCTGCTGAGTACATTCTTTCACAGATACAGAACACCACTCGTCTTTGGTTGTGTAAGTCACTGTTGGTGCCACCGACGCTGACAACAGCAGAACCCAAGGACGACTACACGTCCACCTAATACCCTCTCTCTCTCTCTCGAAGAAGAAGAAGAAGAAGGCGAAGTGAAACGGAAAGCTCAAGACACTTCTGCGTCTCGGTAACAGAAGAAGAAAACACGAGCAGCGAACAAAAATCCCCTACCCTTTTCCTCCATGCATACACAGTGTGACCATCCAGTGTATCAGTGCCTCAGCTACCCACTGTGTAAGCCCAGCTCCATAAATACAACATATCCCAATAGACTTTTATTCAACAATGACTACGTTTACATGCACACCACTTTCTGATTAATACAGGAATATGGTGTGCATGTAAACACAATCACTGTCATAGATGTCTGTGCCCTTTGACGATGGATTAAGTCATTGTTTTGATATCGCTACCCTTCTCCACATGTACAGTACAGTATGTACCCTTTTGGGGAAATGTGTACCAGTATGCTAATTTAAACACTTACTGTACATTCATAACTGCTCCTAGATGTTGTGTGCAGAAGAAACGTTAGCTATACACATATCCACACTGTCTTAGTAAGCAGTTCAGGTAGCCTACATGAAAGATGATGCTAGAGAAGTGCTATGGTTGAAGATGTATGTTTCTAAAGTGTCTGGTACCTGCTTCTACGGCTTAGAGTTATCATCCCTTTACAGCCATACACCATCCACCTCTTGGGAAAAGTCTGTATCTATGTCCACCAGACTTCGACGTAAACTTCTAAAAGTTTTGTGAAATGGCCAAACACGGGTGTGCAAAAGCCTGGGACAAAACTCATAAAAGTGTCAAGTTTTATTGCACTAACACACGTTGTAAAGCGCTCCTCAGACCTCTTCATCTCAGCTCTGTAACGGCTCAGACACTCTCAAGTGTCCTACAGTACTCATCATCTTTTGTACACGGAACCTTGAACACAACCATTATCACCCTAACTATTAATCCACAGGTAATGATACTATTTGTATACAGTGTTGACGTTGGAGACATATACATTTTATAAAAACACTTTAAAAATTTATCATAGATGAGTGTATTCATCTCTGTGCCTGAGAACATTAATTCACCACGGTTATAATGTTTTGGGGCTCTGTTTGTCTGTATTATTGGGACATTATAATTGAAATTGATTGGTTCTGTCAATGAAGCAATTTAACATTTCACCAAGCCTGTGTTTTCAATGACAGATGAGAGAGGTGAACTCTTAAGAACCTACTCCATGGACCAGTGCTGACCTGTAACCCCTGACAACCTCACCTGGCAACACAGATCTATACAAAATGGTACTTTGTATGGGATCTCATTAAAACATAGTTAAACTTAAGATTGTGAAACTGAGATATTACGATCCATTCCTTCTATCTTGTGCACAGTTTTCTTTATGTTTCCTCTGTAACTGTATTCTATACAGTTGGAGGCTGGTGGATGTAGAAATTAGAGGATGGGCTAATTGTAATGCATGGTACGGAATAAGGAATGGTATCAAACACATGTCTGATACCATTTCTCATTCCATTCCATACATTACAATGAGCCCGTCCTCCGATTTCTGCCTCTGCCAGCCTCCTCTGGAGTACACATACAGTAATTTATCAGATATACTGTGCCAACCCAGATATCTCTCAATAATGGTCAACAATGGATTGTTTTTTGAAAGAGGCCATTTCTGTAGTAGCAAATATACCCCATTCATTTCAAGAGAAGCACCTAGATTATTCTAGACTACTGTATCAGTCAATTAGGTCTTTAATGTCATCCCTATGCAGGGAAATTGATCTCACATACTGTATAACATTTGTTACCGTGTTCAATAGGTCACTGTCTAGGTGTGACTTCATTTCCATTCAGTGACCCTCCATGAATGAAAGGTACAGAGACAACCACAGCAGGACACTGATTGTAAATTGAACAAGATCAGCAAATCTTCCCCTCTCCATTAGATTCATGGATTAAATCTTATTATTATTCTCAGCTGGACAGCCTTTGTTAAAGTCATGCACTCTCATTCTTAGCCCAATGGTAAATTTACACATGGATGATAATGGGTGATAGGGAAAAAAATGATAAAAATATACATATGGGTTTAAGCATGAGATCTACAGAACACCACCGTGCATCTTATGAGAGATGAGAGAGGATGGAAGAGTGGAGTTTAGGTACTGTGAAAGGCTACAGTACCAGGAACAATACACACTTTCTTTTACTGTAGGCCCCCAATAGTCAGGTTCTTATGCACTTTCTTCTGAAATGTTCTGGAGTAAAACAACAGGAAAACATTGCCCTTTGGTGGAACTGTATTGTATTTAAGTGTTTATGTATGTAAACATATTCGTTGTCAGCAGGTCTCAGTTGAAGAGAGCCATGTGCCACAAAAGCAGAGGAAAAAAAAACAAAAAAACACGTCTTTATGCATTCATAGTCGACATCTCCAGTTGCCCTGCCGCCCAAGTCGGCAACAATACAAAACAAAAAAAAAGTAGTACATCTTTTCATTTGCGTAGTCATGAAAATATCATTTTTTGTACAAAAATGAAATACAGTTACAGTATGTATATTACATCGTTTCCAAACAGGTGAGCTCAAGCATTGCCATGACTACAAAGCCTCCAACAGAAATGTACAGGTACTCTAGCAGGTGATTGACGGGTAGTCACATTGGGGCATGGTCGTAACACGTGTGCATAAATTTGACAAAACAAGAATGCCTTTCAGCCAATGAAAATCACCACCGAGTCACCAAAGCACAAGTGGGAGAACGTGGGGGAAGGGGAAGGTGGGAGGTTCACAAGGGGGAAGAGGCAGTGAAGAAAGGGGGAGAAAGAAGAGATTTTCCAACAGTGGCACCGCCTAATCCCAATCTGTAATACAGATTATATTTCCGACTTCAAGTGTTTTTTTTATATTTTGTACAATTTTTAATGTGTGGATTCACATAATGCTGGTCAGTCAAAGAGTCTCAGTCTGTCTCAGATGTCAACAGTATTTGCAGCCACCATTTTGAAACAAAGAGGTCCAAGAATATGTTGCTATTGTGAGATTTTAAGACTGTTGTGATTCTGCCAGGCTGTCTTTGCCTCTCTTGTATCATCTAGCATGGCTTTGTTAATCCATCCACTTTATCAGTGCACAGCATATTGCACTTAATAACCTCATCCATGGTCATGGGGGCTTTTGATACAAAATAAAGTTGATTTAACCCATTAAATAATCCATATTTGCTTTCAGTGTACCTTCCCCCATGTCTTTGGGGCTGAGGGTCCTTCTCAAGCCTTGCCATTGGTCAAAGTTGTTGTCTGTCAGGATGCAACAAGGCCATGTGGGCGGTCTCTCAGCAGAGCGACATCATGATGACCACTAGGGGGATCACTAGGAGGAGAAGAACACGTTGAGGACCAACCAGAAGGTGATGGAGGGATGGGTGTCCAGACAAGGCGTCTTCACACCCCCCAAGGTCCTGGCACCGGGCGCTCTCACACAGGATGCCCGTGAAGCCTGGAGGACAGTGGCAACGTTGGTGCTGGTGGCACGTGCCGCCATTCTGACAGCGCAGCAGCGCATTGTCACACACCCGAGCTGTGAAGAGCAAGAAGGGAAGGGGGATGAAGGGGGAGTCAGAGAGGGAGATGTGATTAACAGATCAGTCAGTGACAGCATGGAAGAACAAATCAAGTTCACAAAAGACTAGCTGGTTCCCTTTTCCTCTATGTCGGCAGGGGTGAAACCAATGTTGTATACAGTAAGTCTACACAAAAATAAGAAGACATGGTAAAGTGGCCATTTGTGAGTATTGTAACACAGCCACACCTTCTTCTTTCTTTCTTCTTCTTCTTCAAAACACAACTCCAGATGTGTGAATGATAGTTTATGACAGTGACCATAGAAAGACCTTGCAGGGGTATTTTTAGGGACACCACAGGGATTTCAGAGAAAATAACCCCTAAACAGAAGGACAAATAAATCATGGCAGCAGCAGTGAAGTAAATAATGGGTGAATTTGGGGAAATGCAGAGCCTTGTTGAGTGACTCATACTCTCTGTGGGAAAAGCAGAATTGAATTTGGTTCCCTGTGGCAGTAAGCATTTGGAGGAGTGAATGGGCTCATGAGAGCACAGGGGCATGGATGAACAATCCTCTCTTTCTTCCCTCCTACCTAAGAAAGAACCCCACAGGATGGATACCTTTAGTATGCAAATAGACATGTGCATGATGTGATGCAGCAAATAATGTGATATTAGCCTCTGCTGTAAACCTTACACACTCTAGGGTGAGGATGCCATCCAGCACACGTATCACTTCATTTATTTGAAAACATTATGATACAGAGTAAACATCAAAACATAGCGTGTGGTTTTATAAGGGGACAACTCATTATGTACAGTATATCAGGAGATGTTTCTCCTTCTCTGAGCATTGCCCAATGCCCTGACCATTTTGCTAAATGGTTTTGATCAAAGATAGATAACCATTGTTGGGTTGAGTAGATCTCTTTAGAGTATGAAGTCCCTCATCATTTGAGATTTGATTGATTGATTGAAAACTTTATTAGAAGATTTGCAGAAGTAGGTACATGAAAGTACATATTACATACAAGGTCAACTAACAGGATAAAAACCCAAGAAAGCCACTGGCTTATTTCAATTGGGGTCCTTGATTCTCAATTCATCGTTCTTCAGATGCTTCTGAATAATAATGAACAATCGATGTAATGTTTTGAGAACACTGTCAATAAGTACCATACTTTTCAGGGAGGGGAATCAAGGGAAATCCATGATGATGTAATTTTTGCCTAGTTATTTTAAGTTACGTATAGTACAGTGGAGGCTGGTGACTTCCAGAATTGAGGAGGCCAATTTTTTTTCCGCTTGCTCGCTTCACTTGCGATGGAATGTTCCCTGTTCTTCTTATCTGTCTTTGTTAAAAATTATTAATTTGTGTTGGCGGTACTGAAGGGATTGGGACACTCTCAGGATGGTGGATGAAGCAGCTTTTATTGCCTGCACAATGGGTCATCAAATAAACAAAACAATTGGCATGAATCTCTGGTCCGCCTGCAGCAGCTATTGTCCCTTCTGCTCAGGCTCACAACATTCACCACAACATACTACATACAATCAATGACATGTCAAAAGCACTCAAACACTATGTCAATCAGACACACAACATACAATTCAGAACAATACTTCATCCATTTCTAATATTTATCCTGCAGAACAGCACTCATACACGCGTGTGGCGGAAAAAGGTACTACACGGAGGCCAGGCCTCCTCTGCCCACTGGTAGCCAGTGCAGGGATCTCAGGATCGGTGTGATGTGTTCAAACTTCTTTGTTTTTGTTAGGACCCTAGCAGCGGTGTTTTGGATGAGCTGCAATTTACGAACAGCTCCTTTAGATAGGCCTGTTAGTAGAGATTGTCGATGGGACTATAGTCGTTCAGTGAGAGGGCTATGTAGATTTGAGTGTCACCTGCATAGTTGTGGAAGGCAATTTTGTTCTTTTTTATGATATGTCCCAATGGAAGCATGTAGAGATTGAATAGAAGGGGGCCAAGGATTGACCCTTGGGGAACCCCACGTCATTTTAATTTGATCAGATACAAAGTTGCCAATGGAGACATAAGTAGCTTATGTCCTGTAGGTAGGATCTAAACCAGTTTAGAGTGTTGGCCGAAAGTCCTACCCAGGTTTTTAGTCTATTAATCTATTAGAATGTCGTGGAAGTATTATTTATCTTTTTTGTTTTATGACATCATAGAGAAGACAGGAAGTCTGTTCTGCACCTTTAAGAGCAGCAGTGTGGTGAAAGGTGTGGCCTTGTGATGTCACTGTGATGTCACAAGTGACACTGAAGTGGAGAGGTTGATAAGTCAGACACGGCAGCAAACTCGCTGTTTCTTCAGCAATCTGTATAAAGATAGTTAATGTCAGCGTACAGCACACCCACTCAGGTGAGTAGATAAGACCTGCATATTTGAAAGTAGACGTTAGCGTGATTTACCTGTATTCATCATCTGTGTTTATTAAGAAAACAGGTTGTACTACTTTTGGATAATGTCGCCTTTTTAAATTAAAAATAGGTGGTAACAATGTAAGTGTTTATTTTTTTATTTTTTTTTACACTGAAATATTTATAGAAAAGATTGGGTTTGTGTTTCAAGGCAAACATGACAAGTAAAGCTGAATCTTTTCTCAGTGTTATTATGGTCAGCTGACTAGCTCTGGTGTTATACCTTTATGGAGACCTTTGGTCTCTCTAGTTTGTGATAGTTTATTTAGAGACAGTTCAGTATGAAAACGTCTTGATTTGGATGAAGGACTATTTTCTATGTGATGTAGAATAATGTTATAATTATCGGTTGCTGTATAATCTCATAAGACAGTCTTGACAGCTCCATTGCTGAAACTATTGAGATCTGATTGATTCCAGGAAATGCTTTATGGTGCCTCCTCTGGTCTCTCTAGATATGGCTTCCTCCAGCAGTCTCCTGTCTGAGGAGCAGTTCCTGTGTTGCATCTGTCTGGATGTGTTCACTGACCCTGTCACTACTGCATGCGGACACAACTACTGCATGGCCTGTATCAGAGGATACTGGGACACCAGTGAATTGTGCCAGTGTCCGTTGTGTAAGGAAACGTTCTACAGAAAACCTGAGCTTCGCATCAACACAGCGTTTAGAGAGGTCATAGAGAAATTCAAGAAAATGAGAGTCAGGGTTGAAGATGGACTCAACCCTGCCGAACCTGGACAAGTGTCCTGTGACGTCTGCACTGGGACGAAGCTCAAGGCTCTGAAGTCCTGCCTGGTGTGTCAGACCTCTTACTGTGAGACTCACCTGGAGCCTCATCAGAGAGTCGCAGGCTTAAAGAAACACAAGCTGATCGACCCTGTGGAGAACCTGGAAGACAGAATGTGTAAGAAGCATGACAGACTCCTGGAGCTGTTCTGTAGGACTGACCAGACTTGTGTGTGTCAGTTCTGCACTGAGACAGACCACAAGACTCATGACACCGTCCCCATAGAAGTGGGGTATGGAGAGAGGAAGGTCCAGCTGGCGCAGACAGAGGCAGATGTTCAGCAGATGATCCAGGAGCGACTGCAGAAGGTCAGAAAGATCAAACACTCAGTAGATCTTAGTAAGAAAGATGCAGAGAGAAAGAAAGCAGAGAGCAGACAGGTATTCACTGCTCTGGTGGACTCCGTGAAGAGAAGCCAGGCTGAGCTCCTTGACGTGATCGAGAAGAAGCAGAAAGCAGTGGAGAGGTGGGCTGAAGGGCTGATTAAAGAGCTGGAGCAGGAAATCACTGAGCTAAAGAAGAGAAGCACTGAGCTGGAGCAGCTCTCACACACTGAGGACCACCTCCACCTCCTCCAGAGCTTCCCCTCCCTGTCCACCCCTCCACACACCAAGGACTGGTCTGAGGTCAGGGTTCACAGTGATCTCTCTGTGGGGACTGTGAGGAGAGCTGTGTCTCAGCTGGAGGAGACACTTATGAGGGAAGTGAAGAAGTTGTGCGATGCTGAGCTGAAGATGATTCAGCAGTATGCAGTGGACGTGACTCTGGACCCGGATACAGCACATCCACATCTCATTCTGTCTGCGGATGGGAAACAAGTTAGATGTGGAGACAAAAGAAAAGAAGTCCCTGATAACACAGAGAGGTTTTCCAAGTGTGTCTGTGTTTTAGGAAAGGAGAGTTTCTCCTCAGGGAGGGTTTACTATGAAGTGGAGGTGAAGGAGAAGACTGACTGGGATGTAGGAGTGGCCATAGAGTCCATCAACAGGAAGGGGCTGATCACACTGAAACCTAGGAATGGATACTGGACTGTCTGGTTGAGGAATGGAAATGAGTACTGGGCACAAGCTGACCCTCCTGTCCCCCTGTCCCTGAGAGAGAAGCCCCAGAAGGTGGGGGTGTTTGTGGATTATGAGGAGGGCCAGGTCTCCTTTTATGATGTGGAGGCCAGGTCTCTGATCTACTCTTTCACTGGCTGCACCTTCACTGAGAAACTCTATCCATTCTTCAACCCTAACCCGAATTATGGTGGTACAAACTCTGCCCCTCTGACCATCTCTCCTGTCAATCATGCAAACTGATTCGCAACCTGTAATTCTAACCAAGCAATAAAATAAGCATTTAGAATTATCTTTATCTGTTGTCACTCATTAGGGAAGAGTATAGTGTATTTCCCCACACAGAGTAATTTCTGATCTGGTTATCGTTTGTTATCATATAGTTTGTGCTATCAGTGTGTCTGCTAGAGATGGTGAATATGCAGCAGCAATGTCAGATATAGCCCAGCCTCTCCAGCCTCATAAGAAGATAATATGAATCTATATACATGAGGTTGTTTGACTTATCATGACAATTATTATAAACCAGATGCTCTCATACTGTATTTTTATCATTAGCTAGTTATTATTAGAATGTATAAGTATTTGGGGATTTTGAGTGTAATGAATACTGGGTGTGTACAGAGTGAAATTGAGGATGTTTAGACAATTAAATTCACTTGGATTGATCAGATCCATTGATCAGATTAATAATCAGTGTAGTCCAGGTCCCAGAGCTTTAGGATGGTGATGGTGATGTAGCAGACTCCGCTGTCTGGCTTATTAAAACAAAAACACATGTTGTCCCTCAGTCTATGCATGTGTGTGACGCAATTACATTTAACACAATGTACGTTTGATAATAATGTTATTGATTTAATGGCTTGGAAAGGGAATCAGATGCTTAAAAACGGTTTAATAAGGGTGACTGTGATTGTAATATGAGAGAGATAGATCTATGTGATATTATAAGTTTGTCTAATGGTCTGTTTCTGTGGTGGTTTTATCATCATAACTGCATATCAAACATCAACACCTGATGAATAAAGTCCCTGTTACCTGACACCTGTGCGTGAATAACTCATTTATCACCGCTACATTTTGTAGCCAATCAAAGTACTGTTGCTAGGTAGAAACCACATAGAACACTAGGTGGTGAGTGTTCCGGAACACTGTGATCTGTTGCAGAGAAAGACTTTACTCCGTAGCAACCTATGACCTGATGAACTCTGATTACTGTTCACACCTGCCTGCATGTCATTAACTTGACATGTCACTCATATACTGTATAGTCCAGTGGAGGCTGGTGACTTCCAGAATTGAGGAGGCCAATTTTTTTTCCGCTTGCTCGCTTCACTTGCGATGGAATGTTCCCTGTTCTTCTTATCTGTCTTTGTTAAAAATTATTAATTTGTGTTTGGCGGTACTGAAGGGATTGGGACACTCTCAGGATGGTGGATGAAGCAGCTTTTATTGCCTGCACAATGGGTCATCAAATAAACAAAACAATTGGCATGAATCTCTGGTCCGCCTGCAGCAGCTATTGTCCCTTCTGCTCAGGCTCACAACATTCACCACAACATACTACATACAATCAATGACATGTCAAAAGCACTCAAACACTATGTCAATCAGACACACAACATACAATTCAGAACAATACTTCATCCATTTCTAATATTTATCCTGCAGAACAGCACTCATACACGCGTGTGGCGGAAAAAGGTACTACACGGAGGCCAGGCCTCCTCTGCCCACCCATTTTCAGTGATTTGGCCAATCACATATTGCCATGAAAAAAATTGCATTACATTGACTTCTATGAGAAACCACTTTCCTAGGGGAGGCCTGGCCTCCGTGTAGTACCTTTTTCCGCCACACGCGTGTATGAGTAATAGAAACGGATAGGGAGTCTGGCCTGTAGGTGCTTTACAATTGCAATATTGGGTTTTAGCCATGGAAAAGATTTATGAACAAAACGGAAATAATATTAATAAATAATATTAATATAAAAACAATTACAATATGTTTTTTGTTAAAAAAATAAAAAATAAAAAATATAATTATTCCTTTTTTAAATCTCTCTCTCTTCTCTCAAATTATTGGGGAGGCCAGGCCTCCTCCACCTCTATGGAGGAGCCTCCACTGGTATAGTATATAATTGGATACATCTCACTGCTTAAATAATGATCTTATTTTTCAGTTTGCTGTAATAATGGCTTGTTCATACCAAAACCTCATATGAATGAATGGATTCAAATAGCAATGCGGAGATTCCATTAGACATTTCAGAACTTGGGCATTCCCGATGTCTGAAGATTTTTTTTCTTCTTCTTTTAAACATTCTTTGACGTTCTCTGCTTAACCTCATTCAAAGCGGCAAGTGTTTGACAGATTTTGGCCGATTTTCAATGTGGCTAATACTTGCTATTGTGTGTCATTTCTCGGCAGACCAACTCTAATATTCAAAACTCCTAATCTCCAGACTTTGCGAGTTTACTTTGTTGGCAGTGGTCGAGGGATTATCCATGTGCTCACTGTCCTCCACAAGACCCTCAATTGCCATTGTCTTTCCAAAAACATCTTTTAGCCCAGAGTTTATGAGGGGTTGGGAGTGAGCAGGCGGAGATGAAGGCAGAGCGGCTGCTGCTTTGGCAGACTTGACTCTTCTGAAGTCCAGTGTCAAACACACAGACAAACGCCTAGGCCAAGATGCTATGATCTCACATGGAGATGGGTGTTAGTACGAGTGAGTGGAATGTAGCCTACAGTCTCACATCGCCATTGCTTGGCACTCAAAGATCCCCCCAAAAAGATAAAAAGATCCTCTTGTAGTTTCTCCATATGTCCAGTCTATTAGCCAAATCTATTATTAATATTAATAATAATAATAATAATAATAATACATTAGACTTATATAGCGCTTTTCTAGACACTCAAAAACGCTTTACAAACTGAAAAGATTGAGTAGTAATAATAAAAAGAAACAAAAAATAAATAAAATAAATATAGGGGTCTAATACATTTTTAGATTACCAAATCTAAATCTAAGTGTCTTTGTAGGACAATCTACTCTCTATACTGCAATTACACCTAGATTTCGGGCGGAGAAGCGGCGAACAAGCAACGCCAGCGTCCTCTCTCAACTGCCATTTTTTGAAAAGCGTTTAATAAATGTTCCCGTGCATAATGATTCCTGAAGGAACTGATGATTCCTGCACATGAATAATGCCAGTATTGCAGGTTCTCCTACTTTTGACAGTTCTCCAGTGAACCGCCTCATGCGTTAACTAAAAGTCTCACTTGTATTTGCACTTGTGTTGTACTGTGACACTGTGAGAACACTAAGGTTCAAGTCCTGGCCAAGGACCAAACACGTTGTCCCTGAGACATATGTGCAGCATTGCACCTTTGTCAGATAGTGTGACACTTCTACAGGGGAACTGTCACAACAGATGCATCCTTAAGCCATGGTGTTGCAAGTAGACTACCATAGTCCAGTGTCCCTAGAGTACTGTACCCATGGGTGGGAAAGCAGAGACTCAATGACTGCATGACTTATACAATAACCAAACCTTCTTCTAAGTGAGGAGTTTGATTCACTAAACAATGATTGACTAATCATTAAATGGTAAATGCTATTGTGTTGTTTGTCATGTATTAAATTATCCTGTAAATTAATGAATTAGTCCATGAGGGAGTGAGACCAAAAAAACAAACAGACTATGTGACCACAGAAACCACAGAGTCAGACCCAATATGCAGACAGGGTTACCATTCCATAGATTTGATTCAGTTTTCAAAGGGACAGTCTGCCAGCCAAACATGTTCAGGCAGTTATGTTATGTATTTTTTTCATTATTATTAAACAGTGGTTTACAGAACAAACAGTGGGTCTTCCTTTTCTAATTAAGAAAGCAGGTGCCTTGGATAAGTCGTGGACAACTGTAGTTTGTGCTTGTTTAAAAGGGGCTGGTATGATTTGCTGGCTGAAATGTGGACGAGAGGTCCGCTGCTATAAAAACACCTATGGCGTTTGTTATAGCTTGCCCGGTCTGAATTATTAGTGAGAGGTTGCTTAAATGCCATGGGGATCTGGGTTTTTCTTGTACCTGTGATGTTCACATTCGGGTGATGCCGTCTCAAATAAATGAGCAAGTTCGACGTACAGCTAGCAGCATATCTGATCGTAGTTGAACAATGCCGGCATATAGCTTTGGTCTGATCCATAGCTTGTAAACAAACTTAAGTTTTAGGAAAAGCAAGGACTGTGTGATCATTTAATTATGTGTAGTTATGTGTTTTTAGCATGTTGATGTTCTATCAACATGTTGTAATGTGCTAAACATGCAGTTAGATGTTCATAGTGATGTTCCTAACTACTAGCAGCTGTTTTGCGTGTTTTGATTCAGAGCGAGTTTCTCTGGTGTTTGGTTTGAGGTGTAGGCCACCAACATTCAAATAAGCATAATCTTCTTCAACTAAATTAGGACTTTCACCAGACCCTGTCACATATTCCAGAGCACAGTATGTCACTTTTCAATGATCATCAAGATGAGCGTGTTGGATAGTGTATGATGTAGTAAAGCTGGAAGTTGTGTGATAGTTTGGATAACGTTTGTTAAAGATACTGTTTGTTGTATGAACTTCTCTTCTCTTCTTCTACTATAACTTAATTATTATTATTTTTTGCCATTCATCAGATGCCTTATTCCAAAGCGACTTACAATCAATATACATTATTATACTAATAATCAAATTCCCATCCAGTTTTCTGTCATCACAAGTCAGATGTTACCTCTCTAATATGTTTAGCTTGTAATTAAATCATGGAATTGCAGTAAATACAGTATGTCTTAAATAGATCCATCAGTACAATTCTTAATTACGCTGGAGACAGTTTTCAGATAGTGGATTTGCTAATTATACAGTAGGCAGTGAAACTGAATAGTGATGGTTCAATTACATCTCATCGATATCTTGCTCCATGATGTCAGCTTGAGCTGTAATTCAAGTTCACGTCTTGAGCTCAATATGAGCTATCAGCACGGCACTAGCACTTTACAGTGACTGATAAAATATGGGGCATGTATAGGATTATTTACATAGTCCAGTCACACCCACAGCTCAAGGAGAAGGATATGGGGAAATAACCAGTGAAGATCCCCCTTCTGCTTTTCCTTGATCCAAGAAATCCCTAATAGTCTCCTTTTAATTTAGTTCTTCTGGCTGTGAGGGCAGCGTGCAGGCTTACTGCTGGCTGCACTTTCTAAACAGGGTATCTGTGAATGAGGATTATCTGGAGATAGTTTTAGATCAATCTACATAACTCCCCCTCCTCGTAGCATCCTCTCTCTCCTCTTTTCCCTTTTCCTATCCTTTTCTCTCCCTCTCTCTGTGCGTGAATGACAGAGGGGAGCACCTCCTGAGAGTATTCAAGTCATTAAAATGGAGAGCATGATCAAAGAGCCAAGGAGGCTGAGGAGGTAGAGGTGATTATTGGAGGTGAGCTGTTCCTTGCAGTGTTCACAGACAGAGGTCTCTGGCTTGTAAGTGGCACAGTGTGTGTGTTTGTGTGTGTGTGTGTGTGTGTGTGTGTGTGTGTGTGCGTGTGTGTGTGTGTGTGTGTGTGTGTGTGTGTGTGTGTGTGTGTGTGTGTGGTGAAGATGAGTATATACCCGTCATCAAATCATTAATGTTTTTTATTTATTTTTTTTCATCTTTAAATTGCCCACATTTCTTTTTGTATTTCTATTGCTGTCAGTATGCTAATGTTTGTAGAGATAAAGCCTACACAGCCTACCTTGATTACGGTTTGCAACACCGAGAGATGAAGCATCTGTGTAAAAATGGGAGAGGTCATATGTTAGTCAAAGTTGCTCTGAAGTCTGGCGTGGCAGGCGAGAGGAGAGGAGAGGAGAGGAGAGGAGAGGAGAGGAGAGGAGAGGAGAGGAGAGGAGAGGAGAGGAGAGGAGGAGAGGAGAGGAGAGGAGAGGAGAGGGAACCTGCAGGCAGGAAGTCCTAGTGGTCGGAGGCGTTTATTAGGCAGAGCTGTGGCAGACTTGACAGATGTTCAAGACTGAGAAGAGAGGAGCTGAAGGTTTAAAGACACTGAGCCAAACATGCTGCTTTGTCTCCACTGAACCTGTTCCTTTGTTTTATTACACTTGAAATAGAACCATGGGATAATAGTTTGAGGACTAGGAATATTTTATAAAGATTTGAAGTTAAAAAGCCACGAAGATATTTAATAGATTGTGTGGGAAATGGGATTCAAACCTCCTCTACTTTTCTGTGAGTGTGTGTGTGTGTGTGTGTGTGTGTGTGTGTGTGTGTGTGTGTGTGTGTGTGTGTGTGTGTGTGTGTGTGTGTGTGTGTGTGTGTGGTGGTGAAGATGAGTATATACCCCCCATCAATTCATTAATGTTTTGTTTTTTGTTTTTTTTCATCTTTAAATTGCCCACATTTCTTTTTGTATTTCTATTGCTGTCAGTATGCTAATGTTTGTAGAGATAAAGCCTACACAGCCTACCTTGATTACGGTTTGCAACACCGAGAGATGAAGCATTTGCTCGATCTGTGTAAAAATGGGAGAGGTCATATGTTAGCCTACAGTGAGTTTATTTGATCAGATACTGTAGATCATGCTGGGATGAATTGAATGCACACAGGCAGCATGCACAGATCTCGTACTTGAATTAGTCATAATGACACTCAAGGATGTATGTACACATGATGCATGACTAAACAGTGTGCACCATCTGCCCGAAGGTGGCTTAGATCTTTACGTTTTGATAGAAACTATGAGGTCTTTATGGCTTTTTTGGGGGGCGGTGTGGACTGATAAGGCTAAATTACTTCTGCAGCAATACTCTTTCATGCAGCATGGTTGGGTGTGTATTTTGACAAGCAGAGGTAGCTTAAAGATGTTCTGCATGTCCAGATATGGCCGAGGCACACGGGAAGCGGCATATTGGCCGGCCGCTTCCGAGGGGGGTATAGGAGTATTTCTGGACTAGGATCCGTCGCGCAACACCGCCCCCGTCTGGTGCTGGAGTAACGGTACTGGGCTCGAGGAGCCAGTCAGCCTAGTCTGCCTGGCGGCCTCCTCTGGGACTGCCGGCCACGGGGTCGGGCGGCGGATCCTTCGCAATAGGCAGGGGATAATTGGATGCTAAGTTGGGTTAAATTGGCTACCAAATTGGGTGAAAAGGGGATAAAATCTGAAAAAACAAATAAAAAAAATAAAAAAAGATGTTCTGCATGGTGATATGGGGATATGAACATTGACTATGACAGAGCAACTTGTTTTGAGTCTAGTGTTGCGGTATGCAAGATGAAGTTGGTTTCAAAGGCCATTCTGCTAACAGATGCACTTCTGACAAGCTCTCAAGTTTAACTGAAAGAGACTAGTATAGAGAGATTCTGAACTAGGCGACTTTGTGAATCCTTGTCCCAAAATGGAACATGTGTATTCACGACTCAACAAACACATGGGAGATAGATGAATAAAATAAAAAGAGAAATCAAGAATCCATATCAAATCATTTATTGCAGGCATGCCAATTTCAAAATATGATTTACTTACGCACTGGTCCATGACTGCTATGAACACCTGTGAACAGAAAGGGACAACACATCATCAAAGTGTGCATTACATTTCATCTGTGCCCCAGCAAATCCAGTACATTGTAAAACAGCAAACAAGTTAACAAGATGAAAAAATGTCTAGGAGTTGAGGTCGAAAAGTACAACCAAATTCTTGAAGAAAGATTGACAAGAAAGACAAAGATTGCCGATTAGAAGGACTTATTGCGCACTCTTACAAAACAGAAATTCATTTTAATTTCGATCATTTGTCGAAACCTCTTGACTTTTACCCAAAAATTGTCAGTGTCCTCCTCCATTCCAGTCAGCACCACTCCACACTGCACACTGATTGACAATTATACCACAACAGTAGAATCCTGGACACTGGACTACACACAAGACCTCCTGATTGATAAGCAGCCGTTTGGAATGGCAGAATGTCAACAGAATCAAAATGGAAATTGCAGTGCTCTATCATTATCATCATCAACAACAACAGTAGTTTACTTCTTCAGGAGGGTATTCCATCAACGACGCTAAAGGACAATCCAGGCTTATTTGGACAAATCCCGCAAGATTTATAAAACAATCCAGCCTTATTTTGATAAGTCTCGCGAGACTTATTGGGGGTATTGGTGGAATACCCCCCAGGAATGGCCCACGGTAGGCAACTGATTTTCCATGCATGCCCAATGCTGGTCAAATGTACAGAACATACCTGTACTATGAAACATGACCTCAAGCTCTGTAACAGCTGTCGTTCCATTCATTCTTATTGGCTACAACACCACACAATGTCGCGACAACAACAACCAAAACATTAATCTGTAGAACCCACTAAGATGTAGTGGGCTCTTTGTCACACTATGGTCCTCATGATTGTACAATGGTGCCATTGTTTGAACCGTATATTAATGCTAGCTGGCTGCTAGCCTTCCACTTTCATTGTTTTCACCAGCAGTTGGGCTGCACTTTCTCTGCAATCAAGTCATCTCTGCAAGACAAAACAACTTTTTTTTTCGTTTGCAGCCAAATGAAAGACAGTCTGTGATTACGTTTTGGAAGGATTTCCTCCTTGTTTGTAATCCATTCATCTACTAATTATAGGTTGAGGCAATCATAACAAATGCCGGCAATTACCTCCTATGGCAGCAACTGAAAGCATGCCTTTTCTAGTACGTCAAGCACTAGACTGCCGAATAGAAAGCATGTCCCAATACTGGCTGAAAAAACAAGAAGAAAAAAAAAAAAAAACAAAAAAAGGTATTTTGAAAGCCCAAACCTATTCGACAGTTCTATCAAGCTCCAACCCAAACCCTTCCTAACCTCTGAACCTGTTTTGTTGCAGAAGATGACTCAAAGCTCCCTGCAAAGTGGACTGTCAACATCATTCCAGAACCGATTCCTCTTACTCTCACCAGGCAACTTTCAGGTATTGTTTGAAACATGGAGGGAGAGAAGCCTTACACACACACACACACACACACACACACACACACACACACACACACACACACACACACACACACACACACACACACACACACACACACACACACACACACACACTCACACACATCTGACAGCTCTGGCCCCTAGCAACATAAGGGGGTTCCATTTCCCTCTGAGTTATTAGATGGAGGGTCACGTACATTCATATATCTGCATACAGTACCTTGGGTCCTGAATATGTAATACCCTCTGTCTCTACCTGGGAGATAAATTACCCTTGTGATTAAAGAGGATGACAGATGAAAGCTATTAAACCATAATTAAATTCTGCACTTTCAGCAAATTTGTCTTTATATGTGTTTAATATCCTCACAAGAAATATGAACGGCTGAAAGAACAAAACGTATGTTGCAGATAGAACTGGGCTTCACTTATGAGGGAATAAGGATAATTCAAGACAAAAGTGTATTCACCCCAGGGCTAGTGATATTATTACGTTAGTGCCATATGCAACATTATTGCATTCTATGTTCCTGCCAAACAAGTCCTAATATTGCTTTTGATATGGCTAGATCTGGGTTTCATCAGTTCAGTGCAGATGCGTCCAAGTGTTGGATTTTTTAATAACGGGCTGTCAATCTGAGAACTGGCCCCACGTTTCAGGGAGAATAGTAATACTGGAGATGCACAAGGGGGAAATCAATCTCCTTAGAGTTAACACAGGAAAACGTGCGCATGCGCACACGGGCACGCGTGGACAAACAAACGCGTGGACACACAAACGCATGCGCACGCACACGCACACACACACACACACACACACACACACACACACACACACACACACACACACACACAATGACCAATAACACTATGTGCAATATGACAACCCTAGTCGTTTTATCTGTACAGTATAGTATAGTGGATAGTGTACATAGCCTTTATTTATGTAAACTAGCTCCTTTCCCTTCTTGTTTTTTTAGTTTTTTTTCTCTTTCCTAGCACCAGGGGAGCCCCCCCCTCCCAAATTTCGTTGTTTGGTACCTGTACTATAGCAATGACAATAAAGACCATTCATTCATTATATGCATGCGCACATCCGCAAATAAATAAACAATCAAGCCAGAAACACAACAACAAAACCTCAGCAGGTACTATAATGCAAAACATCAATGCACTTTTTCAGTGTAAAACATTGTCTATGCCTGCCACCACCAGTCATGGTAGAGCAGGCATATGGCCTGTGCTTCACAGCCCTGGCAGCTCTCTTCTGGGAAAACTTAGTGTAGAGACCAGAGAGCTGGCCACCAACCATCTGGACAGGCCCAGGCTGGGCATACCCCGAGCTCCCGAGCGGGCATGGCGTTAGTGCTCGCATTAGATTTATTAAGGCAATGAGCCCCCTGCCTTAGTCCAGGTATGGTGACAGATGCGCCTGTTCTCTCCATTAAGATTACGACTGGGATAACTGGAAAGCACACCTTGTGCCTCTGAAAGGTCGTGTGAACAGGCAGAAAAATATCCAGCCACATCACATTATATATATATATGTAGTGGGTAGTGGTGGTCTAGTGGATAGTGAGTTGGACTTGTGATCGGAAGGTTGTGAGTTCAAATCCCGCCTGAAGCCACACCACTACTAGTGTGCCCTTGGGTAAGGCACTTAGCCCTCAGTTACTCCAGGGGGAATGTCCCTGTAATTCGTAATTGTAAGTCGCTTTGGATAAAAGCGTCTGCTAAATGGCAAAATTATTAATTATATAGACATGCATACTAGTCATGGTTCTCATTATTTCTTTTCATTACACTGTGTAACTGGCATACAGAAGTGGTTTTAGATTGAAAGGTAAGGTAGGCTTTACTAGTACAACTGGGTAGAACAAAATACACACACATTTGTAACTGTCATAGTTATACTATAGGGGGGGGTGGATGCTAAAAACAGATGTGTGTACATTTAGAGACATACAGGACAGAATGTAAAATGGCTGTCACGGTCTACTACTCACATATGTTAGCTGTTCCTTTGGGAATAGGCAGGTAGGAGCCGACACTCCAGGCTCGTCCGTGGTAATGTCTCTTACATCGACCACAGTCGGGTCCTGTGGTGTTGTGCTCACACTCACAACCCAGCTTCCCTTTGTCAAACACACAGCTGTTGGCATGGAGATTGCACTTGCACCTTAGAGGAAAGACACAAAAAAGCAAAAGCAGAAATGATGTGTATGCTGTCACTGTGTGAACTCTTTCAGCTACTTAGATCCAATCATAATACAACATCGTCCTGGTTATGCTAATGCCAATACCTTTTGTTTTTTAGTAGAATGTAAACTGAATTCCTGGTGGGCTAATAAGCCATAGTTCGCAGCACATTCAGAGGAAAAATGATTCTCCTCTCCCTAAAATAAAAGCTTGTTTGTGGATGCTCCTGTAGGAGGGACAGAACGTAAATAATGTCACACTTGTGACTCTAAAGCCAAATGAAAGACTCTCTAGAACATTCTCTAATTGAGCACAAAAAAAGTGAGCTGTTGACAGTGTAAAGACATGCTAGAGGAATCTATTCTTCTTTTGTCTTCACTTCAAAGTTGCTCTGAAGTCTGGAGTGGCAGGCGAGAGGAGAGGAGAGGAGAGGAGAGGAGAGGAGAGGAGAGGAGAGGAGAGGGAACCTGCAGGCAGGAAGTCCTCGTGGTCGGAGGCGTTTATTAGGCAGAGCTGTGGCAGACTTGACAGATGTTCAAGACTGAGAAGAGAGGAGCTGAAGGTTTAAAGACACTGAGCCAAACATGCTGCTTCGTCTCCACTGAACCTGTTCCTTTGTTTTATTACACTTGAAATAGAACCATGGGATAATCGTTTGAGGACTAGGAATATTTTATAAAGGTTTGAGGTTAAAAAGCCATGAATTTATTTAATAGATTGTGTGGGAAGTGTGATTCAAACCTCCTCTACTTTTCCTGAGGCATGTGTTTACCGGTACTTGCTAGTATAGAACAGTCTGATTGGCTAAATACTTTCTAAATATAGCCTACTGTTCTTGGAAAAATAAGAAACACATTTGGCTGGATAATATTGTCTTTGTTGTCACAGAGTCAGAGTCATGAGAAATAGTGGTTTCATATTCCATATGCATTCCAAATATAATTCTTAGTCTTTGATTTTGCGGCAAGGAGGCAAAAGGTTACAACCAGCGACCTCCACCCCTCATGGTGATATTGAGGCGGCAATTGAGATTATTGAGTGTCTCTGACACCGTAGCCTTCTCGGGAGAGTTGCTTGGCTCACGGTTTCATATCATGCCTATGTTTGTTTTTACAGAGCACTTCCGAGGCAAGATTTCTCCCATTTGTGGCCTAAGTGGTTCGGATATGCTGCCAACCCTCCCCAGTGAACATGAGACAGAGGAATTAGAGAAACAGTCGGAAATACATCCATTCTAATTGACTTCCTGCCCTCTGTGACATCTCTCTCATGAATGATAGATAACTGCGGGAAAGGGGGAAAACAATACTCTGTTCTACCGGGCTGGGTGAATGAGAAGTCACTGTGTGGTCAGTGATGTCAGGGTACTCGAGTCTTACCTCCACGTAGTCTTAGAAACTGTCAAATGTATGCAATTGTCTCAGGCAGGGCTCATGCAGGGCTATGCATCAAGAGAGCATGATTTCAAATCACCGCCGCTACACAAACATATTTTACTTGAGATATACTCTTATTAGATGTGAATACCCATCTGACATATCGCATCACATCTATATTTGCTGTCATACCAGATCAAATATGAGCACAAATTCATGGAGGGTAAATTAGTCCTGTAAATTTCAAAGTGCTCCCTGCAGTCCGTAACTTTTTTAATCAATTAAAGTATCTGCTCCATAATTAATACCAGAATGAACCTCCTCCTCTGCTCTGCAGACATGAGACAGTTCCCTGTGGTAAAGAGCAATGAGATTTGACCTTCCACTTAATTAAAAACCAGCAGAATCTGGATCATCAGGCCCAAGTCATGCAGCCGAGCAAGTGCCCTGAAAGCAGAGGATCCACTCACAGGGGAACCACTCTGGGACGCTGTGCTTTTGCCGTCGGCATTGTCATATTGAAATCAGAGAGCAACCTAGAGTCTCATTATGTCCTAGTCACAAGGGGCTAGTCCCTACACAGCCAGCCTCTTGAACTGGCACCATTACAAAAACACATTTCATAAAGTTTTAATGACCTTTTATCTCCCCCCCCCAGTCCCTTTGGCATTGGGTATTATCTATTATCTAAAACACTGACCGTCTCTGAATTACAGTATCTCATCCAGGATCTCACTATCCTCCCTTTCACCTCCTTCTTTCTTCATTTCGGGTATAAATGTTATGCTCTTGTGTAATCTTTTATAGAGATTAAACTAGAGAAGTTGAAATGATTGCAAGAGAAGGTCATTATAGCAACAGTACATACTAAATAACTCACAACAAATAGTATTCGTGTTCTTTTTAATTAGGATGCTAATAAATTCCCTCCCACCTACACAAAGACAGTAAATAGATTGTATAGTATACTGTTTAATGAGAGTGGCCATTTCATGTCATTTATTATTGCTGCACACACATAAACACCACACATTCCTACAGTAGACTCACTTTAATATGACCTAAAGCAACTGACAAAGCTACTTTCCTCTGAACAGAAGGTCAAGTAGGCTGTCATCCCATGTCAGTTCCTCACTCTGTAGTACCTGACCTTGATATCTTTGGGCTGTTTCACAGAGTGCGGCTGACAGTGACAGCCCAGCCCAGTCCGGGATGATTTCTCTTCCCTGTTACAGCTCCTAAAATCCACCGCTCCAGACAGGAGAGTGCAGAACTTGTTAAACAAGGGCCCCCGGTCGGTTTTAACTTCTTAAGAGAGCTCCCAATTGAGACCGTCTATCTTACTCTTTGCTCCTGTACTCTATATGAAGAGCAGAGAGAATTTTGTGCAAACCTTATAATAAGTGGTGCACACATCTGCATTTCTGATACACAAATCAAAAAGGGGAAGGACAACAATATGAGTTATTATTGCATGTTGAAACAATGTTTAAATTGCACTGCAGCAACTTAGGGAGAAAACAGAATGTGAGCGCTACTTATGTAATTAATAAGATAGGCCGGCATTTAGCTGAAGTAATAAAGCGTAAGACTTAATTGAGCAAAGCCATCGCTAATTAATGTTCATCACAAAACCAGCATCTACAGCAATCAAGCCTATTACATTAAATTAGGACATTTGCACAAGTGAAAAGATCTATTAAGCATGGTAATGCAGCTTAGCATAGGTACCTGGCCCATAGGGCAAACAAGGCAACTGCCCTCGCACTTTAAAATCGGGGGTGGGGGGGTGGGTATGTTTTTCTCCCCCATCTATTTTTTTTACCATATAATCATCAATGCCTAGTAACTAATTTCATATTTAGTAAAAATAAGTGTCATCAGACATTCATATATCCTTTTCGGACATGTTAAGTAAATAGTGTTTTTTGTTTTGTTTTTTTCTTGTTTTTTGTTGATATAACTATTTCTTTTTTCACATGTTCGAAATAAAGCTTTCATTCATTCATTCATTCATATATTGCAGTTGGTCAGTTCTAAATTAGCTTCAACATTTAAATATTAATTAATATTATACAGTTTTAGACATGAATGAATTTTGACAGCTTGGAAATAACCCCCTGTGCTTAGCTGTATTACTTCAGTCATGTACAACACTCTTAGCAAATAGGGTTCTAAAAGGGTTGTCTGTTGGGTTCTATTTTTTCATTGGTAGCACCCAAAACCACACTACTTACCTCTGACCTCATATCTCTGACTCCCTTCAGAGGGGACCAGAGAAGTACACACTATGTAGTTGGAACTCAGCTCCACACTGTACAAATGCATACCGTAAGTTCCGGAAAACTTTTTTTTTCCACACATTTTTTGTGAGACACTGAGAAGCCTTCATGTCTTTGACAGTCGTGGGGAGATGAAGGGTGCTGAAGAGAGTTAGCTCTGACCCCGCTGAAGATCAATGTCAATGCTACCAGGTCAACCCAGAGTGACACCCCCCCCCCCCAACATCTCACAGGGAAAGAGGGCATGCTTCCTTTGATGTCTGTTACATGAAGAGGAGGTAGAGTGATGAATGTTAACTACAGGTGCAGAGAGAACCCGGAAGAATTTCATCAAACGCAAAGGATGTCTGTCTTGCTGTCATGATGTTTACTAGTAATATGATCCATGAGGGGTATGGTCCATTGAGAAATCACTGGGTTATATTCACTGTTGGGAGATTTCACTGCATGAGAGGGACTTCTTAGGCTCATATCAATGTGTGCTCATATTTTTGGTGCATCTGATTGTTTGTATTTTTATGGTTTGCTTTCAAGTTTGCTTTGCTGCAAAATCTGTCACTCCGGTCTGTGTTATTAGATCACAAACACATTCTTAACATTGCGTAACATTCTTTGTAAATATTTTCACTGTAAAACGAACTGCAGTGTGTTTTTTGCGAGACACTTTAAAATTCTGTGTCTGTGTAAGACACTTGTCATTCAAAACACACAACAATGTAACCCCACCTGAAACCCATTTTGATATGCTAATTTGACAAGGCAACATGATGAAAATCAATGTGTAAATCGAAAGGCCATAAACCAGCAGCAATCCCCATCTTATCAGAATGAGAAAATTAGGCGTAGCCGAGCTGTAATATAACCATTTCAGTCAAGGCTGCTGAAGTCATAGCCAAACAATATGAAGGATTGATCAGAGAGAGAGAGAGAGAACCCCCCCCCATATAATACAATGGAATTTACCTATAATATCACATAATAACTCACTTGACAGTGGTTTTATTTGGAAAAATATGACTTTCCAACCAACTTTTCAAGTTTTTGGAAGTGCGTTGACTATTGAGACTGTCAATTACAACGTGCTTTAGGTCGTTTGCTGTGAATATACAGTACATTCATAAGGCATTTAAATGTGATTGAAGAGGTTGTTTTGACACGAAAAACAAATCTCAGTCTTATCCATAGAGATAATGACAGTCGCAGTGTGAGTTGGTATTAAGCTCTTTAAATTAATTTAATTAACTTTAAATTAATGTACTACTGTATCTTTCTCCACCCTGTAGTGGTCTTAAATTAAGACCACTACAGGGTGGAGAAAGATACAGTAGTACATTAATGACAAAGACAGTCCTGCTCCGTATTGACTCTATTTACGAGGGCACTTGTGAGTCCTCACCTCATTACGGTTTGTTGTGTCACCGTGAAATTAAAGAGTCCGATTAGACTTGTTCTCATTTTAGTATGCTGTGGCCAAAGTTGTCATTCGTCTGGGCGTAATGTAATACATCTCAGGCAAATTGTTTGTGTCTCACCTCGAGATACAACGTCGACCCCGCCAGGGCTTCCTAAATTGCCAGCGGAATGTTAGGAATGCATCACAAGTTAATTCCCCCAGCTCCAATTTTACGGTGGAGCGAAATGAATTTGAATTTGCGTGGCTTGGCCCGATATCACTGGGAGCCGTGCCTGTGATTTGTTTCAATGACAAGGCCTATTATAGAGCTTTTGCATTGATGTAGGCGTATGGTATGGTAATGTCTCCACCCCCCCCCCCCCACCCACAACACCACCCTTGGTTGTGGGGGCCTCCTCACCCTTACACGCGAATCTACGAGACGAGCAGGGAGCAGTGGAGGGAGACGTCTGGGAGGATATATTATGGAAATAGGAGGGTGTGTGTGTGTGTGTGTGTGTGTGTGTGTGTGTGTGTGTGTGTGTGTGTGTGTGTGTGCGTGTGTGCGTGTGCACGTGCACGTGTGTGTGCGCGTGTGTGTGCATGCATTTGCAAATAGGCAACCTTCACTTCACCATTAAAATGGAAAAAATGCTCTATATAGATACGCCATTATGTTTTGTTCAGTACAGGTGAAGCTTGATGATACAGCTGTATTTGTGGAGGGGGAGGACATGTTGATATTCATGTTTCCCACTCTAGGGAGAGTTTATGTTGATGTATTTTCCGTCTCTCATTTATTATTTAGAAAGAAAGTAAAAGCTCTAATGAGAGCTAATTAAACATCAGAGACTGGGTGATGATTGGCAGAGAACATCGCCACATGTGACACACATCTGGCGGGAGATAAACGACACATTCACACAGCCCAGATACGGCATCAGACTGGCTCTGTGTGTAGTAACGCCAGGAGTCATTTGAACCCCTTCCTGAACCGAGGTCTCCAACGCTGTCAATCAACCTGGCTGGGGTTGTTATGGTTCACAGGGCTGATGCCGGGAGAAGAACTGCTCTGCGCGAGGGCAAAGGGGTGCGTGTGGGTGCGTGGGTGTGTGTGGGTGTGTGTGTGGGTGTGTGGGTGTGTGTGTGTGTCTGTGTGTGTCTGTGTGTCTGTGTTTGGCTTTGTTTGGCTTTGTTTGAGGAGGTACAGAGCAAAGGAGTGCATGTGTTTTTGTGTGTGTGTGCATGCGTGCGTGCGCGTGCGTGCATGTGTGTTTGTTGTGGAGGAATGGAGCAATTAGGACACACTGTTATGGGTTTGTGTGCCACATTCATAAATAAGAATACCAGTGTACGGTAAATGTTCAGGGTGTTGAAAATGTATTGAGTAATGAAAGTCTTATCCCGACCTGACATTGTTGACTCTAAAGAATAATTCAGAAAAGGATTTATGGCTCCATGCTGCTGGTAATGTGCTATAAATATGCGATAGGAGTAGATTTTCAAAGATGAGTACCTTATTATCATACAGAATGTTGTTCTTGTGACAAATTTTTTTTTAGCATCACGTCTGTTGTGATCGGCAATACCATCAATCCATCCAGTTTGTCCTACAGACACTCAATTTACTGAATCGTTTCAAACATGGGACCATGACATGAGTCATGAACATTATTGAGGATTCAAAAGAACTAAGATATTAGGGATGCAGCGACAGTTGAAGGGACAGCTATGGCGTAAACATGTTTTTTTAGCACTTAACGCATGCACGTTTCTGTCTCGCCACTTCCTGCCCTTGTAGCCCAACTGTCTACTACGGGAGAATGACTCGCCATACTCAGTAATACGTCTACAACAGCAGGAACTGTCGAGACAGATAAGGATGATAAGGAGAACGAGTGTATCGTGTCTTCCCTGTCCTTTCAGTATTTACAGGAACTATGGGGCTTTATAAACATTGCAAAACAGGAATGATAATCTCCACATCAAGGATTATATCAAATCCTTATATCGAAGCATCCTTGAGAAGATGTCATCGTTCAACCTATCATTTTCAATGCGCTATCATTAGAAAGATTAAGTAGAACTCCAAGGTTCACAGTCTGTAGCTATATAAAGATTTGTAACCTCACATCCCTGGGGGTCCACAGACTTTCACAAGGTGTGATCTATAAGGAGATTGTCATGCCACTCTACAGGGTACATACAGTACAATATTTTAAGGAGAGTTTTCTAGTCTCAAGTGTGATATTTAAATTATCAAATCTTTTGATTGCAGTGAGTGATAGTTATTTTAGTTCGGGCACCAGAGGGGGGAAGAGAGAGAAAGAGAAAGAGAAAAAAAAAAGAGAGAGAGAGAGAGAGAGAGAGAGAGAGAGAGAGAGAGAGAGAGAGAGAGAGAGAGAGAGAGAGAGAGAGAGAGAGAGAGAGAGAGAGGAGAGAGAGAGAGAGAGAGAGAGAGAGAGAGAGAGAGAGAGAGAGAGAGAGAGAGAGAGAGAGAGAGAGAGAGAGAGAGAGAGAGAGAGAGAGAGAGAGAGAGAGAGAGAGAGAGAGAGAGAGAGAGAGAGAGAGAGAGAGAGAGAGAGAGAGACAGTTAGCTCAGACGTGACACTCACGTGTGTCAGGGTAATGGCTTGGCGAAGCTCGCAACTCAATTCAACCACTGATTACTGTACATCGCATTTCCGCTTTTTCCGTTGCAATTATGCCGTTTAGCCAATCGCCCTCCGGTTTAACTGCACACTATGTGGAAATTCAGAGTGCCATGTTTGGAGTTTTCCATCATGGCTTCGGGTATAATGTTAATTTGTATGGACATTACGTAAGTAGCCTCTTGGATATTTCGTAGGGCAGATGAACATTTCTGAATAAGTGATACGGATCAGGTAAGGGCACTAATGGTTAAATTAAGTCACAAGCTCCGGCAAGCTATTACCACATCACTCCACCGTATAAAATGATATAGAGGGTCGTGTTGGAGCTGAGCAACAGGGACTCATGTCAAGCAACGGAATGACTACGGCATCAGGACGAGGAATGACTCGCCCTGAGTAGTGGTGGTCTAGTGGATAGTGAGTTGGACTTGTGATCGGAAGGTTGTGAGTTCAAATCCCGCCTGAAACCACACCACTACTAGTGTGCCCTTGAGTAAGGCACTTAGGCCTCAGTTACTCCAGGGGGAATGTCCCTCCCTGTAATTCGTAATTGTAAATCGCTTTGGATTAAAAGCGTCTGCTAAATGGCAACATTTATTAATTAATTAATCTGCCTACATAGAACATAGAATGACTGTGATTTAGGTTAACTCACCCAAACAAACAGGACAACAGTTTTGACTAATTTCCCTCAAGTGAGTCGTTAGTTATTTTGGTTCAACCACGTAGACAAAGGCGTGCGTGTGTGAATAATTCACACACATCTTAATCGATTATGGGGAGAAAATAGAGTTTGAGTGCACAGGGTATCCCACTACTACCACCACCACACAGGGCGTGTTTGATCGTTGTTGTTGTTATATGTGCTGCTCGGGTTGGCAGGAGAGAGAGAGAGAGAGAGAGAGAGAGAGAAGGAGAGAGAAGGAGAGAGAGAGAGAAGGAGAGAGAGAGAGAAGGAGGGAGAGAGAGAGAAGGAGAGAGAGAGAGAGAAGGAGAGAGAGAGAGAGAACATTAGCACATATGGATTAACTGCCCCTCATTCCCAGGCCCCAGCAGAGCCCTGAAGATGTGCTGCTCTGACCGCACAGCCAGCCAGGCAGTAATGGCCGTCTCTTAATTAACCACGAGACGTCGATCAATGAGTTAAGAGGAATGGAGGGAGGATGTATGTGAAAGGTAGGACAGCTAGGAATGATGGTTCAAGGTTTTTTGTTTTTCTGTTGATATGGGATAACATTAAGAATCGATATTGGTGTAGTTTTCCATTACGTCTCACCGAAAATGGCATGATGAATAGAAGATACTTTATGTGTGAAAAGATGTTTCCTTGCTAGAACATTTTTGAAATCTTTTGGAGAAAAAAAAGATTGTAACATCTACTTTGCAGCATCCGTTCTTATTGTTTATTGTTATCATCTTATTTTAGCATAAACCATATGGAACCTGTCATATCATCTCAGGCTGAGTGAAAGCCAGCAGACTGGGAGCAGGGAGACCTCTAAAAGACTTTGGTGATAAGCTAGCTCACAAGTTTGTGAGTAGGTTATTGAATTCAGAGGGAGAAATGTGTCAACTAACAGCACACTCTGTGAGAACTGAGAGTTAGATTTGCACATTTATGGTCCCAGTACACTTGCATGCACTACCCTGACCCCACCATGACCATATGCTCAGAATACCTGCTGATACAGCGAACATTAGGCGGTGTATTCCTGGGTTGGGACTCCCGGGTGGACACTGTGTGATAAGCAGTCACATTTGGATGTAGCCAGAAGGCTGCTCAGGCCAGGGCTACTCTCATCAGTCTCTCCCCATCTTCCTCCGTCCCCTCCCTTTTCAACTGAGTTACCGGGCCACCCGTGGTCAGACATTGTATATTTTATTTTCATTTTCTTTCTCAAAGCAAACTTTTGGTGGAAAATTGAATTTGATACCCAAGGGCAGGACGGAAAATTGGGTAAAATAGCTTTTTTTTTTCTCCCCAACCCACCTTTGCTGCACTATCTAATGAATGGCAAAATAAGATATCGGCAGGAGATGGTCTGTACGGCTGGCCTGCAATTTTCAGCCCATCAATTTATGTTTACTGCACTTGTGAAAATAAGGGTAGAGCATGTCTGACAATAAGAATATGAATATCACTTTGATGAAGGGATGTTATATAGTACTAGGATAGTATAAGCATCACAAAGGATCCAGGGCCATGTGCTGTTGTAACCTACAGTAATTAAGGTACCGGTACACAATTTTCCTAAGAACTACAGGTAAGATGTCATTTCTAGCAGTATATATGAGTTAACAGTATAGCTTTAATGGAAAATGTGCTAAATGTCTCCAGCTTCCTCACCCTTGAAAAAGCACTGACATTCACAGCTTCAAACTGTTATCTAGGCTACCTCACAGATAACACACAACAAAGTCTTAATTAGACATGCAAGGCCACATTTGGAGTCACAGCATTGCAAGCTGGAATGTCTTCTGGTTTCTCTGCCTCGGTGATGTGTCCCCATCGGTTGGTATTTAATCAGCAGCAAATGCTCTTAATTACAAGATTAGTCTCCTACCAATTAGGCAATACTCTAATTGTTCTAATCCTCCATTGAAGTCGACTGAATTCTAATTTGGAACTAACTGTTTCATGCCACCTAGGACCAATCAGATGGGTCATTACGAACCTAGTTATCCTCACATAAACCAACTGCAGCAGCCCACACTGGTGCCATTTGGAGAACAGCTGTAGAGGCTTTATGACCGTCATGTGGTTCATTTGCGTGGGCCATAAAATAATATATCTGCAATGATTCCATCCCTCAATACCAAGGAGACTCTCTGAAGAAACAGTGATGGAGAGATTCCATCAACCGTTAACACTGGCGGAACCTCTCCTTTGGCTGTATCTGTCCAGTAGAGGTCAAATGTAAGGACTTCATTAGAGGTTGCAAACCAACCGTGTTACGGTTGACCCCTAAAAATCATTAAGGCCAACCGTTTCTTATGTTCCCTCTTGTAGCCCTTTTCAACCATTCACACCTGTTTGAAACAAAACACTGCCACAGGTAAATAGTCTTACCTGCCCTGCACTTTGATGTCTGAGATGGCGTAGAAGTATCTGGACAGGTTGTTCTCATCCACCATGGTGGCGCCTGTGGCCGGCTTGAGAAGCTTTATCCTCAGGTCAGTGATGGTGAAGAAGTCCCTCAGGTTCTTGGTGGTGTCCAGCTGCCCGTATAGAGACGCCATGTTGTGTAAACGTGGCCCGGCGAACAATGCAAAGCGGTCTTTAATCTCAAATCGCACGGTTTTGTCGTACTTCCACACATAGCCTCTGGAATAGTCCTCAGTACAGATGATGTCCAATAGGGTGCCCTGGGTCAGTTCGTTGACCGTCTTGGGCTCCATGGTAAAGGCGTCCAGGCAGTCCGTGGCATAGAACTGGTAGGGTGTCCAGGTGCGTCCGTAGTCCAAAGACTTCTCCAGAACCATCTGCTCCGGGCGGCCGGACTCGAACGTCAGGACAATGTCATCGGTCAGCTCGATGGTTTTGTTCCAGGACAGGGTGAGGTTGACTTGAAGGGGCTTGGGGTATTTCTTCCAGGAAGTGGACTGCCAGAACGTTGTGGGGTTACGACCCTCAAAGTCGAACATCAGCTCAGTGGGATGGGCCAACTCTTCGGTTGCAGCGTCACATTCGTTGTTGCACATGTATGGATTTTCCTATAAAAAACAGAAAAAAAAACAGAAAAAGAAGTTCAATATAAAATGCAATTGGGGCAATTAGGAATGGCGGTAATGGAGAATTCAACAACTGAAAGTTATTTGTTTTAACAACAACAGATGACTTCACAATCATACAGTACACCTGTCTTTTGTACAGTATAGAGGGGTGGTTTGTGGTCTATCACTGGTAGAGAGGTACAACTGCACAAGCTTTTGACCATTCTCAGTATTACTCTATGAATCCTATACTCTCTTTTCACCACCACTCTTGTCCACACTGCCACCCAAATTGCAAATGTGATTGATATTCCTGCTGGTATTCCAGTTGAGATGGGAGTGGAATTCCGATGAGTGGCTCTTATGAAACACGCAGAGGGCATGCATTTTTCATGGGCTTGTGTCTGCCCTGCACCACCGAGCCCCTTAGCACTGTGTGTGTGTGTGTGTGTATGTGTGTGTGGGTGTGGGTGTGGGTGTGTGTGTGTGGGTGTGTGTGTGTGTGTGTGAGAGAGAGAGAGCATTAGACACGCTCTCTCTCTCTCAGACACACACACACACACACACACGTATGTATGTATGTGTGTGTGTGTGTGTGTGTGTGTGTGTGTGTGTGTGGTGTGTGTGTGTGTGTGTGAGAGAGAGAGAGCGCATTAGACACGCTCTCTCTCTCTCAGACACACACACACACATATGTATGTATGTATGTATGTGTGTGTGTGTGTGTGTGTGTGTGTGTGCGTGTGTGTGTGTGTGAGAGAGAGAGAGAGCGTTAGACACGCTCTCTCTCTCTCAGACACACACACACACACACACACACACACACATATGTATGTATGTATGTATGTGTGTGTGTGTGTGTGTGTGTGTGTGTGTGTGTGTGTGTGTGTGTGTGAGAGAGAGAGCGTTAGACACGCTCACATTGACATTCATCTCACCCCTGCACCATAGAACAATGAGACTAGCGAACAGTGATATTGTGATACTGTAACACTACTTGTTAATTTCTAATAATTTAAGAATGCTAATTGCTAGCCTACTAATGGAAACAACAGTTAACGTGGCTGTACAGTTGTGGTTGTGTTGAATTCAAACCCGACGACACGCTTGATTTTCTCTCTGTACTCACAGGCTTGATCTGGCATTCATTAGAGGGAAGAATACTGATAAGCCTGCGCCAATAAGGAAAAACCCCGAAAACTCACAGATTACATTTGAATGAACGCCTACGTTTTCCTTGAGTAGGGAGGGCTGAGCCTCATTAGAACAATTCTTTAAATAATAGATAATGCATTAATTCATCTTTGTCATACATTCTGTGTTTTTTTTATCTTAGATACTTTCGAAAACACCCTCCACCCAACACCCTCCTCAAGGTCCCTATCTAATCTGACGGTCAATTCCCCCCTCAGGGACCAATAGCATGTTATTAGGGGGCAGTTCCACTGCCTGCTCCCACTTATCTGGATATAACTACCTGATAAGGTGGAACATGGCAGGTTTTTTTGGGGTCACTAGGTCTGGGGGACTGAGGAACTGTTCCATGATCCAATTAGGGGAGAAAGGGTTAAAGCTGGGTCAGAGTGTGTGTGTGAGAGAGAGAGAGAGAGAGAGAGAGAGAGAGAGAGAGAGAGAGAGAGAGAGAGAGAGAGAGAGAGAGAGAGAGAAACCGTTTGATCAAAAGGGACAGGGGAAGAGACCAAGAGAAAGAATGAAGAGAGAGAAGTTGCCTTGGGGACAATTAATTAATTGTAGTAATGTCATCCATTAACCCCTCTGCTGAAGTGTATTGCGTGTCATTATATTCCCTATTCGCCCTCTTCAACAACCTTGGGAGGTGTGTTCAGAGCGTGGTGAGAGAGAGAGAGAGAGAGAGAGAGAGAGAGAGAGAGAGAGAGAGAGAGAGAGAGAGAGAGAGAGAGAGAGAGAGAGGGTTCCCTGCCTTTTGGGAGCGTGACGTTTCACTTATATTCCTGTTTCATTTGATGTCACGGTCGGACACTGGGGGTGGAGTTTGGAGACAATCGGTTAAGGCCTGCTTCCCTGAGACCTGACTCTTATTCACAGACAAAAATGAAATACTAAAATTGCTGTGTCCATAGTTAATGGAAAAGAAAAAGGTAAACAACAATGGCCACAGTAAAATAAAACACAGGGACAGAACTATCCCCCCCTTACCACGCTGAGAGCTCTGAGATAAAAAGCAATACTGTACATAAATGTACGGTAATGCATTTTTATTCCCCTACTGCCTCCTGTCTTGACTTCAAACCCTCGGGGAAGTCATTATTCACTCCATGGAGCATCTCCTTGTCGGCTCTGGGTGGTCCGTCTCATAAATTGTGTAACCCTTCACCATCGGTACTAGTGTCTTCTCCATGAACGCACGGAGGACACCCACTTTTGCAATCACAATCCTGCATGGCGTCCTGCGTCTGTATTGATCTTCTCTCGGTTTCCCAAAACACACTGAGACATCCTAACATAATGCCTGTGGCGGTGGATGGATAGATACTAACATAAAGGTCAGGACCTTCCATTGGATTCCTGCGGTGGTTATTTAACAACAAAGCATGGCCATATGAAGATCGATATCTTCTAGTCATTCAACAGCGGCAGTGTCTGACGCTACGCCGTAGGAGGCTATCGGAAAACAATAAGGCTTTTCTGTTTCATCCTCTACCGCTGATCACAGCTGAAAAAGAGAGGGGGGCGAGGTGGAGGAGAGAGGGAGGGAGGGAGAGAGGGAGGAAGGGAGGGAGAGAGGGGGGAGATAATGGTTTGTTTTTTATAAGAATAGATGACATCTTCATTGCCACCAGAGATGATCTGTAATTTACCCCAGCTGTTTACCATCAATGCTCTCTGATCTAGGGGAGGATGAGGCAGTTGACACTCGCAGTGCGGGTGACACAGGTACTTGGACAGAAAGGTCATGGCTCAACGCAGCTAATGATGTCCTGCTCTCCGCAGCCAATGGGGTCAATCCATTATCAGACAGTGACAGTGTCACAGTGGGGGAGAGTGAGCGAGCAAGAGAGAGAGAGAGAGAGAGAGAGAGTCAGGCTGAAGAGACAGGAAATGTATCTATCTGTAATGTAAATCTACCACACTGATTGTCAGGGCTAAAATTATATTTCGAGGTACTGTAATGAATTCCATCTGCTGATCCATTCAATAATTTAAATCTTACCATAATCTACAAAATGTGTGAATGATCATGGACAAACACACATACAATATAGCACGCACGCACACACGCACGTATACACACACACATACACAAACGCACGCACACACACACACACACACACACACACACACACATACACACAAACACGCACACAGGCACTTGGGTGTGAAATAAACAGATGTTAAAGTGACTGACATATGGCCTTTGAGACTGACAGGCGTAGCCTCCAGATGATGTGCTTCCTGACACAGGATATGGCCGGGGGAGATAAATTCACTGGCCAATGACAGGCCAGCTTGATGGATGGGCTCAGGCAATCCAACCAATCAGTTTAGCTGACAGGTTCTCTGAACTTGTAACCCAGATCACAGATTGAACTCACCACTACCATTCCAACTTCTCTCAATTCTCTCATCCTCCTCCCAGACCATCTCCTCTCTGCCCACCCGCTGTCTGTCTCCATCTCTCTCCATCTCTCCGTCTCTCCGAACTCCCACTATAACGCAGGCTACAAAACGCTGACAAAAAAAAGAACTCGATTCTCTAATTATTAGCCACTTAATTTTCTCTGTGTGTCGTTATTCATCGTGGATGTTTACTCTTCAACCTGTAATGTTTGGACGTCATGCTTGGAGGCCTTCTAATTACCATAACATAGTGGGTGTATCAGAATGTCAATTTGGAGGTTTTCAGTGTGTGATGTTGGCCTCGGTTGTAAATCATGGCAGCGGACTACTGATATACAGGGGTGGCCTCTGGGAAGTTGTTGTCATCTTTGATTAATCTCTTTAATTAATCTTCTCTCTCCCTTGGGTTGACAACAAGGTGGCACACCTTCAAATGCATCCCTGTGGCCAATACTATTCCTCAACACTTTCCTGTGTCTCTACCCAGTGAACAGAGAAGAGTACATCTTTACCTTTCCTGCTGACTCGCTTATGGCGTCGTGAAGCCAAAGGCAAACGTCCACAAGAGAGTGTTGAGAGCAAAGCCCTCTAATCTATTCTATTCCTTTCTTTTGTGGTCTCTTGGAACCAGTATTCTTGTGGGGGAGTCGTGTCATTTTGGTTCACGATGAACACCCAGGGACCCGTTAAGACCAAAATGCAGCTGCTTCTTTAGTTTGGGCATGTATCCTTGTTAAAGCTAATGGTCTTCTGGAGACATATGGGCTAGGGCTTTTATTTCTTTTCCCTTCTGCCTTGCTCACAGAGGGGACTCCTCGGCGACAGCGAATCTCTCGCTCTGGATTGGAGGTGTTTCTAGTTTCATCAGTCCACTGTGGCTCTTTTTCACACCTCCTAACCATCATCCATTCCCACACCTTCACCCCCCCCACCCCCCATCCCCCCCCCCCCCCCCTCATCTCCCACCCCCCCCACTCTCAACACCTTCATCTCTCCGTCCTTCCAAAGAGGCAGAGGTGCTTACACTGGTATCAGTGTGAATCACTGGCTCTCTATACGCCACGGCAATCACCAGCGCCTCAATATATCCCGGCGAAGATTACGTCCGGATCTCTCATATGGTGAGACGTGCCTCCGCCGAGTCGACCCAGCTCAGCCCCTGGATTGTCTGCTTTTAGGAGGAGGAGATCTTTAAAGGAGCTGGGGTTGACGGGAAGGTGTTAGAGCCTATAAAGGGCTCGGTTGAGCCTGACAATAGAGACAGCTCAAATGAGGGATGGTGATGGTATTTGCGAGAGACAGCGGGTCCGAGTTTTGGCAGAAACTCAATAGAACTTTTTTAATGACGCGCAGCAGGTGCTGGGGGGGGTTTACGGTTCAATTCGGGGGGCTTATACAGCGCCGACGACCTTGAGAGAAGTGAGGAAGGGTGGATCTACTGCTGAACCGTTTTGGTCCAGCGTGCCATGGGGGTCTTTCTGGTATGAACCGGTCTGTAAGCACACCCGGTCTGAAGATAGGAACCTTGAACACGAGCCGCACGTTGCACAATGTGTGTGGTGGAATGCTGGAGAGGTGATGTCATCAGAGAGATCGGGGCTCGATCATCTCAACAGATGAATACAGAGTAGTGGAAAAGTCAAAGCAGTTTGATGTGTTCCCTGGTTAGCATCGTTTTGAACGAAGAAGACACACCACACAACACAAAACACAACAGCCGACCGACGGGAGCATACACACACACACACACACACACACACAACACACATCATAATCACGTGTCAGTGACGGCTATATCTCTCTATTGCTATGGCTCTATTGCTATCTCTGGATGTTTCATCCAAAACAAAACTGTCCTATATGCATAATAAATTCCCCTATCCAACCACATGCCAAGCGATGTGCCCTTTGGAATAAAGACCCCTCGCCAGAGCAGAGCCCTTTGAGGTTTTGCAGAACACAGTCCAGTCTAGCCTTTTGAAGTGCACTGCTTGGCAAATCAACTGCAGCATGTTTCTATGGGTCGGGCTTAATTTGGATTCACAGTGTGCTCGCAGACGCAGAGGGCTCACTCCACATTCATTAACACCTGGCCTCATTATGTGTCCCATGTGGCTCTGTCCGGCTGGCTCGGGTAAATTTAACACCACTTTATTATCAGGGGTTTGTGGTTGGAGTGGGGTTGGGGGGTTGGGGGTGGGAATAAGGGGTAGAGAGGTTCTATTCTTCAATCGTGAAACCGTACAAAGTGAAAAACTGATAAATGGGAAAGCTATTCATTTACTGTAAATGCTTCCGAGCAGGAGTGCCGGTAGGCCTAGAACCTTTAGCTTTTGAATAGTTTATATTCGAATGGTCCAA
>NC_137686.1:21491398-21516398 GCF_963989245.1 Nansenia antarctica | reverse complement strand
GGTGCCTGCTATGACACAACTTCAAACCACTGCCTTCCAGCTCTCTGAGAGACGAGGCGACAGCAGTGCATTGGGATTGAAAACCAACACGATCTGACATCACACAGGACTGTGAGGGTGTTGAAGCGCAAGACGAGTGCTATGAGCCTCGGATACGACGTTCAGACTAGAATGTGACTGATAGAGGCAACAAACATTTGTTTATGTCTGTAACTATCTGCCTGGGTCGAATGTCCTTGTCTAAGATGTGTAAACGAAAAAAAATAACGAGGTAAAAGTGTTTCCTGTATTCCCCTTTGGCTAAGCTAAATATTTCGGTGTTGACTGTGATTATCGTACAGCACTTCTTCTCACCTTGCCCAAGATCCCAGCCTTCACCTCTTTGTCTCTAAATACATTTAAAAAACATAAAAAAATCTCCATTGCTCGTTGTATGTTGTTAGGGTTCGGGTTAAGGGTTTCGGGTTCTAACCCAGAACACAATGCTCGCTGAATCAACAGATCATCAACATGTGAACACATGAAATGGCTTTTACCCCAAGGCAACACGCCACGAAAAGGTCTATTCTGAAAACATTCTATATTTATGATCCCATACATTTTTGCCGAAATCATTTAATTTGGTTCCACCAACTGTACAATAAAAGAATCCCCTGCCCTATAGAGAATGCAGGAGACAACGAGGATCAAGAACTCATGCATAGCCAACCGTTGTATGGAATACATTAAACTCAACAAGCATGCATTCATTCATTCCCAACATGTCTCCATAGACTCCCTCTCTCATCCCAAACCTATCACTCTCTTTTATGTCTGCATGCATTATTCATCACTGTGTATTTGCATCCTCCGAAAAAATTAACCTGCTGGAGATCTCAAAGAATAATGTCAGCATACATCTCTATCTGTCAACCGCCATGACCTTATATGGGCAACGTTAAAACTTCCCAGTGTTCTGACAACGACATGAATATTATGCATCAGAAAACAAGGGACATGGAAATTAAAAAGGAGAGTGGGGGGGGGGAAGGGGGGGGTGGACGACAAAAGAGGTGCCAAAGGAGTGAAAGAATAAATGATGACACTTCTCCCTCCTCCCTCCCTCTCCTAGGAGTCTGGGGACATGTAACGTGTCGTCTCAGTGTCTCGGTGAGCGGTCGTGCGGTGATGATGTGGTGGGCAGGGTCGGTTCAGTACAAAGTCAAGGGCACAGGGTGACATGGGAGCTAAACGCTCCGACTGTTGGCTGTCTCCAAACAAATATATGGATGAGTGAATTTCCCTGGAGAGGGAGGAGGGGGGGGGGGGGGGGGGGAAGGGGTTGGGAATCAAAGAGGCAATAACAATCTTCCTCTATGGGTTTTCGTATCGCTTCGTAATCTCGGCATCTACAGCCAATTTGCGGAAAATGCCGGTGATGGCCAAACTGTTTTGCTGCCATGTTGTCCTGAATATTGATGGAAAACAACTACGACTCCTGTACTGTGCGTTTGGAATGAGGGATGATAGAGAGCTAGCCGCCTCTGCTACAGAAAAGGTCAAAGGGGAAATGGTTCCTACAGGCTTCCTCAAACGATGAACCTGTACACGTAGAACTGACCTTGGTCAGCTCGTCCAAGCCATTTTTCTCCACAAATGGAAAATAGTACTGCTTGCTGAGGACCACAAAACAATGAGTTGTAGACCTATTAATAACGTTCATACAATTTCCAACTAAGATAAGTCTTCCGCAATGACTGTCGATACTAGGCCGGTCTCCAAGTGGCTTAGTGGGAGCGTTCATCTTCTCTCCTCCTCCTAAGCTCCTACAGACGCCACATGGTGAAATGGCAACCGGTTTCCCTTTCATCCTTTCTCAGACAACAGAACAAAGTTCACAAGAATTACAATAATCTGCAGAGTTACATCCCCTGTACAGCAGAATTAAGTGCCATTTGTGCATTCGTTTCGGAACGGTTGATGGAATTTGCGGTTGATGGAATTTGCGGTTCATGGAATTTGCGGTTCATGGATACTCTAGTTTAGGACACAGTTATATTTAGGGTCCAACACTGTTTTCAGCTAAGTGGAAACTGCTGTTGGGGTCATTGGAAATATTTCGAACCTGCTATCTAGAAAATAATTAGCCTGGCGCTACAAACTAATGGTACAGTAGGCTGTAGGTCTTGAGCATGGTTTTCTCCATTACTGGCCGAAAATGATTGTATCATTTTCATTTCTGTTTGACAAATGGTTTCTGTAAAGTAATACAATTTCATCTCATCAATATACAATAAATTACCCGGTGTTGAAAATCCTCATTAAATCCACTTCGACCAAATCTAGACTAGAAGGAGTGATCAATTAAGAAAACATTCAGGTTTATACAAAACTGTATCTAAACTGATTGTGGTCTAAATTAGATTTTTTTAATACACTCAGGCCTTTTAAAGCCCATCCTACTGCCTTTACAGTCATTGTTCATTAGGCCCATGTGGCACAGCAGGCTGGTAATTACCTGTCCTCCACACCATTAAAATGGCGTTAATTGGATAATTTGTCTCAATTAATAAGGAAATGTAAAATGTTAAAAGCTTTTCTATTCAGTTGATTGTATCAGAAGGTGGGTGAATAATACATATATAGACCAAATGAAGAAATATACTTCTCTCACCAAAGTAATGGAAGGAAACACAAAAACTATTAAACTTTCCGATCTGACCTGTTTGCTGTACATGAATATTACAGTTAGTTGTACCAACACCTTAGTAGTAATGTGTCTCCACCAACGAATGAATCTACAACCTAAAGAGAGCACTGCTACAGTACACCACAGGACAGAGGCCTCAATAACTACATGTTTTTAGAAGCAACATATCTAAAAATAAAAACAGGGTTAACTCCCCGATGCCGAGCACCTGTCCTAGACACTCTTACTTTAGGACTCCACTGTGGCTCATTCCAGCCTTGGAGAAGGTAGTTCTACAAACGATACAAAGAAGTAAATGATGTTGGGGACCGAAAAACTGAAACTAAAACTATTGTTTTACTGGCTCCACATATCCACAGTTCTTCTTCAAGTGCTCTAGTTTGCCAAGTCATAGAGTGATTGAATACTGGATGTCAATCAACCTTGTGTATAAAGATTCTGTCAACACTTGATAATCATCTTCTAAGCTGGTTGAGAGCAAGCAACCTTGAAGACAGACAGAGAGGGGTTCCACAAGGAAAGTAGAGACAGACAACCCAGGAATGTTATACTGTCCATCCACTCCAGGGGAGGATGTAGAAATCGGAGGACAGGCACTACAATGAGCCTGTCCACCGATGTATACATCCACCAGGCACTACCATGAGCCTGTCCACCGATGTATACATCCACCAGCCTCCACTTATCCACTCTTGGCAGAGAACAACTCTGGGGTATAGGGATTAGCTTGGTTCAGACCAGCATGGGGCTTTGTGATTGGTTAAAAGAGCTCATTTGCATGCTCCCTGCATGTCTCCAGTAAGTTTTTGTGAAGGTTCAGTGGCTAAGGTCGTGAGTGCCAGTCTGCCTCTATGCCTGTGGGCTAAGAACACAAACAGATACTGTAATATAGAGAATTAGGCTTGAAAATAGTCATGATTTTCTTTTGGTAATAACTGGAGAAATTAGACTAGAGCTGCAAGGTATTTCCTATGATGATGATATGTAACTAAGTTGAGATGTAACACAGTAATTACGCTGTCCCTGCCTATGAATTATAAAGATATTATATAAGTTCAGCTTTTCAAACACACACACACACACACACACACAGGCACGCACACACGAGCAGGCACGCACGAGCAGGCACGCACACACACACACACACACACACTCATCTTTCTCTCTCTTTCTCTCTCTCTCTCCTTACTCATGTCCTCCTACCACATTTTATTCTCTAACTAACTAACATTCCTGGTGCCTATGCAGGTTTTTCTACGGGGCTGTTAAATTTTTGAAGAGGTTGTTTTGATCGAATGCTTAACAGAACAGCACACCCGGCCGGAGACGCACTCCTCTTCCATCCTGCTGAGACTCTAAATGTCTCTGTGCCATCTGGAGTTGGGAGAGGGAGGAAAACTCTGTCGAGGAGGCATAATAACAGACTTTGCAAATATTTACCCACAAAATCTCTCTGTAGGCACACACACAACTTCTAATCAAGCACTATGTGTACCCTCGGTTGTTCCTGCTATCGAACTTTATTCCTGACTGAAGTTTACTGAGAGATCGAAGTAAAGTTCATAACACTGCACACGGCACAATTACAATGGTTCATATGGAATGCCTGTTCTGATAATGTACAACCTGCTGTGCACGACACTGGAATGACCTTGCATATGACTGCTGTAGTGGTTCATTCGTGTGTGTGTGTGTGTGTGTGTGTGTGTGTGTGTGCTTGTGTATGTAGGTGTGTGTGTGTATGTGTGCGTGCATGTGTGTGTGTGTGTGTGTGTGTGTGTGTATGTGTGTGTGCGCGTGCGTGTGTGTGTCTTCCTCATTCGTCACCATCAGAGACAGGGCGACGGCTGAGACTCACCAAAGCGCAGTACATCTCCGGCGGGTCCCCACATGTGATGTTGGGGGGGTCAAGGGTCACTCTCAGGTACTTAGTCATGTCTGTAGCCTCGGGTTGACAAGCCATGTAGTCCCAGGTGAGGCCTTCGTCCGTGTAGATCTGTGACTTACACACATCATAGTGTCCCCAGGCAGCTGGATAGTGCTGCATGGCATCACCGACGCTCACACACAGCGCCTGTAGCATCAACAATATAGGCCAATTCATAGCTGCTCTCCTTGTGTGTGTCCTTTGGGCAAAAAGTGGGGGTTTTACGGTTGATACACACACACACACACACACACACACAAAGACGTGAGTAGAGAATCTTCAAGAAAGGCCCCAACTTCAAAAGGCTGGAGTGTCTGTTGGAACCAGAGGCAGCATGCTAGCTTTGTGCAAGCAGCTTCAGGCTACTGTTCCCTCTGTCATGTCTTTGTTTTGGAGTGATTGGGACACCTACAACTATTACTGCTGTGTTGACACCACTGTTGAAGTGTTCAAAGTGTGTCAAGCAAAGGTTCTTGAGAAGTGTTGGCTGCTGTTGAGAAGGTCACATTATATGGGTCAGAAGCAGTATGAGGGAGTGGGGCCAATGGGTTGGTTCTCTCCTTATTGGCCAATTGACGTCAGATAGGGCGTCAGATTTGGATCCTGTCAATCGTGCTTTTCACCACAGGCGGGGCTCTGTAGGAGAAAGAGAGAAGGTCATCTTAGTCAGGGATCATGTGTTAGATAACAGAAAAGGAGTGCAAGAGGAGTAGATCAGTAGATCAGTAGACTGCAACACATTCCCTTCTTTGAAAGGACTCTCTCTCTCGCGCACGCACGCACACACACACACACACACACACACACACACACACACACACACACACACACACGCACGCAGACATGCAGGCATGCACCCATGCACACATTTTGCGAGGCTTATTGGACCACTGACATCTACTTAAATCTTGCTCGGATGTGAAGCCTCATCTCCATTTGATTTTCATACAAAACGGTCCATTTCCATGTGTCAAGTCATTTACATTTAAGACAATTGCTTTTCCAGTCAGTCTTTAGTTGAGTTTGTGCATCCAGTCCTCACCACTGACGGCTTTGGAGCAGTGGCAAATATTGAGAGGAAATTGGGAGACAAAAACGGTCTATTTGAGGGATTGCGGGACTCTCTCAGCCATCACAAGCCATCAGTCAGTTGGTACAACTGGTCTGGTAATGGTGTCTGGCAGCATTCAATGTAGACCTACATCTCTATCAGTCAGGTACAACCTGTGTGTGTGTGTATGTGTGCGTGTGCGTGAGCGTGAGCATGTGCGTAAGCGTGAGCGTGTGTGCGTGTGTGTGTGTTGTGTAAACAAAATAGAATGTCGGCTGCTAGCCAACCTGAAACAGAGTAAATAGGACAGGTCTGAATGAGAGGTTACTGTTAACTACATGTTAGTAAGACCTATTTCCTACAGTACCTCCCTCAAGGTTCTAGATGGTGTATTTATTTTCGAAACAATTAACATTTCTCTTGTACATTTCTCACTACATAATGACTATACCTCACTATGGCAGGAAGGTGCTCACTCTACAGTTTTTAACAGTATCTCCATGTTACAGGAGAACTCCCATGTACCCCCTTCATGCTTCATAAGAAAACATAGTTGAATATGTTGAATAATGAAACATGTTCAACTACAGTAGTTCGACAGCTTATGATAAAGACATCATTACCAGATTGCTTCTATTCAGACAACTGCATTTTTCATCAACTTTAATGGAATGCTAATGTCTAAAACCAGATCTCAATATTTCAGGAACTTGGATTCATGAAAAACTGAATCAGGCAATCACTTTTTTTGCCTACCAACTTAATACTACTTTCATGAAATGACTGCAGGGTGAAATTTCCGTTGAATATATTCAAGCAGTGATGAAAAGAGAGAGAGAGAGAGAGAGAGAGAGAGAGAGAGAGAGAGAGAGAGATTCTTTACACCAGAGATTATAATATGTTCTGCAATTCATAAATGTCGGTTCCTTCAAAAATGAGCCATGTTGGAAGGTATGGATGACAGCGTTGATTAGATATGCTTCCCTTGTGAGAGAGGGAGGAACGAGGGAGGAACGAGGGAGGGAGAGAGAGGGGAGGAGGGGAAACATATGGGAAGGAGGAATTCGACTCCTTAAATGTGCTGGTGTCAATCAAAAAAAGACTCCCTTCACAAGAAGCCAATTACAAGTTTGATATCTGGTCCAGAACTCCTACGTGATGAATAAGCCGTTCCTTTATGGACATGGCATATTTCATAAAAAGAGTTGTCAGTCACTGGCCGGAACACCATCCTGGGGAGCCTCTCCGTGATGGAGAAGAACGATAAGTGGAGAAGAAGACACTTGTGTGTAACAGGAGCTGATAAGAGACGGCCCGAGTATCACACACACTCAAGTGCTTTCACTGGAGCAATTTAGATAAAACTCCCTCTACCATTATCCAATGCTTGAGTTTCATTACTACAGTGGACAGATTATATTGCACATTTACCTCTGATCATTGGACTGGCGCTTGCTTATCTCGTTTGGGGTAAAAAGGCAACAATTTAAAGCATAGCCGCTTGTGAATAATATAGGCCTATCCGGTTGAGCATATTGGATACTGGTTAGGATTCATGAATATACAGTACATGCCAGCGGTGATTAAATAGTACTGTAAGATGACTATAGATTATAGAAATGTCAGGGGGTAGGGAAATGCATACACGGTGCTGCGTTGAATAGATGAGCGTGTCAGAGCAGCCCCATTCATTACCGCCCCAATACAGTACATCCCACTTAAAGACCGACACCACACTGGGGGGAAAAACTAGTTTTTTCTGGGTCAGGATTTCCAACAGCAAGTAAAATGTGGGTGCACACATTCTATACGAACCCCATAAATATTTGACCAGTGCTCTGTATGTACAGAGAGCTAGCTAGCACAGTCCTGGGCTTCCACTCGTCTTTTTATTTTTTATTCCTTCTCTCTCTCTCTCTCTCTCTCCTGCTGTTTTTGAGGCCTCTGAAACACCCCCTTGTGTCTGCTAGCATTCCATCCCCAGGGCCACTCAAGCATGGCAGAGTGTTTTAAAAGTCAGTAGGCAGCCATGCCCCGTGGCTTATATTGGTTACAACCTCCTGAGTACACTCTTAAAACAGTGTGGATATACTCCATTTATTTTATAGTCATCCCGCTAACCCTATCTCTATCTCTCTCTCTCTGTCTCTCTAACCCTATCTCTCTCTCTCTCTCTCTCTCTCTCTCTCTCTCTCTCCCTCTCCCTCTCTCTCTCTCTCTCTCTCTCTCTCTCTCTCTCTCTCTCTCTCTCTCTCTCTCTCTCTCTCTCTCTCCTTCTGTTTCTCTCTTCCTCTGTCTGTTTCTTTCATTTCTCCCAGAACTCTCCAGGTGCTGAAATAGCCTAGGCTCTTATCTCTCCTAGTTTCACCGAGCTGTTTAACACTGAGCACAAACATGACTGCACACACGATGCGCACACAATCTATTACAATACAATGCAATGACATGAAAAAACATGGTGATTCCCTCTTTCTATTGTTTGTCAACGTTCCACAATCATTACTATGCCTTCCATATAATGGTAGTTATCAGGAAGTTACAGTTTAATTTAGCTGTGTTGTGCCATACTCCTTGGAAAATTACACACACTGTGAAACCTAAATCTGGATGCATGAATTGCTGTTTAACCAATCCCAACCCATCACTCGTGGTACATGGACAGTTAAGCTGCAAAATGTGTCCTGGCTGGCTAATGTTCAATTGGCTAATGACCAAGCCTTCCATATGAGCCACCATGTGATCAATTGGCAAGGCACACTGAACCAGCCTCACAGTCACACCCCATTGACACTCTCACTCTCTCTCACTCTCTCTCTCTCTCTCTCTCTCTCTCATGTCTGGGCGTTGAACTGTTAACCCAGAGGTGAGAGATAGTGGGAGTTACATTGTCTGGTTTAACCACAACTGGTCCCTGCTTGTAAGATTCCTAATCCTTCAGAGGATGTGGCAGGGCCAGGGATAGGGGAAGTAGTACAGTGTACAGCCAGACAGCCGCCTCCGCCACATATGAGAGCCCTTCATGCATTATTGAGAGGTATTTTCCTGAAAGGCTTACGTGCTGAAACACAGGACAAGCAACATGCTCCTGCCTGTGTTCTTCATACTGGACCAGGATAGAGAAAGCATGCATGCCTTTCCAGTAGACCATCATGGGTGTGACTCACCATTAACGCGTTATGGTGATCAGTGACGAGTCTTTGGAGCTGCATTGGGCACACTATACGCACATACTCAATTGACCAAACTCTTGCTATAATTATACTGTAGCTTACGTCCAACAGGCGATGCACTCCCTCTACTCTAGTCGACTGACCATTGATTGCGCAACAGGTCAGCTTGTGTCCTAGGCGTAGGTGCGACTTTCAATTAGGATAGCTTTATAATAAAGCTCAAACCCGCAGAAACGCGCCTACTTTTGAATGACGTCGAAAATACCGTTAAACGTCGTCAAAGTTATTGGGGTAACTCTCTAGGCAGCATAACTGTAAGTCCTCGACGATTTAAAACCCACTAGAGAAAGAGGGGATGGCACACCGAACTCTGTAAATCTAATCTATTGGTAGAAATTAACCCTGCATTTATAAGTAGACTTACAGATTTACTCACATTAACACTCTCTTGATATGACTGCAAGCGGCTTTTTGAAGTATAGCCTCACTACTCACTGTGGGATACATAGAAAAGCATGGTATATTAGGCACATCATTACTGGGTAATTAAACAAACTATAGCATGCAGTACTCACATTTGTTTTGTACAGGTGCCCTCGAACCCATTCAACAAGTTCGGTATAACAATTTCGGTATAGTATATCTCTATTCTTAGATGGATAATAGAGAAGAGTTCTTCTGAGTTCAAGAGGCTCGTAACCCTATCTAATCGTGCTAATAACGGTCCATAAAATACGGCAAAGGACGCGCAATGGCCCACAGAGTTCTAAGCGCGCGTTCAGATGGCAACAGACGGGGGTAAGCAAAAAATACCCGCAACTTTTTTCCACTTTGGAATCTGTTTTCGCTCTTAAGTTCTTCCTTCCAGGCAACTCCTGTTGGATCGCTCCCTTTCACTAACTCAGAGCGAAATGTTCAATTGCAATGAGAGCAAATAAAAGCCTATCCCCAAGTCTCTCTCCGCTATTACCGCTAGAATGACATTCTGAATTCAGGAATCACCCCGAGCGAGCCGGGAAACGAGATTATCCTCAATCATCTGCTTCCTTTCTGCAGCGCACCAGCCCTCCGCTCAGTGCTTGCTATATCAAGTCCACACCGTGCAAACTCGCACACAGTTAAAGTTCATCCTCTGGATCTTGATAACCTTACCCACTCTAACAAACTATGTCTCCCCTCACCCTCACTCTGCTCTCTGTCGCTCTGGGGCATTGACACCGTGGACCCATTTGGATAGATAACGGAAACGCTGTGTTGTGCTTGACTAAGCCCAACAGAGTGAGAGAGGGACAAGAGATTGGCAATATTTCTCCAAAAGAAGCTATTAGGAATGGCAACGTATTCTAGGATTGAGAACCGCTGGGTCCTAGAGGTAACCTAAAGGGCTAGAGAGATTAAATCACCCAAGATGATTGTCTGATAAAGAAATATCCTCTTATTAATGCGTGCAGGCTACTTGAGGAGGAATTGGGGTGACAGCATGGACGTTCTTTTTGCTACGTTGTCTAAGCAAAAACGATTGTATTTTACATACATGTTACCAATTAAATAGGTGAAACGTGTCCCAAAATTGTTTAAGATATAATTCGATTGTTCGTTGCAAAGTGCATACTATAATGGTTTATCTCTGACGCATAATTAGCTTATGTATCGGCAGCACTTTCCCATTCGCATAATTATATTGAAATTAAATAGGAACTCTGTTTTTTTTTCTCCTTTTACAAACACATCAATAACAATTAATTATGTATGAAATAATACATATTTTAATAATCAATACCGTATCATTTGTAGCTATATAAATACACAAAGCACAAGTCGACAGGAAACACCTGTCCTGGACACGTTAATAACACCCATTCAGCATTTCCACGCTTCCCTACATAGAAAATAGCGTAAAGAGTGCTTACCTTTCCTTCTCCAAGTTTAGGTCATTTGAATACATGCAAAGAGAAACTCGAAACTTGAAATTGAGAGTGCGTATTTCGACTTTTGAGCGCTGGGACACAAAAAGATGCAGTTAGACGCAGTTGGCTCTCTACGTGGCTCCCGCGGAGAGGAGTCACCGATGTCACACTGGCCAGTAGGCTGCCGAACAGCGCAGCAAACAAGTGTCGTCGTGACTCTTCGGTTTGAACAACCAGCTTCATTTTGGTGTAATGCCAAGTCGAGGAGATAGCACGATAACCGCACCCAACTTGAAGGTCATATTCATAAATCGTGTGTCTAGATACATTCATTGACTTCGTAAATTAAAAAGTGTATCCCAAAATATACCAATGTACGGTGAAGTTATTACAACTTGTAGTCTAATTGCAACTGAAAGTCAGATGCTGCTCCATAATTTGATATCGCACGTTATTGGCGTGAGAGACTTTGATTTTGCACTATGTGAGATTTGGTTTTTTAGATGCCATGATGAGTTGAAAGAGAGTAGGCTATCTGTTCTGTTCGGTAGTGACCGTTCACTGTGTTGGTGCATTGACTTCAACAGAAACCGAGCGAACCTCTGTTTCAGCACCTGGACAGCTCCACGGTATTACAATATCGGCAGGCGGACAAACTCTGCGTGAGTAAGTAAAGGGCAGATTCAATGCATTGAATTAAACAGGCCAACTAGAGTGCTGGTGAAACATTATTTTGGCCATTAAAAAAGTAATGCATATAATCAATGCTATATATCTATATCTATATATCTATATATATGAATTAAACTGACAGCTTTTAATTTAGTCTGATCAGAGGCATAGCTGATGCGCCAGGAGCGAATGATGAATCCAAACCTGCCATTACCGAGCACACATTTCATATGACGTCATCAACAACATAATGTATCACTTCTGAATGTGATATTATGTGAAATCACAGTGGAATTAGTAATGAGAGGAATGTCAAGATCGACTGGTTCTGTCCTGGGGCAGTGTTCGATATATTTAGATGTTAGTGTTAGTATATGGTGATACATTATTTATTTTTTTACAAAGGGCCAAGGGTAAGTAAGACCTGGAGAGAGAGCCGGTCAATTCTTTGTGATACAACTGTATTGACTCTCCTATACAACTAGATGTAAACAATGATATTGATTTTCGGAGAATGAATATGCACTGAAAGTCCTGCAATCCCATGAAAAAGTTGCAATGCCATTTTTATTCTGTTGAAGGGATTTTTGGAGCAGCACCAGACCTGAATGACAATTAGCCTCACTTTTAGGCTAATGACTCAGTAAATGTCACTAGCTTCAGCCCTGTTTTAGAAAGTACCTTCCTTGACATGAAATCCTTGCTCCAGCACTGCCTTTCAAATTAGTAACAACTCTGTGGTAGCATAGATCATTTGGATCAACTAGGCACAAGTTGCAAGTTGATGATAGGTTTATACCATAATCAGGGTTTTGGTACTGAATGTGTGTTATTGTAGGGTTACCATTGAATTGAGCTGCCATGTTAACATATCAGCCTGGTCGCTGGACTGAATTTATACACTAGCTTGTGTGGGTGTATATATTAGGGTTTCTAGATCCTAGTATGGATAAAGTACTGTAGATTCATACATATCTCAACAGCATTATGCAAGGCATAGATATGACATGCAGCAAACCCTATTCCCAAGTTACTAGGGTTGTAAGGCCATTTGGATGAACAAACAAAACCTCCCTTGAAATCACATCAGAGAGCCTAGAACATTCTTTTATACCTCACATTTCTCTCAGAGTCACCAAGGTGCATGGAGGTGTACCTTGCCCTCTCGCACGCCACATAACCTCTCTCTCTCTCTGTGTGTCACAGAGACCTGCCTGACTAAAATGAAGAGTGTGTGTTGTTTGATTTCGGTCCCAGGGGGTCTATTGATAGCTTCAAAGGGGAGTCCACCTGCCACAGCTTTAATCATCTATGACCCTCCACTAGGAAGTCCAGGGAAGGGGCACTAGCAGGGCTATTGTGTGTGTGTGTGTGTGTATGTGTTTTTCCACATCCGCACAGTGATTTTTCAACTTACATTTATGAGCCTCGTGTTCACTGAAAAATATTCTTCATAGTTGGATTGAGCTCGCGAATGAAACTGTTTTGATTTCTAACAACCTCTGGGCTTTTCTTTTCATGAAATCGTTATCTGTTCAATCTATATTAGAAATGTATTTAATCAGGTTCCCCTCCTGAGTTGGAAGGGAATAAATCACCTTATACTTTGCATGAAGCACAGCTTAAAGTATGGTAACAGAATGTATTAAATTTATTCAAAACTCTCTTAAGGCCAAGGTTGTAATTATGGCATGCAATTAGAGAAGGTATTCACATTAGATCGTTCCCCTTTCCCTATGAAAGTCAACCCAGAAGTTATTTTCAGGTATTATTTCCATACACATCTAAATGCAGTTCCCAGATACTGTAGTCTGTGTTGGGCATTCCCAGACGTTAGTAGCAGATGACACTTGGCTGGCACATGTTGTTGGTAGGACAGCGTTGATTGGCTGATGACATTAACTTTGCTGAGACTTGGAGTCAACTGTTGCCTACAGAGCGACAAGTTGGCTGCCTGCTCGAGAGGAATGTACAGCTTTTCCCAAGTGAGGTACCCAGTATAGCTTTACATTTCAGCAGGGTCGGTGTGTATAATACTATACAACACACAAGTGATAGCATACAGTGGGCAATCATATCCCACAAGCAGCTTGGAGTCACTGCAGATGTAGCTGAACACACAAGAGTCGATCAGGGGAAGGAAGGAGGTGGGGGAGTCAGGAAACACTCAGGGCTTACCTTCTGAGAGGTGTCTCAGAGCTTGTGATGTTGTGGTGTGTGTGTTCATGTCCGCTCTCTTTGTTTACACACATACTGTGCATGTGTGTGTGTGTGTGTGTGTGTGTGTGTGTGTGTGTGTGTGTGCGTGTGTGTGTCCCTTCTTTTGTGTGGGTGGCACACTTTTATTTGTGCCAGTTATCTGAGCGAGTGGCACCCGGGTCCATGAAATGAGGGCAGAACAGCTGCCAGAGCTCAGCGTTTCAGTGCTGGAGAGACGTGGGCACCATGCCAACCTCTCAGAGAGCTGCGCTACATTTCACAGCATGATGGATGACGTGAGTCATTTTTAACCTTAACAACACATCAGTTCATCATGAACTTACTGTGGCTGCTGAGCTTTGAAAAGATATGGCCCTGATAAATAAATGTTTTCTTTTGAAAAACAGAGTACACTATCTAATTCACGAACACTGGGAGGGACACTCTTTTCAATGGGAGTAAAAAAAAAAGTGATTTGAACTCTGAACAATCTCTAGCTCAGGCGAAGCGCGTCACACTAGAATGACGACACCTGACATAAGAGAATGGGAGCTGACCTTGAGTAAGTATCCGCCGCACAGAAAATAATGTGAGAGGCTGGGATGAAATGGTATAACCCAATAAAGAGAATGAAATGACAGTCATCATCAGTATCGATGGGAATTGATAAGATGTGATTGATACCGATTCCATTATTGATTCTGCTTATCGATTCGATTCTTTATCGATTCCCTTATCCCTTAAAAACGTTTCTGTGTGGAAAAAAGTAGGCCTACACAGGGTTTCAGCATCAATGCAGCTGTTTTATTATCTTGAATCTCTGAACACAGTGTATATCATCTGAACATAACATTTTAATATCAATTAAAAAGTAAAATAATGGAAAATAAATGAAATGGTCTGTAATTATAGCTCGGCTCTACATACCATCGACCTAGGTGTCGCTATAGTTCTTGAGAGCGATAGCACCTGCAGGTAATAAGTCAGAGAAGAAGAGATGAAGAGTTCAGTCAGAGGCTGTGTTCGGAATAGCATACTAGCGTACTATTCATATTAGGTATGACATAGATTTTGAGTATGTAGGGCGTTCACACTGCATAGTATGTGAAATTTGAGTATGCGAGAAATGTAGTATGCATACTAGATCCGCCAGAATGTCTTGAGTATGCGTCGTGAGGATACTATTTATACTCAACTTCCCCAAAAAGCATCGCGGGTCTCTTCAGTCTCGTCAAACTGCGTCATACAAACTCGTCATACAGCTGTTGTTTACAAGCTCGCAATAAACGATGTTTTTTGTACAGATTTGAGTGTGCGGATGCTGCTTTTCTACACGGTCGGCTGGTATTGGCATACTTATTATGAATTTAGTAGGCAGTATGCAGTATAGCCTACTCATTGAGTATGTAGTATGCTAGTATGCCATTTCGGACACAGCCAGAGTCGTATGCTTGGAGAGCAGACGTAAATAAAGAGCTAGCACTGCTAGCATAACGGTACAAAACTTTACGAAGTCTTATTTGTTCTACACTAAGAAACATTACATGGTCCTTTTCTTAAAACCCCAATGATGTCCCGGGTCAACTTGACCCGAACACTACGAAAGGGTCCAAAAAGTGAACACCACACAAGGGTTAAAAGGATATAACTTTGAAAACAAACATCAGCTTGAAATACAAACAGCTGGCTGTAGCTTCTGAGCTATCTGTACCAACAGTCTGTCTGTCAACATCTAAAATGGATGAAATGGATGAGAATATTTGTACAGCATTCGTTTTCATTTAGGGTTTCTTAGTAAAAAAAAACATCTGCTAAGCCTGCGTGGCACAAATGTATTAGCATATTAGCATAGGACAGAGACAGACGTGCTGCTCACTTTGGAAGCAGTTGCAGTGGCACTCCTGCGTAGTGTGTTAAAAACATTCTGTAATTTTAACCCATGTTGCGTCGAAAGATGTTTTAGCATATTGCTTGTGTTTCCACCCTTACTTGAAATGATAATTTTACAGATGTTACAAGTAGCAAGACGTTGTCATGAGGCTGTCGGCGTATGCCAATACATGCCGGCATCGATAAGAGAATCGATAACCTTGTATGTTATTGATACCAATGTATCGAAAAAATGTGTTACCGGTTCTCGACTACCATCCCTAATCATACAGTGATAATTATGAACATGCCATATGGAACTGTTTAACAGTGTTACCCTTCTCAAGAATACTGGATATCACTCAATACCTGAAACATTTCACTGTTAACACATTATAGTAACAGATCATAATGTGCGACGATTAACAAAACAGGTGCATTTTACATGGAAAAAAACAAAGATACCTGAGGAAAGTGTTACAGTACTTTTGCTCCAAGTGGCATAAAACAGAGGCATAGAATGGTGACAACGGTGGTGTCGTGTCCATGAGAACTGAGATGATGAGAGACATGGTATTACACTATGAGAGCTGCCAGGCTGGCATTGGGGAGAGTCCCAAAAGCTGATTACTGGCAATAATCAAGACAGTATCTGGAACATGTAGGACCGTTATTAAATCAAATGCCTATATTAAGGGGGTGGAAAAAAGACAATTAGGCAGAGCAGAATGTGTTGCTTTGTATACGACAGTATGCTGGCCATGAGGCAGGGTCTTGGCTGGACATACCTGATATGACTAACCGTGACAGCATCCCAGAAGGCCCTTCAACTATGGAATCCATCCCAGAATCAATTATCTTTCAGGAGAATTGGATTATATTCCTGAGGATGCAGCCGATGAATGTGACAACTAAAACACGTGTGACGAAAAAACCCTCAGCAGAATGCAACAGACTTCCAGCCGTAGGGTGACACTACACATAGTTTATCAGAGACAAACGCTCGGATCGCCGTTAATTTAAATTCTTTAAAGCTGTTCCATAATTGATTGCTCATCAGCAGACATGGGTTGGGTATTCCATACAAAGTGAGCCTACATGTGTGAGTTGTGAGCTACGTATACTTGAACATGAAACCTGTTAATTGATTGGTCTCTCTCAGTGTACTGGCGTATTAATCACCCCACCACCAATTAAATCTGTACAATCCGTGCTAATCGTGTATAATATATCATGTTATTTACGACCTCAGCATTCAGAAGTTCCATGACCATTGGCAGTCTTCTGGCAGGGCATCATTGACCTCTGCCTGTTGTACATGGAAACATTTCCATATGCAGACCACTGAGACTCTTATTGCCAATAATGTGCAGGAGCACTTAATATTTTTCATGTCTTGGTCAATGGCTTTGTTTCCATAGCAAAATGAAATATAATTCAGTTATGATTTTGAATATTTGATGACATGACAATGTCCATTTCAGGAGATAAGTGTATTACATCACTGTAAGAATTGAAGTTATGATTATCTGAAACCAGTTTGGAACTTTTAAGGTCACAGGAAATATAGCATATAATATAATAGTTGTCAAATAACTCGGGAAGCAGTGGAACAGTTTTTGTCATAATATTATGTCTGGTGGTACCTCTGACAGGGGCGTTGCATCAGGAACATAGTGTGTTTACACCAGAACAAAAAGACTTGGGCTGTGGGATGCATAACTTTCTGGAGCCTAGTTGAAGCAGACTTTTATGTAGCAGGCAACTGTCAATGTCTCTTTGCTGTCTTGTCTCTTAGACCTCAGAAATACAGCTTACTGTATGCTTTTTGAAGAGGAAGAAATCATTGCTTTCTTCTGAAAACAAACACTTTACTCCTTAGAGTCATTGCATACCTGGTTACACTGTAAAGGATGGTATTGTATATCAGTTATATTTCAATACTACCTGTGGCATTATTTTTTACCACATCAATTCATTCCTACTCCTGCCTTTTCTCTAAAATAAACACAAATAATCACATAGAAGCAAAACAAAAACAAAAAACACATTCCAGTCACATATTCCCTGCTGTTTTCTCATTCTCTACTCACCTTCAAATAACCTTTTTCATTTTGAGAATCCGCAATGCAGGCTGTCTTCATTTAGGTAGGTCTTGGGTGGGCAGGGTGGAGACTGCATTATTTATTATGAGACGAAACCAGCATTCGGTGACAGGCAGCGTTAGATGCGGAGACGGCCCCTTGTGCGAGAATGAATCAACTGTGGTCTGTGCGTTTAGCATCGCCTCATGACACCTCCATTCACTTGAAATACAAAACAGCGCATGTTTATTTTTCCCGTCAGGAAGGGATGAGGACAATCATTACTGTGTGGCTTCGGAATCTGAGCTCCTCAGGGACCATTCCTCCTCTATAGTGTTTATGGTAAAAGAGTGCTGTGGTGTGATTTGTCAGTAAAGAGAGGAGAGTGAGTCAGAGTCATGATAAGCCCTTTCCAAGATAAACATAGACACCGCCACCTCCAAACCTAATTGGACAAACAGTACTTTCTTCAAAAGAACGTCACATGTGCATGTTCAATGTTGAGTAGGCGACTGACTGAATCCTGGATTTAGATCTGTGGGATTTATATTAAAATGCAAATAGCACCAATCCGTTATCTTCCACACCCCGAATCCAACTTGTTTGTTTCGATTTTTATAAATCCAGGAATCACTGAATTGCAGATTCCTATCTGTGATAACCATGTTATGACAGAAGGACAAGTAGCCTAAGAGCAGCCAACTTTGTGAAGTGGACAGCCCAGGTGGAGAGACAAGGTGGGTGAGGAGACCAGAGGGTCTTCAGGCCATGTCTTCGGAGAATTCCCTCCTTTTCTTAGGTATGCAAGACAGACTCCGGAATCCAGCAAAACCTCTTAAATATTAAACACCTACCACCTGCATTTTTTTCTCTCCCTCATTTCAATAATGAAGGACAGTTCTGGAATTCCTGATACATATTTCTGTGCGTGTGTCTGCATAACATGTATGACATGAAATATAATTTTGTAGAGCTATATGCTTTGTATTGTATGGTATAAGGAAAAATGTATGGTTGGATTTATTTTAGGGCGGACATTCAAAGTGTATGTTTTTAATAATCTTCTATCATCAGGAATCCGCTCCACACACTTTTATCTCACATATCATAAGTACATAAAGCATGGACTCACTTAATACTTTGCCAGACAGACAGACAGACATACTATGTTGATCTTTTCATTCTGAGAATTGATTTTAATCCCCAAAATGGCTTCGAGTGCTGCTCTGGAGAGTAAATGTTGGCCTCATTTCCTGATCAAAAAAGCACCAAGAGTAACATCCTCCAGCCTGGGACAGAACAGGGATTAAACTTCTATCTTTGATGATTCACTTATCCAAATTACAAACCTGTCTCCAAAGATTACCCTCCCGTGGTTTTCTTCTGCCCGTGTTCCAGTACCCTGGTCAATCAGAAGACTTAAGTCTGTCTTTAGATGTTCACTTCTAATGGGAAAGTTGTGATGTAGTCTTAACATCTAATCTGACATCATGTTATGGTAAATCATGGATTGCAATTAGCTGTCAACAGAGAGGTCTGAGCAACATGCTGAACATAATCTCAAAATACTACATAGTTCTACTACATAGAACTGATATTACAGCTATTACACATTAATCTAATAAGATTTACTTGATTTACAATTATTTAAATTTTTTAGGATGGAATCATTCAGCTATCCCGACATGAGTGTCTCTCTTTGTCTTCCTCGAGAGTATAGGGAGAAGAAAGACAATAGGGCTCCTGGTAGACTTCCCAAAAGTTACATGGAGACTGGCATACATCAGAATGCCAAATACATAGTCAGACAGTACAGTATGTTCTTTACTTCTAATGAGAATGGACAACATTTTAAACTATTAAACCATCATAGTTCCAGCAACACGCTACCAACACCAACCAAAGGGACCCGGAACCTTACAGATAGAAATGAGCTTTTTTCAACCACTATTCGTTTTACTTTGTCATGGTGGGTTATGTAGAATCACTAAGTAGTCGGGAAACCTTGGAATTATCTTTGACAAAGAGGGAAGGCTATGCCCTACAAGCACGTATCCCCTACAAGCCTGTTGAAATTTAACGCTTTTTGAAATTTTGTTGCATGTTTTTTTTGTCTCCAAACCCATAGGTCAAGGCAAGATACAATAAATACTTAATTTGTTGTTTTCAGTCAGACATATCGACTTTCCTGGCACAGCAAATATTGAAGAATGCCTTTAAAAAAAAAGAAAAAAAATCACGGCTCTGCAAAAATCATGGCTCTGAATGCATTTGTGAGATGGAACACAGATGAGAGAGCCAGGGATCTTTCCAGAAAGCATGAAAAGTGAAGCAGGGTAATCCTGCTTCGCTCACACTGTGAATTCTACTCTGAAGGGACAATGGAATGTGTCATGTAAACTGCCTAGCTCCAAAGGGAACCTACTGTAAAGAGATATAGTACGGTAACCTTGAGGATCAGTCTTTCAGGGTTGGATTTCAGTCGTGCTTTATACTCAACAGGCTAACTCCCCATACAGTACGTGGCTGTGTCGATGTCTTATAAACCCAATGCCACTTACGCAAAAAAAAAATACAGTATATATATATCTATAGTATTGGTAATGTTGAGAGCTAGAAACAGAGATACAGACAAAGAGAAGGAGATATTCTAACTGTCAAACAGCAAACCCCAACTGGAACGATTTTGGAGATCAGAAATTATGGTACGATGGGAACATTTTGAAAGACAGCTGAAGGACAGAGATTCTAGCTTACTTCAACAACTAGCATTGTGAAATGAGGCCTGTAACTCTTTGAGAGGTGTACTCCAACAGAAGCTCTTTGATGTCGAGAGCCTCGCTAACAACCGCAACAGATTGACAATAGAGTAGAATCCCTTCCATTGTTGTTCTAAACCTCATTTCCCCCCTTCCCTCACTACATGTTCTAAATGAACGAAAAGTCAACAATATCCTCTCTAATGGAGAAGTCTATCGATGTTCCAGCCGACTGTATCATCTCAGATCCGTCCTTTCAGACGAATCCTTTTTTTTTTTTTTTTAAAAGAGCAATTTCAAATGCACCACCACACCGCTGATAGGTGATAAACCCCCCCTCCCCGTGGCTTCTGGGTTTGAGAGTGGTAACGGGACAGAGCAGTCGTTGCTATTAGGTTCGTTTCATATGTTACCACCATGTCAACGTGTTGCCTGACAGCAGTGAATGGCGAAGACAGAGAGGTCATAACGGCAAATCTCATCCCCACTCTGGCGAGGAGGAGGAGAGCAGGGGGAGCTAGAGGAGACACACTTCGCCTCTGTCTGTCAAGACCATCCCGAGCCGCGGTGACAGATTACTGATACATGGGCTTTAAAAGAAATGAGAAAGCGAGCAAAGCTCGGGCATCATAATCCCTCTGGAAAGGTTTTCTATCTGTCACAAACGGTGGTGACCGGTCTGAGGTAATTTCCCCACAGGATTTACAGAGAACATTAAAAAATGAGCTTTTTTAATATCTCTCACTGGGAGATACATATAGGAAGGAAGCAGCAGGTATGTAAAGGGAGGAGGGAGGATGGGGATCCACCTGTTTTCGTCTTACATGGAAAACCACTGCAGACGTGTACATCATGGGAGGCTGGTGGAGGTGGAAATCAATAAAGGCTCATTGTAATGCATGGAATCGAATGAGGAATGGTATCAAACACGTGTTCCATTCCACACGTTACAATGAGCCTGTCCTCCGATTTGTACCTCCACCAGCCTCCACTGATGTATGCAATACAGTGGTTTTCCATGAGGAGATTTACATGTACATTATGAGAAATGGTGACGGTGAGGGAGGCATAAACCTTCAGCATGAGGATGGACAGATCCACCCTATTCATTTAGCATGGAAAGCCATTGCATAACATCTACTATGTGTAAAGCATTTATGGTGGGGGTGGTTTAAACCCTGGCATGTACAGTATATGAGGATACAAGGATCCACCCTTTTCATCTCACATGGAAAGCCACTTACACTGGGGATAGCTTAAACCCCATCTGCATGCATAGGTACGGTTTATGAGGGTACGTGGATCCACCATATTAATTTTACAGGGAAAGCTATCACATAAAGTATATGTGTATAGCCTGATATGTTGATGTTAACGTCTTTTAGCCGTAGGGTTCTCACGCCCACACAGCTCATAATGTCGCCTCTTAGCAATGTGCTCTAATTATCACAAACCTTTTGGTATTCACTTTGGAGTTTCACAATTATTGTCAAGGTGTGTGTGTGTGTGTGTGTGTGTGTGTGTGTGTGTGTGTGTGTGTGTGTGTGTGTGTGTGTGCGTGTGTGTGTGTGCATGTATGGTTGATGTGCAGAGAGTCAGTGTACATTGTCTCTTAGGTGCAGGTGTGCAGCAGGTACTGCAGGTGAACAGCTAGAGGTAGCTCTAGTTAGGTAGAAGTTTCCATACCTGTCCATACCTGATGCTCTGGTGCCGCCTACCAGACAGTACCAGAGAGAACAGACCGTGGCTGGGGTGACTGGGGTGTCTAGGGTGGCTGGGGTGGCCTTGGTGATCTTCTGAGCCTTAGTCAGATAGCCTTGTGAAGCCTTTGCAGACGTGTGGAGAGAAGATAAGTAGGCAGAGAGAGAAAGAGAGAGAGAGAGAGAGAGAGAGAGAGAGAGAGAGAGAGAGAGAGAGAGAGAGAGAGAGAGAGAGAGAGAGAGAGAGAGAGACACACACACAAAGGCAGGCATACAGAAGAGAGAAGGTCAACTCTCAGATAAATCATGCATGGGAGGAGACTTAGGACACTTTATTGGACTCTGGATCTGAATTCAGTGACTATGCCATTGTTCAATGTCTGACTATTGAACTCTCGTCATGGCCCCATCAAAGCAGCCATGTCACCATTATTTTTTTTTATATATAGAGTGTAAGTGGACTTCCCTGGAAACGTTGGGTTGCTGTCACAATGAACATGAGGGCAGCAGAGTGAGAAGAGGAGGGAAGAGAAGGGACATAAGTGTTATAGCAAAGGGAGGGTGGGGGGGGTTGAGGGGGCGGCGGCAGTGACCCTGGGGAAAAGTACACCCACCATCCGACTTCATGAATTGGCTCCAGATGGGAACTGGCAAGCGGGAAAAGCAGAAGCGAATTGTATCGACAAGCTGTGCTGGGCAGACCCCCAGAGCAAGCCCATTAGCCATGCTGTGGAGCCACAAGGGAGGGCTCCTTCACTCCCAGATTTCACTTCACCTGAGTCTTGATTTAAGCTTTCCAGGCAAGCCAGCGACCCAGCGCTGCAGTGCAGCCAAGGCATTCTAAACAAGGCACTAGTGATGAGGAAAACCACTGTTATGGTAAAGTAATGAATATCTTTAACCTTAAGCGTGGTTTAAGATAATAATTTCCTCCTTACACCTAATTCCGTTTTTAATTACATTATTACCAGATGCTATTACCCAAATGACCTCCCCTCACCTTCATTAAGTCTTGCTAATTAACAGTATGTAGTGTTATGTGAACATTTGGAGGCAGATATTGAGCAGCAAAGTTTATGCCTTTATGTCTAGCTGCATTATTCTAATGAGTCATCATTTATGCTGTCTGTACAGACAGAAGTGCTCCATAACCTTTAAAGCTGGACTGAAATGGAAATTACTTAATGACGCTAATAGTAATATTTTCATTTTTCACTCGTTTTTTTCCATTGTAATTCTTGACTTTCAAGGGGTAAGTTTCATATCGAAGTTGTCTCTGAAATGATGACACTCGAAGATGTTAATGCTTCGATGTGCACCACCTCCTTTTTATATATTTTATGGCATTGTAAATAGCTTTGACTTCTGACATCACAAATTGCAACTGTTGCTCCAATCATGATAAGGCACTTATGAAGTGTGCCCACCTCGAAACACAGTTGCGTACCCATGTAGACAGTAGAGTTTGACAGATACTTAGGTTTATACTGTAGCTAGTGAAAGTTAGCATAAACATCATATCCCTGCTGCTAGATGTCGGCAGATTTGAACCCAGGAGATTTTCTCTGAATATGAATACTCTACCAGTCAGTACCAGGGGTACAGTTACAGATATGATGGACTGTCAGTCAACCACCAAAGATACACGCCTAGACGTCAGTCCTGAAGCAATCTGAGAAGAGGAAAATCTATTAAAGCTGCTTTAATAAACTCAAAATGCCACTCCCATGGACCAATTGGCCAATACACATGCCACCTGGCAAAACAGCTCATTGCTTACACCTGGCAAACACCTGGCAAAACACACTCATTGCTTACAGTTTTTCTCAATCGCTTTCACACTAACATTGGAACTTGAGACACAATGACCAAAACCTAAACTTGTGTACCATATCTCACACCTATTCTGCACAAATACAAACACATTTCCTGCTTTCTACTCATTATGCAGTTCTAAACCACACAACAACACACTAAACACAATTTTCTACATTTGGCACAACCTTCTTTGATAAAATCTCTTGTGTTCACATAGAAAACACTACCATTCAGAATGCTAAACTCAAACCACCAATCACACAATCACACTCCTCATTATGGGCAAACACCTATTGCTTTTCAATTAGCAATCATAGCTTTAGCAATAAAAGGGCTAAAGGTGAGCTCTCCTTTGTTGAAATATATCTGAAGTATATCAGGGTTGGATTCGTCATGCCAGGCGATACTTTCCCCTCTGCTTGGCCAGGGAGAACATTGCCTGTGTCTTGTCAAGGTCTTGTGGACTTTGTGTTGAGTATATGCAGAACGCTTATTTTCTTTTTCTATTGTTCGTTCTGTATGAAGAACACTTAACAAATCCAACTGTCATTGCTGAGATGTGTACAGTACAGTATTTCAGAATGAAAAAACATTCTATTCTTGTATTTGTGTGTTTTAGTTATCAGTATGAAAAAATAAAATAAAAAATAATAGGACTTGTCCTCTCAGAGTTGCACAACACGTGTTTGGACCACCACACAAGATTCATGAATGAATGACTGTGAGTAAACGAAAAAGAAATAATGAAATTGAAAATAAATGATTATAGGCCTATGTTGTAATTATAACAATTATATATTCCTGCAATTACTGTGTCCTTATGAGTACATTTTTGACACTTAAGGGCTCTGCACACAGCGTGCGATTTCTGTTGCGCGTCAACGTTCCATTTTGAAGTTTGAATGGAAGTCTATGAGAACATCGCATTTACCCACACACGGCCCCGATTTTAATCGCACGGCGAACATTCGATTCCATTCATTTTGAATGGGACAAAGCAGTGCGACAAAACTCGCACGCCGTGTGCTTTGTCCCATTCAAAATGAATGGAATCGAATGTTCGCCGTGCGATTAAAATCGGGGCCGTGTGTGGGTAAATGCGATGTTCTCATAGACTTCCATTCAAACTTCAAAATGGAACGTTGACACGCAACA
>NC_137686.1:21423898-21486398 GCF_963989245.1 Nansenia antarctica | reverse complement strand
AACAATCAGGAGAAAATGGACCCCGCTTTGTGCTGTTACTGATACTGCAGCACTGCAGTGCTGAAAGAGCTGAGAGATACCGGGGCCTAGGAGATACTAGAGGGCACCATTAAACAGCAGGATTTAGATAATAATACTCTGTTTAAGTACTCAAGGGTACTACTTACCCTGCTGCACTCATATACCATTTTTAACATTTGCATTTGTGTTTTTTACACTGTTGTCAATATCATTTAATATTGTCACCGGTATAAAGTGATGTCAAACACACACTCGGAGGGTTAAGAGAAGGGAGTGACATGAAAGCCCCCCAAAATAGTGATGATGTCATATTCTCTTTTATGTCTGAGATCTCTGGGCTCAACAACAGATGAAAGAGCAGCTAAACAGAAAAGAGAGTTTGTCACGCTGGATAAGAACACAAAGCCAATGTCTGGAACAGGATTTCATTGACAGGTTGCTTTGTATCTCGGCAATGACAATGAGTTGGTTGACCTTCAGTAATCTTGGGAAGTATAGCTTTGACCGTGATGATGACGGATTTTATACTTTTGATATCCTTGTTTCTTCTTTTATCTTTATTTCCTTCTCAACATCAATTTGAAATAACACAGACCTTTTGAACTGTGCTCTAGAATAACCACTGGCCTTTGGAAGGGAATCAATAAGGTGAATGTGTGTCTCCTGCAATCCAAATGTCTTACTTTCACAGATGTAAATGTCAATATGTATACTGTATTGACACAGCTACAGGATATTGAATGTGTAGCTCATAATTCAGTTTGATTACGTATGCATATCTATATTTTGCTCTAAATATGAAAACAAATTACCATACACTACAAGCTGCTAATCGCAAGCTTGCATCAATTTAGCTTGCTAACGCAATTGTGTATTTTCACCATAGCAATGTCATTGACTGCTGCATATTTAATAGGACATCAATTAAGTGAATCATCACTCTAGTCTAGTTGGTCTAATGATTGCTTAATTGTTTATGGGGCAGATTAATTGCTGTGCATGGAATCCTAATATACATGTGGTACACAGACATGTTCAGTAATTATATGTTTGGCTAAATAGATCTGTTGGGCAGTATTGAGGATGGATAAGCGATTCCATTAAGCCTGTGTGTTTTTACACAGATGGTTCTCAAATTACACAATAAATGTTAAAGACGGGTGATTGTGAGCATACAATAATCAAATCTACTCGCTGTATCACATTAGAAACTAAAAAGAACACTAACGTTAATTTAGAGTATTTATATTTTTCAGTGTTATATCTAAGTCTAGTGTCATATTTTCTTTTGTCCGCTAGACAATACACTCAGGACCCACTGGTCCGTCAAATATTCTCTGTTTTGTTCACAGTCACTAGTTTGGTTACAACATGCTTGACTATATTCCTAGGAAAGGAATTAGGTTAGGTCTTTGCCTTGTCAGGAGATATCTTACTCTCATCACCTTACCTCTGACAACAAATGACTAAAGGTGAGCTATAGATAAGTCACTGATCTCACAATATGTCTGTGCAGCATTATTTCTGTCCTGAGTCAATAACTTTGGTCTCGCTGGAAATCTCAAATATTGTTTTAGTGCACAGAGGAATACTGGCCTTTGACACGGCATGATACCTGCAATATGAAGGTCAAACACAATAACAGTGACTAAACTGTCTAAGTGTGGCTTAATTTGTTTTCAATCCTAACTCTCCTTGATGCACATCATAGCCCTATCTTTACAAATAATCCATTGTCAAGAGTTGTGAAAATATCATTGTAGCCCATATGTGCCTAATCGTTTCTCTATAATTACAGGCACTTAGGTAAATGGGTCTTGCAGATAAGGCACATTAGGCGATCAACATGGTAATTGCAAATGTGTGAAGTGTTGTATGTCATCAACACTACTTACACCTATATAGTAATTAATTAAGTAATTAATTGATAATTAACAAATGATTTCATTATAATTCCATGACTACTTGGTTTCTTGGTTTTCATTAATACAGTGTCTGTTTTTGTTTTAAAATCTCTATATACTATGTACTTTATGTTATGTGCTGTACATGTGGTATTATGAAATAACACTTCACGTTATGAATGAATTACTAGTTCACATACCAGGGCGTGTACAGTATATGAATGAACAGTATAGTGTATGCTATCAGTGTTCATCAAGCACTGGTTAATCCTTTTTTAAATTTAATTAGAGTTAACTTACATGTATGATGAATTGATGGCATGTACAGTATGATGAACATCAAAACCAAACACCCCTGTAGCTACGTACCATATCTGCTGACTGGAGTGACGTGGGCCCTCTATGGGGCTTTAGAACAGAAGTCTTCATCAGTGGAGCATCAAACACTCCGAGACTGTGTCAATCTCAAATCTCGTCTCACCCGAGCCTGAATGATTTATGCGTTTGTCATCTCTTATTTGTTGGAACAAGGCGTCTACGTTTTTGTTCAGTTGCACCAGTCAAACCTGTAGAGACAGAGAGAGCCTGAAGCTACCTGCCCTTGAGCACAATGGTAAAGTCAATGTGGCAAATTGCTCTGAAGCCATAACCACGTAAGCCAAGCGGAATCAGCACTAAATGCTATGCATTTACACTCTATACATACTTTGTGCCAATTTCTGTAGACTACATTCGGTGAATGATTATCCATTTAGCCTGAGCTGTGAGATGTTTTCTTCAATGTGCAGTAAATGCTTCACTCAATACATTTCTTAATTCAAAGAACATTACCATCAAGGACATTACCAGGGTACTTTAAACTTGATACTTGAATTTGATAAAGCCTGTGTAGACTGTACTGTATATTGTAACCTCTAAACAAACAGTGACCGTATAATATGCTTACTTTATGTTGTCTTACAAAGTTAACATGAATATGAGATCTTTATTGAATAGGAGGAGATCTATATTGATTTTAAATGCAGTATACTCAGTCATGGGTATTATAGTCACACAGCCAGATGAAGCCGAGTCACAGAGCCCAATGAAGATACTTCAAGTATTTTGATCCAGTATCCTTTTGATGAGGAAATGACTGATCATCTCTTTATAATTCCTCTGATTGAATTACAATATAGAAATACATGAGTATCTATCTAGGGTTGTCGGGATGGTGAACTAAGAAAGGGGTGTGTCAAAATAATTGGATTTCTTTGAAGTCATTCATAACAGGCTAAAGAGAAGCACTTTTCTGTGTGATTTTTAAGAACAGCTTCAGAGAGGTTCATAATAGCAAATCACTAACATGATGATGCCTTGTTAATAAACGAATGTTCTTAGATCTGGCCCCCACACATGCGCACACACGCACACACACACACACAAACACACACACACACACAAACACACACACACACGTTCGCACGAGAGAAAGAGACAGTTTGGGTGAGATTGGCCTCATCCTGTCAGTGCAGTGGCTGAGAGACAGGCGAGGTGTTTTTGCTGTGCGTGTCAAAGGAAGTGGTCCAGGGAAGACCTTGGGGAATCACTAACTGAGCTGAGAGAGAGGAAGAAAGAGAAAGAGGGAGAGAGGGGGGAAGTGAGAGAGAGAGAGAGAGCGAGAGAGAGAAAGAGAGAGAGAGGAAGAGAACGAAAAAGACGCCTTAGGCTACGCCAAGTGTGAGGACGGCAGGGCCAAAAAGCTCCCTGCTGCGACAGAAACAAGACAAAACAACAGACCGAGAAGTATAAATCTCGACACTCTAACGTGCTACACACTACAGTACTTCAGAACACAGTCATACGTTTCAAAGCAGAGAACATAACAGAATGGGATGCCCTCTATGGCTCAGCTGGTAGAGCATGTGGCGCTTGGGTTTGTGTATGCACTCACTGCAATGTAAGACATTTTGGATACAAGCGTCAGCTAAATGGCACATGTCAGCATGAGATTCCTCTCTATGTTCAATTATTACTGATGAAAGGACCATTCTATCGGCCTCACATCTGCTCACATCAGAGGCTGGGATTAGAGGGAGTGAATCCCCGTGCCAGGGTAACAGAGTCTCCCTGTAATCTTCCAGAACTCTCTATGGGCCTGCTTTTTGACCTTCTGCTTCACCAATTGAATTTGATGCATGTTAAAAAAAGAAAAAGGACAGACAATCAATCAATGTGAACCCTTCTCTGGAAATTAGTGATTTATTAGTCTCTCCTCTCGGAGACCCTCATCTTTTATTTAGTCCAGTCCTGCTGTGTGAAGAAAAATAAATCAAGCAAGAGTAACATGGACCAATGCCTTTCTGGTTCACATCTTGTTATGATTAGCATGTGTGTGGTATGTCCACATACAGTACATGATCATGGAAATCTGTACAAGCATAGCGAAAACGCCTCTGATGACATGCATCAAACAGCTATCTCATCATATATTCCTCATGACATTTTCCTTGAATATCAAATAAGGGCTAGAGAGCAGATGTCAGGTCTCTATTATTATTATTATGTGTTCGTTTTATTTTCTGCCTGTGTTACGGGATTCATTGAATCATTTCTTCGGGGGATTATTGATGAACTGTAATTGAATGCCGTAATTAAAAAATATTCAAGCATGACTAAAAATTGAGCGTCAACTCCGACAGTCCTTTGTGCTGTTCAGTAGTAGCGGAAAGCTGGCAGAAAGCCTTTAGGCTGATTAGATTCGTAAACGAATTACTTAGGAGAGCCCCGGTAAACTAACATTGTGTGATTATTCTATTCTCTAATGAAGCTTAAGCAAGGATAACCATGTATAAACATCTCCCTTTGTAGCCTACTGTATATTTGGCTTCATTGCATAAAAAGCCCATGCAAATATAAAGACAATACAAACGACTTGAGCGTGTTCCGTGTACAATATGGATTGCACTCTGATTAACTTCCCAAGGGGATTTCAATGATTTGGATTAGGCAAAAAAAAAGGATGTTTTACTTTGCTGTCTTGAAATGGTACAGTTATAGTAAGATATATTTGAATCACTTTACTCTATCTTAGATTACCTTTTCAAGATGAGGTTCAGCAAAAGAGAAAGGCAGATCAGATGCTCTGAATAGTCGCTATTTCATTTGAACGCCCAATGAACATTTTTATAAAGCCTAATATTGAGATCAAACAGGAGAGGAGAGTGACTCCTTTCAGTGGTGAGAAAACTATTTCCATTAAGTTCTACCTGATCATGTCAAGTTGGTACCTGAGAGAAATCGAAGGGATATTCCTTTCACTGTAAATGGCCCACTACTACTTTCAGCACCCTTACAACATACTCTACAGCTAAAGTATGAGACCTGTATAATATGTGTATATGTGGTGATCCTAGTGTGTCATTTGAATAATGTGAGGTTATGGTGTCATTGGATTCCATAGGTTGCCTAAGGCTTCTGCCGAGGAACGTCTATCCCATGGTTGTTAATAGCATTAACAACACTGAGCTATCGCTTCATACTTTTGTGTTGAAAAACAGCAATATCTGTTGCCCCCCCAACTTCTCAGTGTTTGCGACAACATACAAGAGATGGGTATTTATTTACTGAATATAAATGGCTTATAATAGTTCAGGATCATTATGAGATGATATAAAACACTACAATGCAGTCATTCAAGTCTTACAATGCATGAGCACATAACAGCGCATTACAATTTTATGCTGTCGGGAAAGTAAAGTACTGTAAGTCTTGTTGGCAGAGTTTATCAATCATGTGTGATAAGCACATGGCTCGTCCTGCAGGCATGGACTGGCACTGTGGCCAGGGAGGGAGAGGTCCAGCCTGGTCGGGCCAGAGTTCTGATGCCTGCCGGGCATACAGACATAGAGATTGCATTTTTGCCTTGTAGAAAAGAAAGGTTTTTTGGTCTTTCATGTGCTATCAAGGGACCTCACTATGGTACAACTGTTTTGGACTTGTTTTGGACTTTAGGCAATTGATATTCAGTTTTGTAAAAAGGTGAAAAAGTTTTGAATCAGATCCAAAATCAAGTTTGGTATAGATATGAAATCTCAAGATGATAACATTCATTGCTGCAGTAATTCTTGACAACTGTGAGTACCATATTAGCTTAGCTTTTCAATTTCCTTAATTTTCTAAACGATCTAATTAACTATTTTAAACCTATCAATTTTACTTGCTAAAACCAAAGTGTATGAACTATACCCTACAGAAATAAGATTGCCCTGCAGTGAAGCAGTAAAATGGTGGGCCAAGTCTTCACAAAACAAGCGCCATATTATTGACTTCGCTTCTCTCAAGTCATAAATCAAACAACGCTCCAAATTATCATAAAGCGTAAGATCATTCACGTGTCAGAAATAGGCACTGTGTATGTGTAAAATGACACTGTCTTATCCTCTAATCTTCTGACTGGATTAAGATGCCAGAGGCAGAGTTTGCATAGATCCATGTCTCTACCCACAGAGGTGTGTTGACCCTGCATACCTTTAATCTGTTTAGTATTCCCAGGCAGGCGCGGCTCTTACGCTTAGATGCTCATCACTTTTTTGCCCATCTATTGAATTCTAAAGGGATATTTGAATGTAAAGACTGAATTTAAAAGACATCATGACGTGGGGGATAATTCACTGTGAGGCCAGAGCTCCATCAGCTGTTGAGTGAACACCCCGCTGAGCTGTAAGACAAAGCGGCCTCATTTGGAGGGAGATTTGTCGGTTCTGTTTAGCACATAAAAGTCATGACATGCCTTTCAAATAGACGTCATGTGTAACAAAGTAGAGTCGGTGCTAAATGTTTCAATGGCACACTTTGTTGCTTGAAACAAATCTTAAACATGTTATCAGTTTAAAATATTGTGTTTGTTGAATAGTGTCTGTGTCTGTACTCCATTCAGATGTCATAGGAACAGGATCTGGTTAAAAAGTCCTCAAGTCCTCATGGTCATTTTTCCGTTTCTACACATTATGAAAGTGCAGATTAAGTACGTTTTCTAATGATGTGTCATACATTGAAATCTGAAAATAGATTAAGAAGATATTGCTTATTTGAATGTTGGTCCACCTCAAACCAAATAACAGAGAAACACGCTCTGAATCAAAACACAGGCAAAACAGGTGCTAATAGCTAATGCTAAAAGGGAACTTCGCTACGAACATCTAACTGCATGTTTAGAATATCACAATATGCTCATAGAACCAATCAGAATCAACATGCTAAAAACACATAACTACACATAATTACATGATCACACAGTCCTTGCTTTTGAACACGTCCTAAAACCTAAAACCTAAAATAATTGTTTACAAGCCATGTATCACTTACCAGTAGCCTATGGCAGACGCGAGACAGTGAATCCCATTCACAAATGATAAGTATTTAGTGATCCTAAAACTGTTGATTGTTATATCGAGTGGGCTCTTCAACACTTCAACTTTCGTAATATGCAAAAAAACGGAAAACACATCCCCCCCCAAAAAAATAAGCTTTTGGCTGGACATGCGGTCCTTTTACCAGACCGTGTCACATATGACTGCGTTGATATTCTGTATCTACTCAGTAGCAAGACATGACTATATATAATATATTATAATCAGTGATCAGTTACTGCAAAGTCATAATAAAATACGCTGCATTTCTAAACCTCTAGCGTCATTACCGAGAATTCTGGAGAGACAAATTAGAGCGCTGTGATCGCTGCAACATACCGGGAAGTCTAATTGCTTCTCGGGAGACAAAAAAAGCTTTTACTCTGCTGACTTTAATTAGATAAAGCCAAAACATAATTTTTTGGTAAATCAGATTCCCCATAGACCAAATGTCACCAACTGAATTCGTCCATTTCGGGGGAATGATGAGCGAAAGAGCGAGTTTTTGATTGACAGAGTTATATTACAAGGCTTAGCGTGGCCCTCTTCACCATGATCCACCCTCAGCATCAGCCCTGACTTGATTTGGGTGAGGAGGATTACCTATAATGTATGCAAGGCAGCGAGAGTAGGTGTAAGTAAAGGACTCGCCAGGTGTTTCATTAGAGAGTGTTCTCCTTTCTTTGTCATATCTCTACAACACCAGACAGGAGAGGAAAGAAGCCATGAGCTCTCCATAAGGAGTGTTAGCACACTGTAATGCAGGAAGGGGAAACCATATGCTGGTTGTCAGTGGTTGTAATTATAGCAGAAGTGTATGTGCAATGAACATTCTAAAATCAAATAGCTGATGTACAGTAGCTAAATATAAAGTGCTCGGAGCATTCTGACACGTTCATTATAAGCAGATGCACAGTAGGAGCATGTTTTGGTGGTACTTTTTTTATTTTCTATAAAAAAATAACTATGAAGACATATACTGTACTCATATACAGTACTCACTGTACTGTACAGTGGCTCTGAAAATGGCATTTTACTCCAAAAAAACAACAATGTTTCCTTTCATTAGGATAGTTCTGACAGCCCCACAGAAAGTAGTCAGCAAGCAGATTCCTGGAGCACCACACAGGTGAGTGTGCAGACTGTAGCGGATTGTAATAGGACAGCAGACAGCAGCTTACCAATCATTATAAACGAGACAGTGGAAAAGGCCAGCATGCTCTGTGGTGCTAATAGAGCCGGGGTCAGATTGTCAGGGCCCCTCTCTCCACAGGAACACAATTCCAATGCGATGGCTCTGATGCCCGTCCCCAGACTGAACCTGTCCTGCTGATTTATAATCTCTCAATGTCCATACAGTCTCCATCTCTTTCTCTCCATCATCTCTCTCTCTCTCTGTCTGTCTGTCTGTATGGCTCACTCACACACACGCACACACACACACACACACTAATGAAGACAGTTCTGATATATTCTTCCTATTTTGACACATCTGAAACTCATTCTGATACTTTATGTGTGATTGTGTGTGTGTGTGGGGGGGGGGGGGGGAGGGGGGCATATCACTCGTGAGACAACAGTTGAGTTGAACATTGAGCTCCTGTGTTTAGTTAGACTACCTTACACAGTCTCTGCCATCTGTTGGAAATGTACTAAACCTGTCAGAGTGAGCGTACTCTGTTTACGGTTTTAATTTAGACAGGGAACATGACAGAGGGATACAGGGGTGATAGAGAAAGGGAGATGGGAGAGAGAGATAGTGAGAGAGAGAGAGAGAGAGAGGGGGGGGAGGAGAAGACAGAGAGCGTCAGAGAGAAAGAAGAGAAGGAGGAGAAGATGGAGAGAGAGTGAGAGAGAGAACGAGAGAGGGAAGTAGAAGACAGAGAGTGAGAGAGAGAGTGTGTGAGAGAGGGAGGGAGAAAGAAAGGAAGGGCTAAAGCTAATGAAATGAACCCAACTAATGAGGTTTGTAGTGATTTACATACCATTATGACTATGCATCTTGGAGAATGGCTAAGGCGCCACATGAGGTTTTAACGGATAACAAACGTTTTTGTTGTTGTTTTTTTGTCACTTGTTGTTTTCCTGCAGGTCAAGGGGAATGTGCGAAGACACATACAGTAACAGATGCACCCTCTATCTCTCAGCTTGATATTCATAAGCCGGTAGACGAGAAAAGACGCCAATCACTCATTACGCATTATTCAGAATATGTATGCACAGTGCACACGTGTCTGAGGACCACTGTATGTTTATCCCAGACTTGAATCTAATTGCCAGAGATAAATAAAAACAGACCCAAACTCACGAAGGACAGCAACTTCCCATTCAAAACATTTAAATAACATTCTTCTGCCCTACTCTCCCCTCTCCGTCTGGACTCCACGGGCTTTGCCAGCATAAAGGATTTTTTTTTTTTTTTAGGAAAACAAACTCGCTGACTGTTTTGAAGCATAGCCATTTCTTAAGCAGTGTACTGAATTCATTGTACTCAGGCTGATGGCCTTGCATTGAAAAGTAGCACTCCTCTTGTTATCTGGCATTGGTTATTAATTTATGGATGGTACAAAAAAGCTGTCAAATTATACATATTTAATGATCGTAAAAAATCAGTTTGTTATATCGAGTGGGTACTCTTTTGTTGTTGTTGTTGTTTTAAAGAAAGCTATTTTTAGAAGGTTTCAGGGTTGGCGAGTGGTCGCACCTTTCACCACCACGCGTCACATATTGAGATGCATATGTAACATGTTGACTGATCTCTATAGCTACCTGTTGAGCTACATTGATGTGCACAACTTGAAATGTGTACTGTACTGTGACCAGTATTGTATTGTATATGCCAAATTAGGAATGCGAGTAAGCAACTGTTGGCTACAGTGTATTGTAGTGAAATTCAGCAGGCAGCATCTATTATTAGACATCTACTGTATTAGTGTGTTTAGGAGACTCCACTATGTAACCATGGTACTGTAATGATCATTCACAGCCTTTAGGAGGTGAATCATTAGTAATGATGGTTGGCCATTGACGAATCCTAGTCGATTTGACCAGGAATGAAGCTGACGCACCAGCACACTTGATTTGAAGTGGTGACAAACAGGACCGATAGGTCAGAGTTTCCTCTCCACTGTTTTAATAGAATAATTTACAATTGTTCTGATTTACATAATACAGTTGTTTTTAAAAAAAACAAAAGAACACATTTGTAGGAGTCTGCATTATGACTCATCTATTCTGTACTTTCACTTTCGCTTTCTCTCTCTCTCTCTCTCTCTCTCTCTCACTCTCTGTCTTTCTGTCTGTCTGTTTGTCTGTTTGTCTGTCTGTCTGTTTGTCTGTCTGTTTGTCTGTCTGCCTGTCTGTCTGTCTGTCTGTCTGTCTGTCTGTCTGTCTGTCTGTCTGTCTGTTCACTCTGTCTCTGTCTGTCTGTCTCACGCTTCTTTACCTCTCTCTTGGATTGGGGGCATTGCAGGTGTACATTTTAGGCATGTTAATTTTAAGTGTCTCAATAAAGAGCATCAAAAGTAAAACCTTTTCAAACCTTTGCCTCCTCCTGTCTTCCTCCCGCTCTCTCTCTCTCTCTCTCTCTCTCTCTCTCTCTCTCTCTCTCTCTCTCTCTCTCTCTCTCCCTCTCTCTCCCGCTCTCTCTCTCTCTCTCTCTCTCTCTCTCTCTCTCTCTCTCCCTCTCTCTCCCGCTCTCTCTCTCTCTCTCTCTCTCTCTCTCTCTCTCTCTCTCTCTCTCTCTCTCTTTCTCTCTGCATAGCAAATGCAATCATTATTTCAATCCCTATTCAGTCCTGCTGAAGTCAAGGTCGGATGTCAACAGTGTTTCTTTCTGTTTGCTGTCATCACGTCCACTGAGTGCATGTCTGCCACCAAGCTGAAGTGTGGGAATTCAAGTTAAAACCTCCACTGCAGGTTCCATCTATTGTGCTTCTGTAGCCTACACTAAAACGTCAGGGAGGATTTAGTCACAATCCTGCAATTACCTGCAATGAATCACTGGAGTCTGGCTTTGTCAAAGCACTTTTGGTTTGGGCATATCAGAAAAGGCATTTAGTAGTGCAAGAATACGTGATGATACTAGATGGACAGAGCCATACAACTCTTCTTACGAGAGAGAGTGGTTTTAACCAGATCTTATCGACCTCATTTTTCTGGTTTTCTGCTCGAAATGACATGCCCACAGTGAATATAGAATATCTCCACAATCACAAGGGCCTTCATAATGATCTTGTTATCAAATGAAAGCTAACACCTGTGGGGTGGCTGTAGAAGTGTCAGAATCAAAATCTATGTTACTGTGTCAGAGTAAATAGAGCTAGAACATTATAAAACATCTCAAATTCAGTCACCGCCTAAAAAAACAATAGCTTTTACAGTGAATATCACCTTGGAAACCTGATAACGAAGCCCAAATCATCTAGGAATCAGTACTCCAGGGTCTTATTAGTACTTGTGCCAAAGTCGATGCTAGTAATGTGAGCAAATGCAACTTTGTACCTGTTTTAGTACAGGTATGTTTAGGCGGACACCTATATGTTTAGGCCATTTGGAGATATTTTAGCACCATCTTTGACCTTTGACCTTTCTCATGTATCAGATTTCTTTTTTGGGGGGGGGGGGGGGGGGGGGGGGATTTTGGGGGGTTGGCCGACCAATGGTATGGAAATTCGGCGTTGAAACCGGACATGACACATTCTCCAGTTGGAGAAAACTGGATGTGACTTCGGCCGTGTTTACCGTCTCGGGGAAAAAATGGTGGCATCGTATAGCATGCAAAGTTGTGAAAAAAATGTGATATCGATGAAGAGAATTGATCGAGGTAAACTCTTTATATCACTTCGGATCCACCTGTGGGTCCGTTGGCTCCTATGTTAAGTGTGTGTGTCCTTAGGATCCACAGTCCAAAGGAAAGTCTTTCTTCGTTGTTTTTCAATACAGAGAAACACTGAAGTTCTGATAAAAAAAGGAATTTCTGCAACCCACAATCAGAAGGTTGTGTAGGACAGACACCACATACAAGTTCAGGTTCTTAACACTTGGTAACACCCTTGGTGATACAGCATACGATGTCTGTATGTTGCAGAACAGGAACCTGCTGCAAACCAGTTTTAACTGAGTCAGGCCGCTCTAACTGTAATACATTTTAACATCTGTAATGTTACATTTAATGTTTTCCTGTATAATAATAAATTAAATGAAAAATATCTCAGTGTTGCACAGTCTGTAACAGTCTGATGGCACCATTTCATCAGCCTGTTACTCTCTCACTGATAGACATCGCATTAAAGTCACTTATCATGTCATTAATGATGCCAACGTCTACACTATACCATTTAATTGACAATTATTTTCACATTCTGTACTATCATGACAGGGTTTAAACCTCTCCTGGATTTCAGAGTGAGCAACAGAATGTAACTAGAGGACAGTTTTTGGTGTTGTATTTTCTAGATGCGTGCTAAATAGTGATTGACAGTCATAAACACCCACACGTAAAGTGGGGTTCAAAGAGGTTTTCATTTGCATCAACAACAAGATGTGTTTTTGACAATTTCCCAGCTGCTCACTGTGGGAGACTCTCTAGGTAACTATCCTACTGACAGGTTTGATGCAATCAGGAAACTTTTACAGAATATACCGTCATTTTACCCACTTCAGTCCAACATGGAAATAATGGAAAAAATGGAAACATCGGAAAAATATTATTGGTGAGCCATCACTGACTCTAAGCACCTGTAACATTTTTACGGAAGCTGGTAGTACATTGTCATGTGTATGACTGGTATTACAAATTCATACATTCTTACAAATTCAGGTATATGATAGTACAGTTCTACCATCTGGGATGAGATATCTTACAAAATACAATCCCAACACATGTTTTACCAAAATGATTAACTTTATGTTCACAACATACAGTAAGGCCAATTTGACTTGACTTTTGGTCAGTATAAGTCGAGCAAATGATTTTGCAGGTCGTCAAGGATATAGTCAACAGGGTCATAATGATTCTACCATGATGAGTCTTCAAAGGTAGTCTAGGCTACTCCATGGTGGCTGAAACACTTGAGATCCTCATGGGAGAGGGAGACAGAGAGAGAGAGAGAGAGAGAGAGAGAGAGAGAGAGAGAGAGAGAGAGAGAGAGAGAGAGAGAGACAGAGAGAGAGAGAGAGAGAGAGAGAGAGAGATAGAGAGAGAGAGAGAGAGAGAGAGAGAGAGACAGAGAGAGAGAGACAGACAGAGAGACAGACAGACAGACAGACAGAGACATACTAGTAATTCATTGGGTGTCACAAAGGTTGTTCTGGATGAAAGAAACCTCCAGCATCTCCCTGAGAACAGTAGTACTATTGTTTACCTGATCCTGATTCCAGCCACATATGGGACTGCATGACTACCATCATTGATTTTCCATGAGCCTATATGGGGAAGATAGCTTTTCTGTTTACAGTACGTTCTATTGGCACACAGCTACAAAGCCAAGCATAATGGTACCTACTGTAGGCATGCATTAACGTCAGGTGAACACACTTTCCCAAGCCAAGTGAGTCTACTCAGACCTTACATTCAGTCATACTACAGTGAGTATTTCATGTTAAGTCCAATCATTTCAAGGCGGTCGTACTGCTTATCGGTATGAGGGGAGAAATATTGTGAAATAAAGCATGTTAACTACAGCCGTTAAATGGTTTAACTCGGCCGTGGTCATAACACACTGTGATATTGCTCTGTAATTGCAGAAGTGACTTTCCGGTCAGCTGCCACGGAGTGTTCGGATTGCAATCCATTACCAAACACAGAGCAGCCAATCGACACACACAATTGATTTCCTGATTAATGTCCCTGCTTCCTATTGGCATTCAGAGACATCATGTTCCTGTGTGCATGATCAATAGCAGCATCAACATCTCTAAACACTGTTGTTATAGACCTAACGGCTGGGTGGGGCGCAGGGCTCCGCTAGAGATTCAGATCTGTAATGTAACTATAATTCACCTTTTGGATGTTTAGCACACAGTTGACTTTGACTGTCAAAGCAGGAAAAACTCCAACATTTTAGACATAATTAATTGAAAATCTTTATTGGAACTATCATCTGGTAACATGATTTGGAATTATTTTATAAATGTGTGTGTTGCCTCTGCACTGTCCTAAAATGGCCAGGTGGAGTACAGTAGGGTACTACTTTCGAAGATGGCCCGGGTTAGCCCTAACCCTCAGCTTTACGTGATGAACAGATATAAATTATGTATGGCCAGCTATCTAAATTTAGCATTCTCCTCCATCATCACTTTCAAACTTTTGTGCCTAAAAAAGATCTTTAAGATAGATAATCTCCAAAGCACAGCTTCAGGTCTTCAGCACAAGACTGATGATTCTAGTATATTATGTGACTGCCATGTTCCTATAAGTTCTGTATGTTATGTAAAAGGAACAGAAAAGTAATTTTAGGAGTCCGTAGGGAGTATTATATAATCAGACTCATACCTATGAGAGAAACTATGCTGACTCCGCAACTTTAAAATCAACGTCTGTTGTTGACCATACAGTACAGTACATTGCTACCCCATGCCACCATTATTCAGAACACTGAGTCTATTACAGTACTACTATACGCTATCAAGTCCCACTAGGTGATATGAAAACGATACCATTTACGAGCGTACGCTAATGCCTCATAAAGTTACAAGAAACAACAAAGGGGGATTCATTCACAGTGATTGAGCCACTAGTGTTGTCAGGGAGGTATGGAGGTATGGCCTTTGTTGCTAATGACTTTGAGAGAATAATTAAAGTGGTGGGTATAAGTGCTGCCCTGGGATGTTTTACATGCAGTCGGAGGACAGGCAGGGTCTGGGCCAGGGATATTGATTACTGCTGGGATCACAGCACCACAAGCCTATCTCTCAGCCCGACAATGTAATCATCAGCCCTCTACTTGGAATGCACAGGTCGCCCCATCACCACACCAGGAGACTGAAGGAGAGGGGGGTTGAGGGGAGGAGAGGGTGGGGTGGTGTGGGGAGGTGGGGGGGAGCAGATGGAGAGCTTAATGTTTCATCTGCGATTGTCCTTCAACTCAGTGTGAATTTAAGGTTGGAATTTAGAGTCTCTGGGAATTAAGGCTCAGGATGGTTTAGAATATAATTGTGAGGTGTTTTGCATTCTTACAGCTTGTTGTAACTCCGAAATCAATGAAGACACAGTACACGGTATCAGCACAAGATGAATCTGTGTAATACCTGGGCCAATGACATGATGGAATCCATCTTAGTGAGATAGGAATGTACTATAATATATTCTTCTCACAGTTTAAGCCGATTGCATAGTTAGTTTCTGTTCAGAGTTTTCACTAGAGTGCTGGCTTTTGATGAAATTCAAGGAAAGTGTTGATTTCAGTCGAAACAGATCTCGCTGAGCTTTCGCTGAGCTCTTCAATCTGCAGATGAATGACAGTGACAATTGCATAGGTTGTTGTTTTACCATCCAATATCAACAGTTTTTTAATCAAAAGTTTCAACACGTAGGCAGTATTGTTATTAGGAGTGGACTATAAATGGGTAGTTTTTTGTTTTGATTAGGTCTTAGATTTTTTATCTCGACATGACATGAGAACGTTTTCGGCTTCACGTCCAAGAAAGGAGTGTGGGTACCAGGCACAAATCCAAGATGACCGCCGTTTTCCCTGAAAAATTAAATTTTTTGCTTTGTCATTTTTGGGTCTGTTCACTTGATTGTGGTGTCTAGCCCTATGTTTTGGGGGGTCAAGCAATCTATTTATGCATCTAGAAATAGTCACAAACCATCATATGGTCATATTTTTTTTACCAAATGTATCCTTTTTTTTTACCTCAATTTTGAACCATGCCCGTAGACCTAATATTTGTTGGTAAATTAAAGAAAAAAACAGCTAGACAACAGGTTCAATTTGACATTATGCTAATTACGGTGAAAAACATTATACATTTTGGTAAAAATGTGTGGCCCTGCACACTTTTCTTGGACCCCAGGCTGAAAATGTAGTCATTTCATGATGAGATGGGTCAAATGGAATACAACAATTCCAAAGTGTTTTTGACCTCTGTATTGACCACTCCTGCTATAGATCATTGCTAATACAATTTTTTTTAAAAAGAATACTATAGGGGGCGAATGATAATTTATGTGGTAAAAAGATACTGTATATCACAGACTGTGTTCCAGGTATACAACACAAACGTGTATGTGCAAATAATAATAATAATAAAATAATAATAATAATAAAATAATAATAATAATAACCCTCTGCCTCTACAATTGTACTTGAATGTGTTTGCACTTTGAAGAAGAGAAAGCAGAGAGGTGCCCTTGAAACGGTCAAGGATATAATATTTCTTTGAGGCGCCATAGCCTCGGGGCATCCCTTGAAACATCTCCCATCTGAGCATATAAGCCAGGACATCTGAAGAGAGAAGGGCAGGTGACAACAGGATATGGCTTAAACTGAGTTCCAGAACCTTCTCATTGCAAAGTGACACATAGTAGAACTTTAACTTCATACAATGAATTAAACAGTACATTATTCTAAGATAAAGCGCCATTCCTCAACATTTCTCTGCCAGATCTCTCACATACTGTCTGTATGATGCGATCAATGAAAACTACAACCATTATTTGAGGAATGAACTGAGTGTTAGACAGATTTCCAAAACAGGCTGAAGATTTGACCTTGCAAGGAGGGAAAAGATGGGAGAAAAAAAATCGCTGGAAGAAAATCTAAATCAGCTCAATGGATCCTTCAAGAGGCCCCAGCCAGCAGCAGGTCAATGATGAGAGTGGAGAGCTGCTGCCTGCTGTCAATACTCAATCAACAAATGCCTGCTGGTGGTCTGGGTTTAGGCTTGATCCTGGATAATGATGATATCCTCATGAGGGGGCATAGTGGAGTTCCTTTCCCTGGGGCGTTAGACTTGGCAGCAGATAACCGTCCTCTGCAGGGCACTGGTACTCAAACTTTACTGACTGGTCTGGCAGGAGTAAGAGAACAAAAGGGGGTTAATATTGCCTGTTCTTTTTACGAAGGGGGGCTGACCTCCTAGCAGAACTAAACATCCAACATCAAACATGATAACTCTGAGCTTACGCAGCTTTTTGGATTCTCAGTCATTGAATGCCCAGTATAGGTGATGAGGCAACATTGTTTGTCATTGGAATGATTGTAACAATTAAGTGAAATCCACTGAATTAACACAGATAAATAAAATGTTGTATGAATGGTTTGACCGAAAGTGGTTCTATCCAAACATAACGCATTGCATCGCTGATCTACATCCACTGGGTCTTCTGATTGTCACTAGAACAAGGGCTGTCAGCGCAATGTAAACTGGTCTCAAACACAGCTGTTCAAACCCAGGAGAAGGTTCTCTCGCGTAATCATAATGAGCTCGGTTGTTCCCTTATGTGCCCAAAAGGAGATAAACAATGATATTCTCAGATGAGAGGGGTGGGGTCAGGTTATGCACGAATCGACTTTACTGACGGTAAAAACATTTAAAAAATGAAAAAAAAAGAAGAAGAACAGTTAAGAAGATCATCTTTATTATAAATATCATGCTTACATTAATCAACGATTTAATGAGGATAGGCTACAGTACATTAAAAGTCAGTTTAGCCAATTAGCTTGTTTGTAAGGAAATTAGCCAAATCTATTTTTCCCCCAGGCGCTCGATAAATTCCGTGGCAGTAATGTGAGTCCGGGAATTCCCTCGATCAGGGGGAAGAGCTTCCACACAGAGCATCCACACAGCCACTCGAGGGTGGCACATATCACGGAGGAGTGGGGAGAGAGATAACCCAGGGCCTGGAGATAAGTGAATCTAAACACCTCAATAAAACCACAGTCAGTGGAGGAGAGAGGAGGAGAGAGAAAAGGGCAAGTATTAGTCCATCCATCATCTCCCTCACTGGATCAGAGAGACAGCAGAGAGAGAGAGAGAGAGAGAGAAATATCTTCCTCTCCTTCCTCTGCCTCGGCCTCTCTATCTTTGTCATCGGTGGCTGGAGATCACCTCACAAGGAAAGGCATCACTATACTGATGGTATGCTGTTGTTACCTACTGAACCAATTAGCCCTTCGGTACATGGCAATACGGTCTAGAATGTTTTTTGTGTCTTTTTTGTGTGTGTTTTTTTTTTACCACAGTTCTGCCTGCTGTCTCCAAGATGTATAGTGGAATTGGAGGAAAAGTTACCCACGTAGCCCACACATCCTGACATGGCATTAATGGGATTCTTGCTAAGCCTCACAGTAATCAGATCGATAGGGAATTGCCCTTTGTCACAACCTACGCTACATTTAACGTCTTACTTTAAGGTCAGGCTGAGAGATCCTCTTCTCTCCTGCCCCCTATGATCTTGTACAGAGGAGGTTGATGAGAAACATTAAAACAGGTAATTTACTTTATGTCCATACCTGTCACATCATCTGGACAATGATGTTCGCTTCACTAAAACTCAAGGCAGAGGTCGACAACCTGTGAATTAATTGCGGTACCGGAGTGAGTGTTGTATCTCGATGATATATCGACCTAGAATCCTACATATGCTAAACATCTGTCTTAGGGAGGCACTTTGGAATAACTCCAAAGTAATGCTTTTGGATTGTTTAGATTAGCAAAAGAATAGTTTTCACTTCGAGATTGGAGTTGGTGATAATGGTGTTAGCCTTGAGTTCACAATTTATTGAACGTTGTTGAATGTTCAATTGATGTTGTTGAATGTTAGCCTATTACCTAAAATATTCTCCAATTAGCGAGATCCCTTGTGATTAGAATGGGGGAATTACACAAATGCATACGCCTTCAGTCAAGCTGCAATTACCATGATAAACAAAACCATGATTAAAACTCATCTGAGATGTGTTTGCTATGTTTGCTAAGTAGTGTGTGTGTGTGTGTGTGTGTGTGTGTGTGTGTGTGTATGTGTGTATGTATGTGTGTGTGTGTGTGTGTGTGTGTGTGTGTGTGTGTGTGTGTGAGATATCTATAAGTTTATAGTGTTACGGTCAGAGCTAATGAACTCAGGTGCGTAACACAGAGTCAGGACACGTAATATAAATAATAGGGTATTTAATGAGAGCTAGGGAGGGGACAGCGTAAGCAGGGAGGCAGGGCAGGTAGGGTAGGCTGGTGAGCATGACAGGCAGGACAGGCGGGGTAGGTAGGCAGATGAACTGGTAGACAGGTCGGGCAGGCGGGGAGACAGGGCAGGCAGGCAAAGCATGCAGGGTAGACGGGGTAGACAGGGCTGGTGGCAGGTAGGCGAGTAGCCAGGCAGGTGGATTGGCGGGCAGGTAGTGAAGCGGGTAGTAATCCTGAAGCAGAGAGAGAGAGAGAGAGTTGCAATGAGACAAGAGACTAAACACATAAACACGAGAGATAATAATCAGCCAAGAGCGATACTGACTTTGTAGGAACAAACAACAATCTGCCGATGAGTGGATGTTAAGCCGGGGTTTAGATCCGGGGAGGTGATGAAGCAGATGCCCAGCAGGTGTACAGAATGAGCAAGTGGAGATGAAGACAGAGAGGGGAAACGGAGCCTCGACCACGCCCACACACAACACAAACAGACAGACAGGCAGAGACAGACAGGAGAGAGAGAGAGAGAGAGAGAGGTACTGGCACAGCCTAGGTGGGAGTGGAGGGCGTGACATGTGATATTGGCACAGGGCGAGTAACATAATGACCCATTCAAAGAGCAATCAATCATGCTATTGGGCAGGACTGTCGAAAAGGTTTTTTTTCATCCTCGTTTTTCATCCTGGCTGACATCAATACAAACATACTCAACATAATCTTGTTTTGTAGACAAGTAAACCTGTGTTAGGTTCTGAACACTGCATACGGTACTCTCTTTGGATGACTAGGAGTCTTGGTTCTGGTGACACCTGCTGGCGTGTGCTTTGGGGGAATCATAGACATGGAGGTTATCTTGGAGTTGTTGTCTTAATGATGATGTCTTTCACACTGTAGCAGTCATAGTTGATTTGTTGAGTTGACCTGAACTAGTGCCGCTGTGTGAAAACATTAGTCAATTCGAAACGAATAAAAATGCAAGACCCTTCTACTGTCTCTTTGTAGCATTTAAGCTCATGCAGTACTTTAGGCCTATTAGGGCTACTTTCCTATTGATCAAATGTAGTTGTTGTCGACTAGACACAGTGGTTGGCTAGACATGTAAAATGAAACCTGATCCAGTTGTAATTGCTTATAAACTGTTCCAGTAACCAGTTAAAAAAAAAAGATCCCCTTATTATTCATCAACGCTAATGAATAATGCCTTATTTACTTTTTGCTCAATCGGCATACCAAGCTCTGATGTCGTATGCATGAGATGACTTTGCAAATAGAGTACCGGTATGTTAGACTTTAGATTCCTCACATCTCGACTTGAAAGGCTTGTCTTATTAGCCATTCACTTTTGTTTCCCTTCAGTCATAGACGCCCCCCCCCCCCCCCCCGCCCCACAACTACTGCTGCTGTCTACTTTGCTCAGTCTCGAGTGATGTGTCCTGACACAGAGTCAATTCGTTACAGTATATGGTCAATACATAAATAATAAAGTATGTGTTGTTTTGTCTAGACTTGATAGAGTATAAACGCAGTGAAAATGTGAAAATGGTGTTTACATCAAGATGGAGGCGTGACCAAGTCAGAACTAACGAGGAAACAAACGTATAAGCACGTAACTCATTATTCCCTTAACGGCCCCTGTGTTTTAATCAAAGGTCCGTGGAAGAAACAATGTTAACCATGAAGATGAGAGTGGTCGGAGAGCTCCCACTCAAAGGAAACCTCATTACCCACACACACATTTGAACAGATGCCAAGAGCATGGAATAAAACATTTAAGTACCTAACTACACAAACAGAAACACACAAGCACCCAGGTAGACGCACACACAAACACCCAAACACACACACACACACACAAACACCCAAACACACACACACACACACACACGCACGCACACACACACAGGTCTTATTACCTGATATGTCAATCATTGCATAAGCCACAATGACCGAATCAAAGACATTCAAAGTGTACCTTTTCAATACCATAAGCATCTTATTATCATGACAGTATAACCAATATTATAGGAGCATTCAAGCTATGACGCTAAACCCAACCATCCTCCAGCCGGCCTCATTGTCATATAACAATCCACACTTCCTATTTTCATTCCACAATCCACACCCCCCAGACGAAAAAACCCCACAAGAAGACGACGCACTGCTATGAAAACCCTCGCCCCTAGAGTGAACAAACAGCAGAATACCAAACGCGCCAGGTGCTGCAGTTTAAAAAGCACAGGGCTCTGCTGAGACAGATATACATTATTTAAAAGACAACTGAGAGGCATAAATAGACTGAATGCACGACAAGACCCTGCAATCTGTAGCCTCTAATAGGCCCCTAGTGGTTCGGGCCTCTGTGAGAGAGCCTCCACAGCTCCTCTAGGCTTAGTATAACACACTGTTTGTCATAGGGTTGACCTTGAAGCTCTGCGTTTGGTAAGTTAAACCATGATAATTCAGCCCGGGTTGGCCAGCATGTGAAACAGAAACGTCGGGGCGGAGGAGGTGCTGCCTGGAGGTGCCGGAGCGAAAAAGGGAAGTTGAATATGGTGACAGTGACTGCATGGTGACCCAGGAAGAGGCGTGTAGTAGGGGAAGTGCTTTGATCTTCGTTCTTCAAGATGTACTTCTTTATTCTGTATGGTGTTGTCTGGGGGTTTCCCCAGTGGTGATGAATTATTGAATTATTCCATATTAGATCACAAGCAGACAGATGACCCTGATGCACTGATCAGTTACAGCACACGGGCGGAGATACAAATCGATATGAAGTCGTGGTATGCAATATTGAAGCGATATTGCCTCCTCCGTCCTAACCGTTAACGCTATTGTAGAATCTTCTGGTCGGTAATTAGATGTAATGGATCAATCTATCGAGGATTTCGTGATCTTAAATGCGTTGTGTCATCTCAAGATAGATCAGGTGCGCAGCATACACGGATTTGACAAGGAAATAGACATTCTAAACACGGGTCAGAATCTATGTACATAAGATTTATTAAGACAGTCAGCGAATGGTTCATCAGCACAGTATCTCAGCATTCGGCATTCAACGACATCATTATGAAATACAGACAGGTTTAAATACTCTCCATGTTATCTCTGCCAAGGACAGATTGACTCCTCGGCAGCAACTTAACCCATCTACCTTGACCACCCTCTGTCTGTGCCCTGGCGCCTAACACCCCCAAGGTCTTAAACCAATAGAGTGAGACAGGATATGTTCATGCCAGGTGCCTTTCAGGAAGTAGTGAGATCGTGCACCTAGCCTATTACCTACCGTTGCATTTCTTGCTGCAGTGTTAGCTCTAACAGGCTGGCCAACCCCCAGGGCACCACTTGCCCCAGCTAGAGCGCCCATGGGCTGACGTACTGTGGGAGAACTGTGTAAACCACTGCTAGTTTGTGTGGTTTTGTGGGCAGCTTTGTCTGACGCAGCTGAGGAGATCTGTTTCAATATCAGTTTTCTACCTGAAAAAGATAAATGTAGCCACTTGCATTACCATAGATTGCAAGTTTTCAGAAATTGACATATCATTAGCTAACATAAGCATAAAAGTATTTTTTGAAAAAACGCTGGTAGGGTTAGTTAAACAACAGTAGTTCTACGCTAGCTAAGTTAGCGCAATCACAATCAAACCACTATTACTATCAACAATCATAGCTAGCTATCTTACATGAAGGTCATGAGCTTCCACATGTATTTCGATGAAAGAAGAAAAAACAAGCGAGGCACAATACTGATATGGTTTAGTTACATTTAAAAGAAACAATTTATATAGCTAGCTAGAGCTACACTTACCTGAGGAGTGTGACTGAGCTTTCCGTCAAGCCTCGAATGTTCTGTGATTGGTCAATCACTGCAGTCAATCACTCAATGCCCACTCGAAAATGATCTCTTGTGATTGGTCAATCAATCATTGCATGCCCGCCCTTACCTGCGCTCTCACACCCAGCCACTGATGTGACGGACATCGCGCATAATAATGTACTATGACGTATTAGAGTGTTCCACTATGAAACCACGGTGCGTCTTGTCAGCGATCACAACTTGGTAGACCTTGGTAGATCTCACATGTAGATCTCACATGTCCCGTTGTTTATAGAAGATTACAACTAGAAGATTGAGACCAGAAGAAGTCACATCAGATTTGTTTTAGGTGCTGTAAAGACATGGGAGAACCCAATAAAACAAGGTTCGCGTCCCTTCAGCGTTTCTGGAAAGAGCAGGAAGAAAAACACCAGCAGAGGTAACGAATTCCATCAGTGAGACAGTCTGGATTTTTGCCAAGCACATGGTTTGAAAGCACCTTCTTGTGATGAGGTAGCCCTGTCTGAGACCTATAAACTGTGACTTTGAGGACGTCCTCTTGGCTTAATGGGAGAGATGCTTGAGTCTTTCACGTGGGAGACCAGGGTTCAAATTCTGCCAGTAACACACAGATCAAAGAATCAACTTCATCTTAGCTATGTTGAACTGTAGGACATATTTGACTGTTTTGTGTCTGTGTCTGTGTCTGTGTCTTCAGGGCTGAGGAGTCTCAGGAGGAGCTGCAGGAGTCTCAGCAGATAAGTCGAGACAACAACCGCCTGCGTATGGAACTGGAGACTATCAAGGTAGAACACACACACACACACACACACACACACACACACACACACACACACACACAAACACACACGCACACACACACACACACACACACACACACACACACACACACACACACACACACACACACACACGACATCATGGCCATCACCAGAGGCCATATCAATAATAATATAATAATACCATATTTAATTGTCAATAATATAATACATCAATAATAATATTAAGTCAATAATATAATAATAATACCATATTTAATTGCTAATAATATGTGAAATTAATAATAATACACATTTTCTAAATAATAATAATAATACAACATCTTTCTAAAATGACTATTATTATGAAAAAATAATCTGTTGTCTATTTGTTGTGATATTGCAGGAGAAGTTTGAGGTCCAGTATTCAGAAGCGTTCAGGCAGATCTCCACACTAGAGGTGGACCTGGCTGAGACCACGGCGGTCCGAGACCGCATCAGAGAGCTGGAGCAGTCCAACGATGACTTGGAAAGGGCAAAGAGGTCAGTCTGCTTTGACCTTCTCCTGACCTACTTGAAGTTATTCAGTATTTTGTGAGCCTGTCTAAATAAGTAAAACAATTTAGGTTGTATGTTGAAGAGGGACTTCACACAAACTATTAGCAAACATTCTAGATGCTTTATCATATCTATAATATAATTCCCTCCAATGCCAGTCCACACCCATAGAGCACATGGATAGAATTCTAGCTACAATGGCTTAGATTATGCAGCTCAACGTGCTTTGACAGTTCAGCACAATCATGTCACAATAATGAATAGTTCAGCACAGCCATAATACAGTAATAAATAGAGCAACTTTAATAAAAGAAAGAATAATATATAGTTAAATAAAAATATGAAAAATGAGTAGGAATATAATAAGAAAAAAAGTATTAATAATTATATGCCAGTTAAAAAATACTGGTTAAAAAGATTTGTTTTCAGCTGTCATTTTAAAATGTCTACTGAGTCCACCTCTCTGATACCCTTTGGCAGGGAGTTCCACAATTTTGGCACGTAATGGACAACGGCGGCTTTCCCAATGTAGGCAGTAATGAGCTAGTTTGTTGTGTATGGTGACTAATGATGACAATGATTTTATGTTTGATGTAACTGGTGATGCTAAAGACCAATTAAACAGTTTCTAATGTAATCATGTCTGTCTTGTCTCTCCCTCCCTGCCGTCTCCCAGGGCGAACATCATGTCCCTGGAGGACTTTGAGGGGCGGATGAACCATGTGATCGAGAGGAACGCCTTCCTGGAGGGCGAGCTGGACGAGAAGGAGAACCTGCTGGAGTCTGTGGACGAAGCCAGAGGTGAGCGCCGGGCCGAGAGCTCACCACAGGAGCGTCTAATGTTACAACAACAACTGTCTCTGTTTAGTTCTACACTCCAGCCAGCCTCTCTGTTAAAGGATGAGTCATCTGATGGTTGATTGACAATTGTCTGATTACCCTATTCGAGTACTTGAATGCACCCTTCCTTCCTTCCTTTCCTTCCATCCTTGAGGAAGTCACTGATCTAATGTGATTGGATTGGTCAAAGCAACATTTTCATTGCTTGTTTACCACCAATCAAGTCATGTCAGATCAGTGATTTATACATAGAAGGAAAGAAAGACAGACGGTTAACCGAGGTCCCGACTCCCGAATACCGTTAAAGATCCCATGGCACTTATCGCAAGAGTAGGCGTTAACATGTCACCCTCTGCTACCAGTTGGCTTATTCATCCCCACCCCTCCCCCCTGCAACAGTTCCCCAGATTCTCGCTGCAAATGAGAATGTGTTCTCTCAGGCAACTTGCCTGGTCAAATAAGGGTGAAATGGAAAGAAAGTGAATGGATGGATGTATCTATTTCAAGACTATTCAAACGGGGGCCTACTCTTCCCTTGGCTTGCTACTAGGAGATATATACCGTGTTAGATTCCTGACATCCTTCATACTGCTAGTTTGGATGAATGTTATCCATTATGGATGGCTGATATGCTGTGTCTGCTCTTCCTGTGTGTCGGGGCAGATCTGCGGCATGAGCTTGCCGTGCAACAGAAGACGGAGCGACACCTGTCCGGCAGCCTCAACAAGACGGAGACGGACCGGACCTGCAGAGATCTGAAGAGGAAGCTGAAGGAGTTGCATGAGAGATGCGTGCCGCTGCATGAGATGCATGAGGCTGAGCAGAGTGCATCGATGGCTGAGGCTAGAGACAGCATTAGCCAGACCCTGGTCGCCATTCAGGGTGACATGGTGGCACAGTCAGGGAAAATGGAGACCTCAGTGGAGCTACAGCAATGCCACAGTGCTGTAGGATCTCTGCTGGAGAATGTAGAGAGGGTGTGTAGTGAGGGTAGTCTCACATGTCAGCCTCCTGGGGGGGCCCTGGTCAACCAGGTCAACCAGGTGATGGCCCTCTCAATGGGATCCGACACCTCCACAGCCTCGGTCACACAGCCTCAGAGGGATGCTAGTGGGAAGAAGAAGAAAGGGAAATTCAGAAAATTCCTTTCAACGATGAAGCGCAAGCTCAAGGTAAAACAGAAAATATACAGTGAATTTATAAGAGGGCCACATTCCACATAATTTCACATTAAGGAAGTGTAATGTAAAGGTAAAGTCTTACCAGTTTATTATAAAACAGCAGACAAGCTATGCATTGTTGTTGTAGGAATAATGGGGTTTTAAGAGATATGTTCTGTCATTGATTCTTCTTCTGTAACAACTGATATAGTGCAAGAGGACCAACCAGTTTGGTGTCCAGCCTCCAGCCCCAGGACCGGAGGACATCAATGATGGTGTCCAGCCTCCAGCTCCAGGACAGGAGGGCATCGAGGTTGCCCACGACGATGGACACAGCAGATGTAAGTCAACATGTAGAACACATAGACCTAGGACATACTAACCAGACGCCTGATCCTGGATGTCCTATTATAAGGACGGTTATTCAGGAGGACTCAGTGCAGGAGCCAAATAGTACAGGCAACGCCCAACCCTATCTAGTTTCACCCCTCTATATAACGAAGAAGTTTGAACACACTGCACCAATCCTGAGATCTCTACACTGGCTACCAGTCTCTCATAGGGCTTTCACACCGGCAAAGAACCGTGCCGGTTCGCGTTCATACCAGTGTATCGTTCGCCGGACAGCGCCAACGTTCGGAGGTTTCCGAATGCGAACGCGAACCGGCACGGTTCTTTGCCGGTGTGAAAGCCCTATCAGAGAATTGAATTCAAAGTACTCCTAATTGTATACAAATCACAAAATGGTCTTGGTAGACTAATCAGCTAATCATTCCAAGAGTGAAAACAAAACACGGTGCAGCAGCTTTTAGTCACTCTGCCGCATGCTCCTGGAACTCCCTGAAGAAATCAAACAGGCCCCTAAAAATATTTAAATCTAAGCTAAAAAAATGTTTTGCAACAGTAATGGTTAAACACTAACACTTCGATCTATGTCTTTTCATCCATTATCTATTATCTTATTAATTATCTTGTTAAATGTTTATCCATATATATCTATTCTTGTAATTTAAAACATATGTTACGGTACATGTGGGAATACGGTACATGTGGGAAAACTAGGGTTAGGGTTAGGTGCTAGGGTGCTAGGGTTAAGGTTAGGATTAGGGTTAGGGGTAGGGTTAGGGTTAGGGTTAGAATTAGGGTTCGACATGCCAGCATGTACCAAGTCACCCTAGCACCTAACCCTAACCCTAGTTTTCCCACATGTACCGTATTCCCACATGTACGGTAACACATATATATATTTTCTTACTATCCTCCTCTTGGTATTGTTCAATGCTGTATGTAAAGCACTTTGAATTGCCTCTATTGTATGAAATGTGCTACAAATAAACTCACCTCGCCTTGCCTATGTGACACCAGATATGAGGGTATCACATGTCTTGCCAAACTTTGGCAAGGAGGATTATGGCCTCTTGGTGCGAGGGATCTGCACCAAACTGCTGGTGAATATATTTCCCGCCATATCTGGGAGAGACCTGAGTGAGAAGAGCATGGGCATCACAGAGTCGGTCCTCTCAGACTTCTGCGCAGCGTCACGCATCCCACGGACTCAGGAATACCCTCGGGGTCTGGACATCTACAAGATCTACATGGATGTTCACAAGGAGCTTGTGCAACAGTTCGGTGGTGAGGAAGGCCTCAAGATGGCGGCTGAGTCCAAATATCCAGCAATTGTCAATGTTTTGGAGACGTCATTGACGACGGAGCTTCTTGGTGCGTGTGGTGCAGCACAGGCAGCTAAGAAAGGAAAGAAGGGAAAACTATTCTCTCGCTGGAAGGTATATTACACATACTGAATCTATATCTTTCAAAATGTTAATTGATAACACTGCCTTGTCTTTAACTAATTGATACAGAATTACACATTTATATTCATATGTGTAGTATTTTAGTTTGTATAATTGCATTGCTTTATTGGGATTGATAAGCTGCAACAGGTATGGCATTTCCATTTGCACCTTTTCTCAACATTCAGGGCTCCAAGAAAATAGACGGCAGTCCTCGGAAATCGATGAAGAGCAAACCTCAAAGCTCTTCCAGGCCTGTATCCTCTACAGCAGTGGTCTTCAACCGGGGGTCCGCGACCCCTAGGGGGTCCGCAGAGGTACTGCAGGAGGTCTGCCAATTTCTGTCATAATAATTGACAACTTTCACCAAAATAATCAGTGAGAATTAAAAAATATAACAAAAATGATATTGAGTAAGGTACAAGAATTAATAGGCAATAATAAGCTACGTTTGACAAAAACAATTTACAAAATAAATGATGCCCATGATTCTAGAGTCTAACATAACGTCAGCTGGAAAAAAACACACACCTGTCTAGCAAGCTAGGTGTTGGCTAAAAATGCTGCAGTTCGGTCTTCATTGCGAAATTAACGTTAATTAATAACTAGCATAACGTTTCTAATTTAGTTACTAGTTTGATAATAACAAACCTCCCTATTTGCTTCTCTATGCGCCACATTCCACATAATTTCACATTAAGGAAGTGTAATGTAAAGGTAAAGTCTTACCAGTTTATCATAAAACAGCAGACAAGCTATGCATTGTTGTTGTAGGAATAAAGGGGTTTTAAGAGATATGTTCTGTCATTGATTCTTCTTCTGTAACAACTGATATAGTGCAAGAGGACCAACCAGGTTGGTGTCCAGCCTCCATCCCCAGGACCGGAGGACATCAATGATGGTGTCCAGCCTCCAGCCCCAGGACAGGAGGGCATCGAGGTTGCCCACGACGATGGACACAGCAGAGGTAAGTCAACATGTAGAACACATAGACCTAGGACATACTAACCAAACGAATGAAGTATTCTATTCTGTAGCTATAGGCCTGGTGAAGCTCATATGAACTCTCTCTCCTCTCTCTAGCGGCCAGCCCAGTGACAGCTGAGACGACGCCTTGTGAGGAGAGCGGAGCTATAAAGAAACAGAAGCGTTCCCTCTTCCAGAGGATCCTCACATCTGTGAGGAGACGGCCTCCGTCCCCCGAGACCCTGTAACCATCTTCACAACGATGGACACAGCAGAGGTAAGTCAACATGTAGAACACATAGACCAAGGACATACTAACTAAACTAATGAAGTATTCTTTCTGTAGCTATAGGCCTGGTGAAGCTCATATGAACTCTCTCTCCTCTCTCTAGCGCCCGGCACAGTGGCGGCTGTCCTCCAGAGGACGCTCACAACTGCAAACAGCCTTGGCCGGAGCTGCTGTCCACCGTGAATAAAAAATAATTTGCATTATTTGCATGGCTTATTTGCATGGCTTGCCTAGGTAGGTAGTTTTTGGAGTGCCTGCCTGTGTATTCTAGTTGACAAGACATGGATGTTGTTTGTTTAAAACATTTATATTGATCGCAGACAGGGCCGGCCTGTGAGTCTGTTGGGCCCCAGGCGAGATCTTGAAAATGGGCCCCCCCCCCCTCGTAGTAACTCGTTTTTACAAATAATAATCGCCACGTTGCTCAACGTCCAAGAGAACCACTGTGACTGGTTAAATTGATTCACCAGACATCTTTCAATCATCTTAGCTGACACCTAATTCACCAGTCACAGTGTTTCTCGGACGTTGAGCAACGTGGCAATTATTATTTCGTTAGCCTCATAGCATAGCATTGCCTAAGTCATGCTTTACTTGGTCACCTGGTCACTGGGCCATCTTTGTAGGTAGTGTCAAGAATGCCAATGTCAAAGAGATGACTTGGGCAGATAGTGATTTTGGAATGTAACAAGCATTCTGATAGGCTGATGGCATAGGCAATAATGCACAGTGAATCAGCAGTGTTAGGAGAGTAGAGTTAGGCAGATATCTCAATTTGGCCTGTAGTGGCTTCAAACAATTTAGTAACCACCGTCCAGGCAAGACAGGGGTTTTGACGCACATCCAAATATTCAAACCAACAAAATCGTATATCCAGTCCAGGTAGAATTGCAACAAAAATATGGATTTATTCTCCTTTAAATATAAACATAAAATTCACACTTTCAATGGCATCTTTAGAAAATAGAAAAATAAAAAAATAAAAAATCCACAGAAGTTCACAGTATATATCTCAGTATATTTCTCCAATATAAATCACAGTATATTTCTCAATATAAATAACAATATATTTCTCAATATAAATAACAGTATATTTCTCAATATAAATAACAGTATATTTCTCCTGGGTCAGGGTCCTCTTGAGTAGAAGGACCTTCAAGCAGACATATGAGATAATATATAATAACCAGAAAACCTTTACCTTAAACGGACATACTGTATATCTGCAATGTCACACAAATAATTGTGCTCCTACATAACACAGTATAAAGTATGAAACATTACTCACCAGCAGCAGTAGTAGGATCTTCTGGAGGAGGTGGCTGGGTTGTCACATCAGCTGGAGGTGGGGGCCCACTCAGGAATTTCAACAAAGCTCCTACAGGAATACAGCCAAAGCATACCATTAATTAACTTAATCAAATAAGTGTAATGTTACATGATGTAGGCTATATTGAGAACATTTCAGAGGGATTTATTCTATTCAGATTTTTTTTAATTATATGTTGAATCGGTGGCGATGCTGCAATTTAAGCAAGCTAGTTCATAGTTACCATATTGACCCGAATATAAGACGACCCCCCCCCCCCCTTTTTGAAGACTCATTTTTGGAAAATGACTTTTTTGAAGACCAAATCTTTTTATAAAGAAAATCATTTTATTTGTATTCACATTGAATAAAACAATGTAGGTTATTTTTTATCATCTTGGGGTATGGGCATACATTCGTTACGTTTTTCAGTCACGTATTCACACACCCTCCTGTCAATCTCCTGGAAGGGGAATCTTTTTGGTCTCACCATCTTCTAACATTACACTCTGTAATATCATATTTCTTGGCTGCTCGACAGTTGTTTGATGCCTCTGCTTCATTGATCACCATGGTCTTAAAAATTGGCATCGTAACTTGACTAACTTTAGAGCCACTTTGTCCGAGCTGGTCCTAGTGTGTCTCCATCCCTCAACTGGCTAAGCAGCAACATTAGCTAGCTAGTTAGTCAGCTAGAGTTAGCTACCATCCTCCTCCATGCAGCAGACATAAATATAAAATAATGAAATTCAAGGACAGGACATACATACATACCTCTACTTTTGGCTTGTTTTTCTTCATCTTCTCTTTTTCTTTTTCTTTTTTGGGCGCCAGAGTGATGATGTTTACCCGACATATACCCGATAACAATCCCCCGAATCTGTATATTGTGGCGTTATTGCTAACCCTGAAGAACAGGCTGACCTGGAAGGAACAGAATGTGTGTGTGTATGTGAGTGGGTATGTGTTATGTGTGTGTCTGAGTGACCTGAGAATAGAGTGTGTGTGTGTGTGTGTGTGTGTGTATATGTGTTATGTGTGTGTCTGAGTGACCGAAGCATGTATGTTGCTAGACAATCCCAATAAGATCTAACACTATACACTGTACCTGTATCTCCGTCATCAGCTTAGACTGGAACATTGTGATCATTGGTTCCCGACTATCACAATAACACTGTCATTAGCCGCAAAGGCATCAATCCCAAGCTGGGAGGACACAGCAGGAACTAATCGTTAGGTTTTAGGCTTAGAGCTGGTGACTTCCTCCCCCATGGCTACAAAGAGATCACCTGAGTCATAGGCTGCGTTCGTAAAATTCGCTCTGGAATCTGAACAGCACTCATGGAATGCCTCTTGTCCAATCAAATGACTTGGTTCCTTTATGACGTTTGGCCCAGTGTGTTCCCCGGCACTCTCAGAGCGAATTTACAAACTCACACCTCACCACTGGGCATGACTCAGATTCCCCAGGTGTCATAGCTGACTAGCCAAGTGTCCTCCCCGGGAGTGTGGCACCGTCATCACACCCTATTGTTCTATAATTGTGGTGTCTAGTCACCTAAAGTAGAGCCTGTATGAACAAACACACAAACACGTGTCTGTGATGCACATTTCGCATTGTCACGTGTAGGATCCAGTAATCACAAGAGCAGAGTCACAAAATTGTGCCAGTCATACAAGCCTATTCCAGCAGAGTATTTTGAACATAATTGTCTGAATTCAGCACATTACTCAATTAGCATGAGAGCATAATGGCACGGTCTAGGCTCAGAAGCTCAACGATAGAGTCATGATTCATTCAAAGTAGTCTAAAAGTCTTCTTTATGAGCTCATCTATTGCTATAACAAGGTCTCACACTTCTCCCCAATATACGTGATCCACTCAGAGAGTGGAGAAGCGCAGGTGTGCCGGAGCATCTCTCTTCTCATTAAAAACGTGCCCCCACCTTTCCCTCCCTGCCTTACCCCCACCTACCCCCCTTCCTTGTCCCCCTGCTGTTACCATATGGCCCACATACTGATTCTCATTATATGAGAAGTGAAGTGAATTCATTTGCACAAAGTGCTGCCCAGAAGTGTTCTCTCTGTGTTAGGGGTGGCGTATTCATAATCAGATCGCAATCTGGGGGAAGGAAAGTCATGTTGTGTTGCCTCATTAAATCAATGCTGATACACTGGATGAGGTTGTTTGGTTGCCTGGTTGTTTGAGGCGAGCATGCATATTGCCTGTCAGGTGATCTACTGTTTGTAGTTAACGATGCTTCGTAAAGGTGTTGTGAGGTGCTCAGTTCATACAGAAAACACTGTTACACACGTTTGTTTTGTTCACAGGCTTTATGATTGATGTATTTAACCGCGTAACATGATTTCCTATCACGGTTGAAAACCAAAAAAACAATTGTCCGGATACAACGCACACTGTACAAAAGTCACTTGAGGGCTTGAAGTCTCAACCGGTTAGGGAACATTTGTTCTTAAGACGTCTATGGCCCTCTACATTTTTCCATTAGACAGCATCTACTAGGCACAGTGATGTGCCATCAGCTCTCATCCTGTCTACTGACATGTAAAAGCTAATGACTCTATAATCAGAAGACAAGTGATGGGGAGAAATTAAATGAGAGAGAGAGAGAGAGGGAGAGAGACGTTGAGAGCGAAGAAGAGCGAAGACACCTTTCCCGAAAAGGTGTGGCAGCTCATCAGGAAATCGGGTCGTCAGCTTCCTGTCAGGGTGGATTGACCTAACAGCACTAGTTTGCCGGGCAGCTGTCGTTGACATGTCAATCCACCCAGAGCCAATCAATCTGTGTGACAGCGTGTGCCAGTGAAGAGTAGCACTCAGCAGGGTGTCAGGTCCAGGTGCTGTCACTTAAATGTCATCTCTGCTCTGCCTTTTCTGTCTTCTGACACCGCCATAGGACCACATGTGGCGTTTGCCCCCTCTCTTTAAATTAGATGCATTAAAGTTAAATGGAAAAAGTGTAAAACGCAAAGAGCAAGGACATTAAGTTAGCTGAGGAGCACTTGATGTACAGCACTGACAGCAGACATGACAGGTTAACCAGTTACAATCATTTTCCTCAGCAGGAAAGTAGAAAACACATCTTTTTTTAATAAAAAAAAGTGTTTCAGAAACAATGGTGTACTGTACGTCTAATTTTCCGGCTTGGATGGATTCAGACACCCACTCAATGTTTGAAATTGCACACCTTTTAAGGTCGTGATGATATTCTAGGGTCATGTGAAATAAAAATAAAAATGTTCCTGTTCCACTGAACCACCCTGGTGGACTTTGTTTTGTAGACTATTTCTAGAGGGGACAAGTACAAGCATACAGAGGTGTTGATTTTGAGAAAAGAGCACTATGTTCGTTTCAGCTTGTTCAGGGCTGGGGCTGAATGTATGCCGATGTCGCCAATGACCAATGCGGCTGTGTGTACCGCCCCCCTAACCCTCCCCTCTTTCCCCCCAGCCCACCCCTGTAGCCCCCCGCAGCCCCCCGCAGCCCCCTCAGCCTGGGCATGTCAGCTTTCTGGGGCACGGCAGTAAGCCTCCCTGGGGAGAGGGGAGAGAGGGAGAGGGAGATCATAAATAAACTAACACTTCCTGCTTCACCTTGGAGAGGCAGTCAGCCGTCTGCTGTTGTTCTTCTCTCTCCATGCACATTTACATCCACAAATCTCATGAATACCCCGGGAAATGAAACACTCTCTCCCCTGGGTCAGCTCAGCTCTTTGGGGTTGTGTCTATTTGGGTGATTGTTATCGTAGTGTTTGATATCGTAATAATGTCATAGTGTAGTGATCATTTATCATTTGCTTTGTGTGTTTCTGGCACGTTTGGCTGTATTTTAGATGGGATGTATTTGATATGTTTTGTTTGGTTGGAGAAGCCATATGGATGAACATCTGATTGGGACTTAGAGTGCCTGAGCGCTGAGCCTCTCGACGGGCCACCAAACAGGTTTTGACATTCTTTAAACCTAGAGGACCGAGCCATGCAATTTTAATGCTGTGTGTTGCCTTAGGGTGGTATGTATAATTAAAGTGTTTCAGTGGGCTCTCCCACTGCTGAGGGTGGCAAACACTCAGGGAATCGAGTGGGAAGAGTGTTTATAAATCAGTCGCGGTGGTGAAAGTGATGAGGAATGATATCGGAACAAATAGCAAAATATAATATCAGTCAAATATAGAATAGATCAAATTAATAGGATATAATAAGATTCATACATCCATGTATCCACAAGAAATTCAGAAGATTGGAGCTGGAGGTGGAGGGTTGGGTGGAGCTGGGGGTGGAGGGTTGGGTAGAGCTGGGGGGGGGAGGATTGGGTGGAGCTGGGGGTGGAGGGTTGGGTGGAGCTGGAGGTGGAGGGTTGGGTGGAGCTGGGTGTGGAGGGTTGGGTGGAGCTGGGGGTGGAGGGTTGGGTGGAGCTGGGGGGGAGGATTGGGTGGAGCTGGAGGTGGATGGTTGGGTGGAGCTGGGGGTGGAGGGTTGGGTGGAGCTGGGGGTGGAGGATTGGGTGGAGCTGGGGGTGGGGGTGGAGGATTGGGTGGAGATGATGGTGGAGGGTTGAGTGGAGCTGGGGGTGGAGGATTGGGTGGAGCTGGGGGTGGGGGTGGAGGATTGGGTGGAGATGATGGTGGAGGGTTGAGTGGAGCTGGGGGTGGAGGGTTGGGTGGAGCTGGGGGTGGAGGGTTGGGTGGAGCTGGGGGGGGGAGGATTGGGTGGAGATGATGGTGGAGGGTTGAGTGGAGCTAGGGGTGGAGGGCAGGGCTGGACTGGGACAAAAATTAGGCCCTGGCATTTTTGGCCCAGACAGGCCCACCCCAATCGGTCGGACCACACCCACTAGCACAAAAATACTTGCCTTATATACTCGTCTTATATACTGTGCTGTACAGTCATATGACAAACTGTAGTATTCCCCCAAACCACTACAAAGACGACTACATACAGTAAGCAATGGTACCAGTGCAAGTAGACCAGTGTACTCAGTGATCAGATTCCAGAGCGAATTTACGAACGCAGCCTTGTTGTTCTAGATTTTTTTTTTCATTATCAACCTATCATTGCGCTTTAGAGTAAAACAAAGCACGCAACTGTCGCGTCTATCTTTTCATGGCAACTCTACATTGTGATTTACAAGGGATATTAACTAATATTAAGTAATATTATTACTTGGTTACATTTTGCAATTGATCCGCGGTACACATGCGTGCCGAACCGTGGGGGGCGATCCGTTACACCCCTACACAGCTACCTATATTTTCCTTACCGGGTCAACGGTTACAGGCTGACTCGGCCCCGCTTCTTCTGTATCCTCTCTATCCTCTGTATCTGTACCCTGCTCCCGCTCCTCCCTGCCAGCCTCCTCTTCAACCTGTTGCTGTTGCTGCTGTGGTAAACTTGAGGGTGCAGCAAACATGTCCCTAATGTTTACACATTTGGCAGCATCTGCCTCGAGTTTCTTTTTGTTTTTCCCAGCCTCCCTTCCGTTTTAGTGTGCTTTTGCGCTCCATCTCTCTTAGTATCTATCTAGTAACTATCCAGGCTAACTAAATTTATTTTGCCGGCAGGCTCGGCCCAAAACTACCGCGAAACTGAGACGGAGGTCTGGTGCTGCGTGCGTGCGTGACCCCTGACCCCCCCCCCCCTTCTCTCTGTTGATTGGGCCAGCCCAGTGTCTGTATCGAAAATGTACCAATGGGCCGCTGTCCCTGATTTATGGGCCGTTCAATGGTAGCTTTCGGCCGGGCCGGCTGGTAAAAAAAAAAAAAAAACTTTTTTTTTTTTTTTTTATTTTGCTGGTCGGCTCGGCCCAAAACTACCGCGGCCCACCGGGCAAATGCCCGGTATGCCAGATGGCCAGTCCAGCCCTGGTGGAGGGTTGGGTGGAGCTGGGGGTGCGCCTGTGGCGCAGGAGGTAGAGCCACCGTCTAATGATCGCAAGGTTGGCAGATCGGCGGTTCGAGCCCAGGCTGGACACATGTCGAAGTGTCCTTGGGCTGAACCCCAAATCGCTCCCAGTGAGCGGGCCGGCACCTTGCATGGGAGCTTGCCGCCATTGGTGTGTGAATGGGTGAATGAGAGGCCGTGCTTTGGATAAAGGCGCTATATAAGTGCAGTCCATTCCATTTACCATTTACAAAGAAAGGAAGAGAGAGAGAGAGAGAGAGAGAGAGAGAGAGAGAGAGAGAGAGAGAGAGAGAGAGAGAAAAAAGAATTCACATTTGACAAGCAATACCCATTTTCCAACCTTCAAAGCCTTCCTCTGTCTGAGGATCCTGTCCAGATCATAGGGATGAGAACACATGGCTCTGCAGCAGGATGAATGAATACTCCTTATTCTCTCTTTCTGACTTCCTGTTTTCATCCACAGACAGATGGAGGGATGGGGGGGATGTACAGTACAATACAGAGGAGGGCCAGAGAAGGTCTCTCATGACCGAATCAGATAGAAATGTGTTTTTGTTGTTTATCGGCTGTTTTCTTTCATAGGGTCATTAATGGAGCCTTGTTGTGGACTGGCTGTGTTCTCATTGGTGCAGAGGGAGGCAGAACCGTTAGGCCCATCTCTATCTGGATGTTCTGACCCGGCCATCCGTATGTCAGTGACTGGTGTTACTGGAGCTGTACTGAGCTAGCTCAGTGGCCTTGCGGTTAGAGTGTCAGCCCTGAGATTGGGAGGTCGTGAGTTCCATCCCCGGCCGAGTCATACCAAAGACTATCCAAATATCTGATGCCTCCTTGCTTGGCACTCAGCATAAAGGGTTGGATTGGGGGGTAAGACCCTGCGACATACCAGCGTCATGTCCAGTGGGTGTATTTGTACATCAAGCTACTGAAACAGGAGATCCTCGGGCTCCTGCCCTAAGGGCCGTTAGGCTCGAGAACCACAGGTTCTCAAGGCTACTTACTTACTTACTTACTTACTTACTTACTTACTTACTTACTGAGCTAGCTCAACTGGTAGGCTTACTGACAGCCCCCGGGTCTGTGCTGCTGGTGCAGTGGATTAGCAGTTCTGCAGTCCCACGCTGCACAGAGAGACACCACTATGATAGAGAGAGACACCACTATATGAGAGAGATTACTGCCAATATTATCGTAAATAAATAGAGCACAATTTGCAAATGTATATCATGATCCATAAACAAACAACACAAAGCATCAATAGAATTCACTATCCACAAACACAATAGAGAGTGACACCACTATATGAGAGAGATTACTGCCAATATTATCGTAAATAAATAGAGCACAATTAGCAAATGTATATCATGATCCATAAACAAAAAACACAAAGCATAAATAGAATTCACTATCCACAAAAAAACACCTCTTGCTTTGTATTTGTAATTGACCTAATTTCAGCATCAGTCCCTATAGAATACAATATATAATAGTACATTTATCTGGAATAATTGTTTGTAGCACATGCCAACCACCTATGCATTTATGTATAGAAAGCTCAAAACAAATACCAGGTTAATCTGCATGGGTTACACTGATTGAAGCAGAAGTGACTGGTGAAAGGATGATGATTAGGTAGTTGAAAGGTTAGATAGATATATGGTTGGAATGAGAGGTCGATAGAGTTTTAGATAGATAGATAGGATGAGCCAGGGATAGTTCAGTAGAGTGGGTAGAGAGTTTGGTTGGTTAGTGGTTGAGAGTGGAATTGGAATAATAGTAATAATAAGTATGTCGAAGAACAATAGTTGAACTTGATGAAGCAAGCCCACCTAATAATAATAAGTATGTCGAATAATAATAAGGTTTGCTTAAGACATTGCTTAAGCAAGCCCACCTAAAAAGTATGCCGAAGAACAATAGTTGGACTTGCTGAAGCAAACCCACCTAATTACACCCTTAACTACACAAATCCTGTGTAAAAACGAGCAAATACTAGCACGCACTGTGCAACCCAGGGCTGCCGCTACGTACACGTGTAGGGCACCAAAACAGCTTAATGATCATCATAATCATAATGATGAATAAAGTAAATGTAAGATGAAGCACAACTCCAAGGCACCATTAGACCAGTATTAGACCACCATTAATGCTAGCACTATCCATTTAGTGCTAGCACCGTTTCTTTGGAGATGTTTTCTGCGAAGGCAACTACCGTACTATGCAATTACGCTTTATATAAGGCACCCAAACGGCGCCAGCAGCAGCCCTAATGTTTCATGATAACTGACCCCTGATTCCAAGCTCCCTATTTGGCAAGCCCCAAGTGAATATCATACAATCTAAACTTATAAACTTTTACAAAGGGAACCGTAATGTAAAGTGTTACCTCATATATTACAATATATTGCTGTAAATATGTTAAATATAAAAGAATAAGGTGAAACACGATCACCTAATAAGAATCATTGGCCCCATCTTCCCTTTTAAAGCCTGTAAGTAAAGTCTCCGACTAGTCTTTAACGCCCACCCTCGCTGTGGACGTGTCATCCAGTGTGTCTGTCAGAGAGTAGCTGACCTTGATGGAAATGCCACTCTGCAGAATATGGTGATGATGGGGGCAGTGCAGCGCATCAATTATGACAAACGTTTGTTGAGGTAATGTGCAGCACGCAACCTAATGGGCGGGGGCGGCCCGGTGGCAACACCGGGGGGGCGTCTGGGGCCTGCTGCAGTATTCATGTCACCATCTGCTCCCTCTCATAATGTCTTGCTCCATGGCCCTGTAAAGCTTTGGAGCCAGGCCTGGTCCGTGCCCAGCCCGGAGCCCCCTGGTTTGGGTCCACATCCAACAAGACTGGCAGCCTCAAAACAAACTCATCTGATTTCCATCAGCTATCGTGGCCGCCTTGCTCTGGTGTCCTCTCAGCTGCCGTGGACTGGCACACAAACAGCCAAATGCGGCACCTGGTCAAATGAAATCCGGAGGAATGGGCCGAGCGACACAGCGATTGAGTAAATGTCAACGCTGGAAGGTGGGACCTTGGGAACGTTGTCAGACAGCAATAACACAGAACAACAAGGAGTGCAAATAGGGACAACGGATAGGTTAAGGGATCCAAAAGTCCAGACCAATCATTTCCATTGTTGGTCGCTAGTTCTTCTAGCAGGAAGTAGTAGTAGGTTAAGTTTGTTGAAATAATAAATCACATTAATCACATTAATAATCACATTAGTTCAGGCGGGGCACTCTAACTCTAACTAACTCCGTCAGATGACAGGACAGCTGGTTCACACATGAAAAAACAATCACTTAAAAAAAATAAAAAAAAAGACTCCATAGTAATCCTCCATAGCAATCAACAGTTGTGAAATATTTGACTGGCTATGAGAGTATGTGGTTGTCCCACCCACCAACCTGTCCAACCTGGCTCTGTATGTAGCCAGAGGCGCCCCGTCCATAGAGGCAACCAAGGCAATTGCTTGGGGCCACCAAACAAAAAGGGCCTTTTTGTCAAACTAAAACTGTCCTTGGATGAATGTATTTTCAATGGAAATCATGGCATTCAGCGCTCAGTCGCTCTGAGTCTGCTCGCGCTGCGCATACATTCATCCAAGGACAGTTTTAGTTTGACAAGCTAAACAATATGAGGGTAGTTAAGAGTTTAACTACTTTTCATTGTGAAATAGCTAGTTTGGTAAAGTATTCCCTGCAATTACGGCGTTATTATATGATCTATAACACCACGGACATCCATATCCGTAACCACTATTGGCAGTATCCACGCTGCTGCCCCAAAACCCCCCTAGTGGGGCCCCGCCCCCTTCTAGCTTGAAATTGACTTCTAGCTGCCTCTCAACTGTCAGCAGCAATCATGAAGCGATCGCACATTTCTGGTCACCAAAAAAGAAACGAGAAGACAATGAAAAATGACACCAGGATAGTGGTAAGTGGATAGAAGTATATACGGTACTTGTTTATTGATTTTTTGATTTATTTGTTTATTTATTTGTTGTTCTTGCTCTGTTTGATATTACATATTAATGTTGCTGTTTCAGAATGTGAAAACACCAGCAGTTTCAGAATGTAAGTGTGTTAAGAGTTCTAATAAGCACCATTGTGAGTTGATATTTCATTATTTATATTGCTCCAATTTGATGTTACTACACATGGCTCCTTTGTTGATCAAATACTCGGACGTAGCCCCGCGGTGGCGCAGCGGTCTAAGCACTAGCCACTAGTGCAAGCTGCCCACCGGGGACTGGGATCGAATCCCGGTCTCGCCAGACCCGGATATGGCCGGGGCACACACAGGGAGCGGCATATTGAACTTCGTAAAAACTTCGTAAAAACTTCGTATATTAATATATAAATTTATATATAAAAATGTCCACATCGTCACCGCCTAAGACCCTTACCAGGGGCCTCCATAATGTTGTTTGCTTAGGGCCCCCAAATGTCTAGGGGCTCCACTGTATGTAGCCTACCTATGGGGGGTTTGACAACCCAAGGGTTTCCTCTCTATTGCATGTTTGCATGCTGTGGTCGTTTTACTTCAGACAGGAAGCTATACAGAGCGGAGCCATCCAATTATGCCAAGCCAAAGGCTAATGCCTGAAATAAATGGTTAAACTGACTTGACTGAATTGTAATGGTGTTCTTAAGAAAACAAATAGAAGTTAGTTAGGAAACGCGATTATCATTATTAAATATGTCGTTATTGACACTATTACAACTCTTAATCTGAAAATACAGAATCTCATCTACTCAGAGTTTACGTCTCCCAGAATGTGTTTCTACAGTAAACCCGTGCTCTAATTAAATGTGATCTCCACAATGAGCTTCTATCCGAGAGGTAATGTAATGTGAGGGAAGCATCTTATCAGTATGCAAATTGAACAGCTCACGTTGCTCATTATGTTCAATGAGCCACGACTGAATTAGTTTGTCTCAATTATTTTGAAGTTGTGCGCCGCACTCCCGTTAAATCTGGGTATTTCAGTCAAGTGTTAAGTGTTTAGGGTTTGTGTGAGAGATGGGGGATAACGAGGACTTGTCACATATTATAGGCTACTGTACTTTTCAATGGCTCATGTTTATTGACGCTGTGACTAGAATCTGGAGATTTGCTTCTGAACGCAACAATCAACACAGTTGGTGCATTTCTGCCATAAAGAATACAGTGCCTTTGGAAAGTATTCAGACCCATTCACTTTTTCCACATTTTGTTGTGTTACGTAATAGACTCAGATTAAAATGGATTAAATACAAAAATACAATGACAATGTGAAAACATGTTTTTAGAAATGTCTATAAATGACATATGCTTTGTACTCCTTTGAGTTTTCACTTTGTATTGTGTGTGGATTGATGGCAAATTTTTTATTTATTTAATCCATTTTAAACTGAGTCTATAACACAACAAAATGTGAACAAAGTGAAGGTGTCTGAATACGTTCTGAAGTATTCTACAGCATCAAACAGTATGTGTTCTCTATCTCATTCGAGGACTAGGCTTGTTCCCTAGGACCAGTAGATTGAGTGCATCTGCCACTCACACACACACACACACACACACACACACACACACACACAAACTGTGCTTCCACCACCCTGTGGGTACCTGTGAAAGATGTCTAAACCTGACAATGATGATTAAAGTAGAGACTATAGGAAGGTACAATGCCACCTCAGGCCACCCCCCACCTGGCCCTGTATGTTGCACGGCATTGTCTGTCAGTGGGTGGTCTGAATAAGGACACCAAAACAACAGGGGAGGTGTGGGTAAAGGGTAGCAGTGGCACATACGTTTTAAGGTGTGTGTTGGTGTGAGGGTCGTGACAGCCCATTTGAAATAAAAACAACTGTGGTTTAGCATTATATTTTTTCTACCACTACTAGGGTGGTTTCTAAAGTTGGTTACAATTGATATACTGCTACTATCTAATCATTAGTTATTCTGTTTTTTTGTTATAAAGCTGGAAAAGTGCACTGGTTTCTTAAGCAAATTGATCGACGAGCACCCTTTTTGCTTCACAAAAAGTATTATTTTTGCAAATTCTGCACCTCCTATTTCATTTCTTTTCGGACAAACCACAAACTCACTAATTAGTAGAAACTAAAGTGGACAAATAATGGTGACATCCTATGGGTAGAAGGCCATGGTGCACCACAACTCATAGAGGACGTCAAGTGAAAGCCAGGAGGAGAGTTATAAGGTGACAGGACAGGAGACAGGCCTGTAACCGGAGCAAAGGGTGCGATAGTGTCAAGATGCTGTTGATGAAGTCATGCGACATGGTGACTCTAACCAGCAATCAATAGCACTCTCCACTGTGTCTAAGTCACAATGATTAGTTGAGAATCTGACATCACTGATATCACACTCAAGAAGCCAAATGGCATAAAAGCTACTGCTGACCATGTCGGAAGATGACATCATTCCTCTGAAAACAGTTGAGTCTGATGAAGAAAAACCTTGAGTTGAATAATAAAGATACATCTTTGATACACAGATGTGAGGAATTGATTCTTTTATTCTCTTGAATGCGTTATAAGTCGTCCTCGTGTGAGTCATGATAAGGTTAGCGTGATCCTGAGCGTATTTGAGGGCGGTGTTAACATGTTCAAGGCATGCTGTGACATTTTCATTAGCAGCTTAGGAGCATGGAGCCACCGCGCCATTAAATCAAAAGTCTGTAAAAGGGGGCAAGCCATGGACTGATTCTATTATATTGCACATGCTCCATGACATCATTGGGTTAATGACATTACTTGATATATCTGATGACATTTACAAAATTACTTGAGCAATTATATCTGTTATACCGTCAAGTCTGGCAAAAACAGGACCCTTACTATAATCAACATGGATTTCTTAGCAACTCGTGGTCGAGATGCTTCTACATTATTTCTTGTTTCACACTGCCCCCCTGTGACGGAGACCTGAATGTTTCGCCAACTTCTGTGAGTGATTGACAGTACTCTGACAGGGTATAGTTACAACCCAGTCTCTATGTAGTATAATGTAGACGTCACAGACAAGAACACCATCTAAATGAGGTGTCCAATGGGATGTTCCCTATTTAATATATACTGTACATTCTGGGCTATTTGTCATTTGATATCAATGTTTCTTCTTTTTCTTTACTCCATTCCAGTCCATTACAGGCATCTAATACATCATATTTATGTGTCTACTATGGAGAAGTTGAGATGGGTGATGTGATCCAAACTATATTGTATATTCCTTTTGTTTTTTGACTGACCTCGTCCATAGGTGAAGTGACAGGCAGGTTCCCGGTGTGCAGTATGAAATATGAAACAGGACAGGAACAGGGTTGACAGCCGTGTCAGAAAGCATCAGTAAGGATGACAGGAACCAAGGACCCTGACCTGCTACCATGACATTTCTGCTGCTAATCGGAAGGTACAGGCCTCGCAGCTGCTGGACCAAGTGATGGAGATAGGGTCAATAATTTAGCAGGTGCAATATGTTGAGCCACACACGCACTCACACATTCTCTCTCTCTCTCTCTCTCTCTCTCTCTCTCTCTCTCTCTCTCTCTCTCTCTCTCTCTCAACCAAAGATGAATCACTAGACAGTCCTGTAGGTAGTAGTTTTCAGGAAAAAGTAAAAGACTCGAGCACACCGGCCTTCTTGCTACTTCAGGTCAGGGTATAGAAGTTCTCAGACATCCGAAGGACATTCAAACAAACTTTGAAAGACTCCAAGACACAGTTTCAGAGTTGTCGAGGAAGTGCAGTCAATCTGATGTTGCTTTTATTTACTCGTTTCTACTGTCTTCCCCCTTCGTATCCATCCCTAAAGAAAAAACAATCTGGTTTAGGAATATTTGCCTGCTTTTCCTCCTAGGGTAGGTTGCCATGACAACAGAGTGAGCAGAACATTCTGGCAGGTGTCACCTTAGCTGTCTCACCTCTCGTGTCTGGCACTCCGGCGACGTGTCTCGGAGGAGGGGAGGGAGGGAGTTAGACGGTTGGCCCCCTGGGTCCCCACGCTGTCCTAATGGCGGATGCCACCGCCGCACTCAGGTGAAACTGATGTGGCCTCTCTGTGATAGCAAGAGTTGTCCCCAAAAGATCAAAGGAGAATACACAATGTAGGCAGTGCCCAGGGAGGGCACTCAGAGGTTTTGGAGCTGGCTGTCCGTCAGGCACCTTCTCTAGCTTCGTTGAACTTTACAGGGAGGAACACATTACATTAAAAACAGAATCCCAACTGAGGCCTCTCTCACATCACTTTCTTCACCATACACCCTTGCTCTTTGATCGTTTCAGGAGTGTCTAGAATTGATATGAATGTATCATCATCACCTTCTTAAAATAATGGCTTAAATCCTATTTTCAAGTTGTGCAAAAAAACGGAATAAACTGGACCAAATCTAGGATATATGATATTTAGGCAATAGCAATTAGCATTAGTACTAGCAAGGTAAATGCCTTTAGCCACAGTAATGCCAGTGAAATAATCAAAAGAGGCCCTTGGTACAGTGCATCTCTCTCTGTTGAAGGCCAGTGATTCACAGTGAATACATTTGTATTGATGAATACTGTTATGTATGCAGTGAGGGGAGAGAAATGAGGGGTGGAGAGGGGTCGGGGGTCGGGGGGGGGGGTCATTTGGTACATTCGTCCTGGTTTGATTTCATTACAACTGTTAGCCCCTTTGGACACTGCCTGTTTGGGGTCATGGTGTTACAGTAAGGCTGGTTCTAACAAGCCATTACTGAACATCATGCTGGGTGACTGACTGTGTCATCTACCCTTTAGCCTCCCTTCATCCCTGCGTCACCCTCATCCCTCCGTCCCCCCAGTCCTCTATCCCCATCTCTCCATCCCTCTCCCCTCAGAGGAAGGGGACCCTCGCTGCTTTGTGTGTAATGGGTTCAGTCTCCTGTACTGGAGGGTGAGGAGATAAAGGGAAGTCAAGATGTGACAGGGTCTAGTGAAATAGATATCAAGTCGGGAGTCAAGTCGCGCAAATGACCAAAAAGTAGTTTTTTTGTTTTTTTAAAGGTGTTTTCCGTTTTTTTCATATTACAAAAGTGTAAGTGTTGAAGAACCCACTCAATATAACAAACAACAGTTTCAGGCAGTGGTGTAGTAGTGTACTTTTCTCTAGTGGGTATACTGTGATTTTTCCCTCCCAGCCTCATATTGTTCATTTCGGCAAAAAAAATAATCTGTGCTGCCTGTCTAACGTTTATATATATATAGAAATTACATGTTATAGGCTAAGGCTGATCTGTGCATGATAGTGCTGCATTTTGGCATATTTCATGTGGCATCTCCCCCCGTTGATGGTATATGACGCTATAGTCAGTCGCAATGGTCCAAAATTCAAGTGCTTCGTAACACAGACGGGGTGAATTTTATGAATGAAAGTGAATGTTCTGTCACAAAACGCCGTTACGTATCCTCACACATTTTTAAGTGGGTATATGGAAATCCTTGGCCTTTCCTAGTGGGTATACAGCGTAGTCCTGCGTATCACGTACACTACACCACTGGTTTCAGGATAACTAAATACTTATAATTTGTCAGCAAACTCAGCTTGTTTTGGATTCACTGTATCGTATTAGTGATCTACTGTATGTCTTGTAAACAAACGTATGTTTTAGGACAGTTAAAAAGCAAGGGCTGTGTCATCTACTTATGTGTAATTGTGTGCTTGTATGTTCATGTTCTATCAGCATGTTGGGATGTGCTAAACATGCAGCTAAATGTTACATAGCGATGGTCTTTGTTGTTAGGTGCTGGCTAGCTAGCAAGCATAATAGAGCACAGATTGTTTTGAATCAGAGTGATTTTCTTCGCTATTTGGTTTGAGGTGTACCAATTCTCAAATAAGCATACCATAATCTATAATGATTATAAGCAATCATTTGAAAGCTTACAATCTGCACTTTCATAATCTGTAAAATACTGAAAAATGACCATGCTGACTTGGGGACCAAAACACCAGAGCCTGTCACATTTGATTCACCATGTCAAAGAGGGTGGCACTTTTGAACTCTCTGCCAATAACTTGAGTCTACAGTTGCTCCAATCTTGCATACAAATCACAAATACTATTATCCCCTATTTACTCATACCGTAGGTGTACCATCTTGAGACGGATGCATTCATTAATAATAATAAGGTGCTTTCAAACTGTGACAGTGACGACAGGACAGGCCATGGAAGTTAAATTCAGGGATGCAAGTTTATTGCACTTCTTGTATAGGATTTACAGCTTGGAGTCGGCATGGATGGCCACGAAGGGGTCTTCGTCTCTGTTGCTGATCTTGAAGTGGGCCTTCCCATCTCCCCCGACATTGATCTGCTTCCCAGTGCACCTTCCTCCGTCCTTATCGCCGGAAATGACATCACAATATGTGCCGCCAGGCATGCCGGTGTTCAGAGTCACATCCAGATCCCTGTCGATCGAGCCGAGGGAGAGGATGGTTAAAAGAGTCTTTACTTTACTTCAGCTCCACTTCAAACAAGAACAAACCGAATATTGATATTGTCAACATTTTGCTGATATTCTCCTCATCTAACACCCAATCGATACATCGATTTTTCTGTCCTCACCAGTCGTCGTTGTTGATGGCGATGAAGCCACGGTTGCCGCGTCCGAAGGCCACCTGGTTGCTCTGGTTATCCCACCAGTTGGAGTGGGGCTGTCCGTTGACCACGTTCCGGAAGATCACCATGTTCCTGGAGACAGAGAGAGAGAGAGAGACCGAAGAATGATGAATAATACATGAGAGTGACTTGGATGAATTAATAAATTAAAGGATACATACGCTGCCAAAACATTACAGCACTGGCAGGGCAGTACATAATAATAAAAAAAACGGTTTAGACATAAAGGACTCACCTGATCTGACGCCATCTGTGCTCACACACCCAGCCGTCTCCGCAGGTTGAGTCAGCGTTGATGGGAACAGGCTTGGTGGATCCGTCAGCGTGGCTGGGAGGACCCATCCAGTCGTTTGTGTCCTGAAGCAGAAAAAAAAGATGGGGAAAACATACACATTACGAGGACATCATCACACTTGTCTGAGGGAACACTGTTGTTAGCCCACACACATGGTGAATTACTGTAAAGCCGGAAATAATTGTCAAAAGCTGTAATACCTTTCCGTTCACAATGTTGCGGTCCCAACGGAAGCTTGACATCACTCTGGTCACTCCGTAGGGATGGGCAAGCATGTAAGCGGTAGCCATCTTGTATAATCTGGAAATTATAGGATTGATCAACCATAATTGATGATATAATTGATCAATGATAATTGATTGAATGTATCAATAATAGCAGAAGCTCTAGTTATTGCCTTACAGTAGTAAATGGTAAGAAGCAGCTAGAACAATTATAAAGTGTTTAAAGAAGTGCTAAAGAACTATAGGTAAGTTACCTGGAGTCCCAGAATGTGACAATGGAGGCTCCTCCAGCTCCGTGTCCCCTCTGGTTGTCATGGTTATCCACAAACACCACAGCGTTGCCATTGGGCATGAAGCCCCAGCCCTCACCCCAGTTCCTAAAAATAAAACAAAAACATGAGATTTTGTAACGTGTAAACAAAGTTATACACACTCGTACTGTACGTGCACACACACACACACACACACACACACACACACACACACACCTGGTGTAATGCAGCTTTTCTCTGTAAACAAAGTTATACACACCCGTACTGTACGTGCACACACACACACACACACACCTGGTGTAATGCAGCTTTTCGCCGTTCCACTTGCGCATGAGAGTTCCCAGTCTGGCGCCATACTTGAACTCAGTGACTCTGCCCAGACCAAAGTATTCACTGGACTGGATGGCCTCCCCACCAAGGTCAATAACCTACAGGAAAACAATACAAAAAGAATAAGAGCACACCTTATTCATGCCAAGATTGGTAATAAAAACAAATAATTAAAAAGGGAGAGGCTGGGATTTAAACAGTAGGTGTATTTTATTAGACAATGACTTGGTAATCGGTTTTGTGATTTGTATGATGTGAGAATTGACTACACTAAGGAGTACCGGTATAAACATTGTGCTAGGAAGTACACCAGCTTACTTTTGCTGCTTTGCACATAATAATAAAAACATTTCATAAATAAAGATTCTACTATCTTGATCCTTACCTCCTGGAAGATGAAAGCTCTGGAGCCGGCAGAGAACCATTTGGTGCTGAGGTTGTGCAGACGACCGTAGATGTTATCCAAGTCTCCGGGCCACATGTGCTTGGTGGCGTCCACTCTGAACCCAGCCACACCCATATCGATCAGCTTGTTCAAGTAGTCGGCCACCTTGCCCCTCACGTAGTCCTTCTCCAGGGCAAGGTCCAGAAGACTCACGAGACGGCAGTCACGCACCTGGTGGGAAAAAAACATCAGGGTTATTCTCATGAATTCATCAATTGTGACATTTTAAGGGGAATTCAGCAATATTCTGTTTACCTTATAGGCTTGTAATGTCCTATAGTCCATTCGACAATCATATCACTGCAGTATCTGAGAAAGAGAACTGTTTCTTTGTTTTTAAAAGACAATTAGAGAAAGCTAGAATAGAATATCGCTTGAGTGGTATACCTGATTGACATCATTGTAGCTTTCGATGTTACCGCTACCAGTCGTGCACTTGCCGTCGTTAAAGTCAGAGTGGCTGTAGGGGATAGAGGGGAAGTCCTTCTTGCCAGCATTGAAATAGGTGCCACAGTTGGAGTGCGTACCCTCTCCACCTCCGGACCCACACATGTGGTTGATGACAGCATCTACATAGATGTTCACCTAATAAGCAACATGATATTATGTGATGTTATTATGATATTTCAGTAATTCAAGCCAGTGCTGTTATACAGTGATACAAGTCACATAGAAGCTGGGCAATAGTTTGGTTTAAATGGATTGTGTCTTTTCTTTTTCCTTTTTTTGTTTTTGTTTGTGTTGCTGCTTACCCCAACGTTGTTGCATCTCGTGATCATGTCCCTAAGCTCGTTCTCATTGCCAGATCTGGAGCACAGGTTGTAGCTGACTGGCTGGTACCTCTGCCACCAGGGTCTCCAGGGGTTACTCAAAACAATGCCCTCAGATGGAGGGGAGATCTGTGGGGGGGGGGGTGGCAGACGAACAACAACAAGCATGGGTGAATGGTACCAATCTCTTGTATCAACACAAGCAATGCCAGTGCCATATGTCCTGTTTACAAGGGCAGCGTAACTGATTCAACATCAATTTAGAACAATTTCAAGCAAAAGTACTATTTCATCACAATGTCAATGTCCTAAATCTAACATCTAAACCTGATTGACTACTGCAGTGGAGATTAGACAACAGATAATGTGTTTTTTCCAATAAATAGCCTGTAGACACACATACATACGGCCTACTATGCCATTTCAATGTCTCTTCACCAGGCGCGCTCGTACACTGCAGAAGGTACATACCTGGACCCCACCGTAGCCGTTGGGAGCTAAGTAGCGTTCGCACTCTGCAGCGATATCTGCCCACCGCCACTCAAACAGGTGGACGATGGACGTCCTGCCATGCTTGGTGTGAGGGTTATGCTGGGCCAGGGCGAGCCCAAAGAGAGCCGCCAGAATGATCAACTTCATGTTTGTTCCCTGGTTTAGAAAAACACACACCAAGCTGACGGTACACTATCACTATATACAGTACAGCAGAGGCTGGTGGAGGTAGACATTGGAGGACAGGCTCATCGTAATGCATGGAACGGAATGAGGATTTGTATCAAACACACACGGTTAATCCCATTCCACATCCCATTCCATGCGTTACAATGAACCCGTCCTCCGTTTTTTCGACCTCCACTGATAGTAGTCACCCTCACATCCTGAGCGATAAGAAACCCTGGAGATGATAAGGTGTAACAGGTGTGTGGTATCGATTCTTTCCCATTATTAAAACTAGAAGCCCCGGGCCCCTCATTGCGTAAATACCCAGAGTGAGGTCCGGAACACTCAAAACAAGAAATAACAATTATGTCAGAATGCCCTCCTGTTTCTAACACTGTATGTGATGCATATTTATGTGCATGAAAGAATATGATTATACCAAGTAAGTGTAAAAAGTGACCTTTTTGTTCCCTGCTGTTATCACCAAAGGGACCAGGCACGCCATCCCCCTGTCAACGGGGGTCTTTTTTGTTTTGTATTAGTATACAGATCTAGTGTTCTTTTGATGGTGTGTTAAACATGATGTGGAAGTCTATGTGTGTGTGTAATGGGAGAGCAGAGCAAGAACACACACACACACACACACACACACACACACACTTACACAGAACAGACAGAGAGATCGACTGGCAGGGAGTGCCGGAAAGTGAGGACATAAATACAAAATGATGTGAGGACATAAAAAAGTGCCCAACATACACAGGTGACAGTAGTAGCGTCCCAGGCCACCAGGGGGCAGCCCGAGGGAGTCGCCAAGGAAACGGCCACCCCAATAATAATAATTGTTTTATTGCCATGCAATCAACTTGTCAGTCAATTGTCGGAATTGGGTATTTTTTTGCTCTAGGCACAGGGTCAACCATAGACGGCGACCCTGGAGCAATTAGGGGTTAAGTGCCTTGCTCAAGGGCACATGCGGCTTCCTCCTGAGGTGGGGATCAAACCAGCGACCTTCTGATTGCTAGCTGGCCTCTCTAACCTCATGCCTAAGCATGGCGAGGGTCAGCCGGCGGATGTTCCTCGTCCTCTTTCGCAGGTTCCAGGCGACGCCTCCCGTGCCTAATTGAAAAAGAAGAGAACGCACAACGCAGAAAACTTGGGCGAGGTGCAGGCGACGGAGCAGGATACTAAAGGATAAAGTAGAAGCCGCACACTCTCGTTCCAGATGCAAAAAGTGTATAATTTATTGACAACAGTTTCGTCCAGAAGCCTTTGTCAAGTCTTACAAACAAACTGGTGCATGTCGGCCACACCCATGTGAGATTACACATTACGTCCTACATACATTAACAACACAGTCGGTGTTACATATAAGTTATCAAAAGGCTCAAAATACTGTGTAGCCTACATGAAAAGGCCCATAAGTGCCACCAACACGCTGCGGCATTGTCCTGCCTCCACTGGGTCCATGATGGCTGTTATGATGGCTGGTTAAGTGACACTTTACTTGGACAGAAAACTATAACGAAAAGCCACAGGAAGTAAACCTCTTCCTGTGCTAAAACAAGACAGAAACCCACAGGGAGAAAGCTGCTCAAAACCGGTGCGGATACTGTAAACCAGACCAACAGGCGAGATACCTCGCCACTCCAGTACAAAGAAAGATCTACCCAGAACCACCAGCTGGAGCGGCTCACAACTCCTTGTGCAAGGCTGGAAAAACAACAGCGCAAGAACACACACTTACACAGAACAGACAGAGAGATCGACCGGCAGGGAGTGCTGGGAAGTGAGGACATACACGTGCCAAACATACACGGGTGACAAACATTAGGCCATAACAACCCCTGGACTGTCAAATAGATGATTGGCATGAGTGCAGCCCTTGTATAACCCCCATGACTCTGTACTGGATTCGATGTAAATATAGGTCAAGTTATCTTAACTCCTGTCTATCATTAACCAGGACAAACCTCCCCCCGCATTGACATAGTATGGACGTGTCCCTTTAAGTAGCATGATGATGAACAGCGGCTGTAGGTATACAGAAGTCAAAGTGTCATTCGTACAGGAGGTAAAAGGTAATCTCATTGCATTTCTTACCGAACAGTATGTAAAACTTTATTAACAACACACACAATAGATGATATTGTAGATTAAGATAGATTAGACTGTAGATGATGTCCTCAAATACATCTAGGAGTGGCTCTGACAGTGGCTCTGACACAGAGTACTCTGTGGTGTACTTCCCACCCATCTGTAATGACACAGAGTCACTGGTGAGGCTTGAGAAGTCTGTCACCAATGTCTTGCACATCGACTCAACCCTCCAGAGGTGATATACAATAGAAATACAGTACCTCCTCTATATCTCATATTTCAAACATGCCTATAAACCCCATCCTCTCCTTTGTAGTGCTGCTGTGTAGCTGTTTGATGTTTTTTCTGTTCCTGTTTCCTGTCTTCCTTATGTGATTGTTCCCGATTTGACCTTTTGTATTGTTTATGCGATTCTGTCTTTTATGCTGCAGAACAGGAACCTACTTTAACTTATTCAACTGATTCTAAATCAAAAGTCTAAATGTAACACATGTTAACATCTGTAATGTTACTGTAGTGCAGAATTCTACTACAATCCGTTTCCGTCTATTATAATACGGCAGATATTTCTGGCTATATTTCCTTCATAGAAAAATATATCTAATGTTGATAATCTGACTCCAAATTAGTTAGCACTACGAGCATAGAAATGCTGAGTCTGTGCTTATTAGGACAAGGTACGGTCAAATAGAATGAATCAATGAGGCTTTAATATAACGTATACTTGTACATATCTAGTACAAGGCAAATACTTAATAGAGAAAAGTTACATTCTAGTATAGAGAATAGAGAGAGAGAGAGAGAGAGAGAGAGAGAGAGAGAGAGAGAGAGAGTGAGAGAGAGAGAGAGAGAGAGAGAGAGAGAGAGAGAGAGAGAGAGAGGACCAACGATCAGTATAACACACTAATACTTACCTAATTAAGAGTAATTATTACCTACTTAGGTAATACTTAAGACAACAACAACAGCACCCAGGAACGAAGACGACCTCACTCACAGAACCCCAGGACAAAAGAACTCTCACCTCCACCTTTATACCATCTTGATTGAAACCAGGAGCCATTGATAAGGGCCAGCTAATCACCATTCATCTTATTGATCTTAACTCATGACATCACATATTTGACACCTCAAGACATTCCCCTCCGGGGGGGGGGATGGTCAATTTAACTTCAGGGAATTTGCCCTCCTATATACAACCACTGATCCAACATATACCATTCTACTCACTCCCCTAAGTCCTCTCCTTTGTAGTGCTGTGTAGCTGTTTGATGTTTTCCTGTTGTCTTCCTTATGTGATAGTTCCCGATTTTTACCTTTTGTATTGTTTATGTGATTCTGTCTTTTATGCTGCAGAACAGGACCCTGCTGTGAAACCCTGGACCGCTTTTCCATGTACTACCACCAGATACTTCAACATACCACTAGCGCCCCCAATAGTTGGAAAGCAGTACTGCAACCACATTCATCGCTGAGTTAATTTAAATTGATAATAGGCGCTCTCCACTTGACAACTCTCCTGGCGCCCTGCTGGTGGAATGAACTTCCCACTGCTGTCAGGACTGCACAGTCACTACCTATTTTCGGCCGTAGATTGAAGACCCATCTCTTCAGGCTTCATCTTGACTGTCTCTCCTAAAGACCTCTTCATCCCCCACTACCCTCCTGTACAGTTTATCTACGGTAAATACATTTAATAAAATGAAATTATAATAATTCTTCCTTCGTCCAAGCATAGATTTTTTTCTTCTTATGACTGATGACTGATGGATAAATGATAATAACTCACTATTTGGTGTAAGCTTATTAATTTATCAATTGTTCCCCTCTCCCCAAATCCTAATATTCTAAATCTTTTTTTCTTTTTGGGGGGGGCAGTGGGGCAGTGGGGCAGGCCCATCCACATTCCTCATCCCATTGGACAGACACAGACAGACAGGAAAGCAAGGAGAAGAAGGGAGAGAGGGCATGTCAGCAGGGCATGGGCCGGACACGAACCCATGCCGACAAGAGCACGTGTGTGTACTGTAGACTGCGGTGCCAGACCACTGGACCACCCCAGGTCACAATATTTCTACATCTTTACTCATTCTTGGAACAAAGTTTCTGTCTTCTGAGTCAGTCGTCTTCAGTGTCCGGACTCTACCCCTGGTGTCTCTCTCAGTGTCTGTGTCAAACTGACATCTGACCTGGATTATTCGGGTTTGTTCCCGGTCACCCCAGCCACTGACCTGTGAATCACACACGTGAAGATGTTGAAAGGCCCAGAATCCTCTGTGGAAGAGCCACAGGCTGAACTCACAAAGACAGAAGAATGGGAATGTTGAAAGACGGGAATGGATTGATTTCAGAAAAGCTTTTATGGTTTTATTTACGGTTCTCATTTTCAGATCTATGTTTATTCATTGATTCACTTTATCAACAAATGAAGAACACAGCATACCACGGTGTGTCAACCTGTCGGGGACTATGACATAAAGTAGTGCTTGCTTCCTTGTTGCCTTTGTGTTTGAGATCATTTGAATGATACTGTAGCACTGCAACACCTTATAACAGATACATTTATATATATATATATATATATATATATATATATATATATATATATATATATATATATATATATACACTGTATATGATCAAATATAAATATTATATACATATTTCAAGTATGCTCCCAATCATGAAATGTCGCTGCCCCCATAAGTGTTTATGTGGTGTTTGTTGTAGCCCCTTCAATCACCTCAGCTTGCTTACGTGTTTTTTTGTCAAGTGTGATGTTGGGGTACCTTGTCTCAGCCACGTGTTCTTAGAATATTTAAATGTTTTATTTTAACTAATGACGTTACTTTTCAGGATGCCATGTTGCAACTGGCCGGGGACTTCAGCTGAAAATTAGCCGACTAGGCTAACGCTGCCTTTTTTTTACCGTATTTTATATGGTTCATGTATTTGGATTGTCCTCGATATAATAAACTAATAAACAATAAACAAACAATCATGGATGAGTTTGTGGGGAACATGACGCGTTCCGACCGGCAGGGGGAGCTAGAGGACAGTTGGTGAAGGGATGAGGGTCCGAGGGGCATCGGCTGATGCCAATCGGGTCCTCATCAGGGTCCGGTTGGCATCGGCTGATGCCAATTAGATCCTCATCAACGCGCGCTCTTAACGTGTGGCTTTGTTCCCCAGAGGGGGGAGTCGGACGGAGTAGCCCGAGAACGAAGTACTAACCGAAACCAGTGACCAGAAACGAGGGTACGAGCAGCGGAGTACTGAGACGGAGAAGCAGCGGAGTGTCAGGGAGCGAGGGACGGACGAGCGCTGCCGGAGAGCCGCGACCGAAAGGGTCGGACTAGGAGCGGGCCGAGACGTCCTCGCTGGAGCAAGGCTCAGCTGACGGGAAACTCCAGAACAGCTGCTCTCACAATAAAAACCCGCTTACAGCAACTACCCAGCCTATTGTCTGTCTCCCTCTGTGGCCGAAACCTGTTACAGTGGCGCCCAACGTGGGGCACAGAGGAGAGGCGGACCCGGAAACACCAGAGAACAGACAGGCGGGGGCATGGAGTCGCCCCTGGGACATGTGCTCGCCCACCTGGCCCAGCTGCAGGAGCAACAGGCGGCAATGGCACGAACCAGCCACGACGCACTGATGGACATGGCCCGCGCCCAGGCCGAGGACCGGGCGGACCTCCGGTCCATCATCCGCGACCGGGAGGGGTACGGGGACTACGGCGTGCCAGGGGGGACCCGAGTCCGGATGCAGCGGATGACTGAGGGGGACGACCCGGAGGCCTATATAGACACATTCGAGCAGGTGGCCCGGAGACAGCGATGGCCAGAAGACGAGTGGGCCCACCAGCTCCGGCCCCTGCTGATCGGGGAGGCGCAGCTCGCGCTGGCGGGTCTCCCGGCGGCCAGCCAGGCCGACTACCCGACAGTGGTCCGGGCCATCCGGGACCGGCTCGGGCTGAGCCCGGAAGAACACCGGCGCCGGCTCCGTGCCCTGACCCTGGAGCCCGGCGGGAGGCCGTTCCTGTACGCCCAGCAGGTGATGGACATGGCGCGGCGGTGGTTGCTGCCCGAGGAGAGAACGCAGATGGAGCTGGTGGAGCAGGTCGCCCTGGAGAGGTTCGTGACGGGCCTACCGGCGCGGACCGCGGCCTGGGTAGCCTACCACCGGCCCACCAACATCACCACCGCCGTCGGGCTGGCCGAGAACCACCTGCCCTCTCCAGACGGGGGGGCGGCGGGAACCGCCGCGGTCCCGGTCCCAGCTCCCCGCCGCCACGGGGGGTTGGCCATTCGGACCGGGCCCGTGGCGGCTCCACGGCGTGAGAGGCCGATGGCCGCTCCCCGGGGAGGGTGGCCGGAGCCAACGCAGGGGGGCGCGGCCGTGGCCTTCACCCCACAGAGAGCCCCACAGGCGGCAGAGGAGGGGTGCTGGCGGTGCGGCCAGCCTGGCCACCGCCGCCGGGACTGCCCAGCTATGGAGGTCGGCCGGGCTGTCCGCACCGCCGACGAGGTCACCCCTCCCCCGGATCCGAGCGAGGTGTACCGTATCCGGGTAAGGATGCAGCGGGGTACGCACGAGGCGCTGCTGGATTCGGGCTGCCTACAGTCTATGATCCACCAGCGCCTGGTGCGACCAGAGGCATTGGTAGGGGCATCGAGGGTGTCAATACTGTGTGTGCATGGGGATGTTCACGTATACCCGGTGGTCCCCATCGAAATCAAACATAATGGGAGAGAATATAGAGTCAAGGCGGCGGTTAGTCCGAGCCTCATGCACCCCTTAATCTTGGGTCTAGACTGGGCGGGATTCCCACGGGCAGTAGCGGGGACGACAGGGGTGCACGCACGACGGGCAGGGACGCGTGGGGCGGGCGCCGTGCTCTGCGCTGATGCGGGGGCGGCCGACGCTGACGAGGGGCAGGAGGAGGCAGGGGCAGAGGCACCGCCACCCGAGGTGCCGCTGCCGGTGTTTCCTCCGGTGGGAGATTTTCCCCTCGAACAGTCTCGTGACGCTACCCTACGCTCAGCCTACGACCAGGTGATGGTAATTGATGGTGCACGGGTACGGCCAGACGCGGCGCTCGCTCCCCCATACTTTACGTTGGTTAGGGACAGACTATATAGGGTGAGTCGTGACACTCGCAGGGAAGAGGACGTCACCCAGTTGCTGGTTCCCCGGGGCCGCCGGGAAGCGATATTCCAGGCGGCACATTATAACCCCATGGCGGGCCACCTAGGATATGATAAAACACTTAGTCGCATAATGGACCGATTCTACTGGCCGGGGATATGGGCGGAGGTGCGCCGGTGGTGCGCCGCCTGCCGCGAATGCCAGCTAGCCAACCCCCCGGCCGTCCCGCGGGCGCCGTTATACCCTCTCCCCCTGGTTGAGGCCCCGTTTGACCGTATTGGAATGGACATTATCGGCCCATTAGAGCGATGTGCACAGGGCTATCGGTTTGTGTTAGTGTTGATAGATTACGCAACCCGATACCCCGAGGCAATTCCCCTGCGCTCCATCTCCGCGAAGAGTGTGGCGCAGGCGTTGTTTCAGGTCATCTCCCGGGTGGGGATCCCGAAAGAGATCCTCACTGACCAAGGTACCAATTTTATGTCACGCACCCTCAAAGAGCTGTACGGATTATTGAATATTAAAGCGGTCCGGACGAGCGTGTACCACCCGGCCAGCGATGGTCTGTGCGAGCGGTTCAACCGGACGCTTAAATCAATGATCCGTAAGTTCGTTCACGAGGATAGTCAAAATTGGCACCAATGGCTAGCCCCCCTGTTGTTCGCGGTGCGGGAAGTCCCCCAGGCTTCCACGGGGTTTTCCCCATTCGAGCTCCTATATGGGCGCAAGCCTCGCGGCGTCCTGGACCTCATTAAAGAAAGCTGGGAGGAGGGGTCCAGCGACAGTAAAAACGAGATTCAATACGTCCTGGACCTGCGGGCAAAACTCCACACGTTAGGGGTTATATCACGGGAGCATTTGCACCAGGCCCAGGAACGACAGAAGCGCCTGTACGACAGGGGGTCTAAGCTGCGCATCTTCGCACCGGGAGACAGGGTCCTTGTACTACTGCCCACTTCCAGCTCGAAATTACTCGCCAAGTGGCAAGGGCCGTTCACGGTCACACGGCGGGTGGGGGAGGTGGACTATGAGGTGGTGCGTTCAGATCGGGGGGATAGCACGCAGATATATCACGTGAACCTTCTAAAAAAATGGACCGAGGCGATCCCGGTTGCGCTGGCTACGCTACTTCCCGAGAGGGATGAGTTCGGACCGGAGGTCCCAAAGTCTAAAATCGGTACCCCGGCCCACTTGGGAGACCATCTTTCGGCGGCCCAGCGAGCGGACGTGGCCGAGTTGCAACGGAGGTTCGCGGATGTGTTTTCCCCCCTACCCGGGCGCACCACGCTAATAGAACACCACATAGAGACACCACCGGGCGTTACGGTGCGGACACGGCCGTATAGGCTGCCGGCTCACAAACGCGACGTGGTGAGCCGGGAGTTAGAAGCGATGCTGGAACTGGGCGTGGTAGAAGAGTCCCACAGTGATTGGTGCAGCCCTATCGTGCTGGTGACCAAGCGAGATGGGGCTGTGCGGTTCTGTGTGGACTACCGACGGGTGAACGCGGTGTCTAAATTCGATGCCTATCCAATGCCCAGGGTCGACGAGCTCTTGGACCGGCTTGGCGCGGCGAAATTCTATACGACCCTGGACTGTACGAAGGGATACTGGCAGATTCCGCTGTCGCCAGGGTCCCGCGAGAAAACGGCGTTCTCCACCCCGCGCGGTCTATACCAGTTCACCGCGCTGCCGTTCGGGTTGTTCGGGGCCCCGGCTACGTTCCAGCGGCTCATGGATCGTATCCTTCGGCCGCACTCTGCATACGCGGCGGCCTACCTCGACGACATCGTGATCTACAGCGATACATGGCCGCAGCATATGCAGCGGGTAGCGGCCGTGCTGCAGTCGCTGGGGCGAGCGGGGCTCACGGCCAACCCAGCGAAGTGCGTGATCGGGCGGGGGGAGATCCGCTTTCTGGGGTACATCCTGGGCGGTGGGGAGGTGCGCCCGCAGGTAGATAAGACCGCTGCGGTCGCCGCCGCCCCGCAGCCCAGGACTCGGAAGGAAGTGAGGCGGTTCCTGGGACTGGCGGGCTATTACCGGCAATTCGTGCCGGGGTTCGCGGAGCTGGCCAGCCCCCTGACCGACCTCACCCGGAAGGGTGCCCCAGACCCGGTCCAGTGGTCGGAGCCGTGCCAGGTGGCGTTTGAAGGTATTAAAGCGGCTCTCTGTGGTAAAACTGTCCTCCATGCTCCGGATTTTAACATCCCTTTTTCCCTGCAGACGGACGCATCGGATAGGGGGCTGGGAGCGGTGCTGACCCAGCAGGTGGAGGGAGCCGACCGTCCGGTGCTGTACCTGAGCCGCAAGTTATCAGAGCGAGAGGGCAGGTACAGCACGGTGGAGAAGGAGTGCCTGGCCATCCGGTGGGCGGTCGGCGCCCTCCGGTACTACCTGCTGGGGCGCGCGTTCACCCTCTACTCCGACCATGCTCCCCTCCAGTGGCTCCACCGTATGAAGGACTCTAACGCGAGGATCACACGCTGGTACCTCGCGCTACAGCCCTTCAATTTTGCGGTGGTGCACAGGCCGGGGACGCAGATGGTCGTGGCCGACTTCCTCTCCCGTGATGGGGGGGGGGGGGAGTAGGCTGGCGGCCGGGCGCGCCCGGCCTTGATCTGGTGGTGGGGGTGTGTGGGGAACATGACGCGTTCCGACCGGCAGGGGGAGCTAGAGGACAGTTGGTGAAGGGATGAGGGTCCGAGGGGCATCGGCTGATGCCAATCGGGTCCTCATCAGGGTCCGGTTGGCATCGGCTGATGCCAATTAGATCCTCATCAACGCGCGCTCTTAACGTGTGGCTTTGTTCCCCAGAGGGGGGAGTCGGACGGAGTAGCCCGAGAACGAAGTACTAACCGAAACCAGTGACCAGAAACGAGGGTACGAGCAGCGGAGTACTGAGACGGAGAAGCAGCGGAGTGTCAGGGAGCGAGGGACGGACGAGCGCTGCCGGAGAGCCGCGACCGAAAGGGTCGGACTAGGAGCGGGCCGAGACGTCCTCGCTGGAGCAAGGCTCAGCTGACGGGAAACTCCAGAACAGCTGCTCTCACAATAAAAACCCGCTTACAGCAACTACCCAGCCTATTGTCTGTCTCCCTCTGTGGCCGAAACCTGTTACAGAGTTGTATTACAATACCAGTATATGCCAGGGGAGGCTGCTGGAGGTAGAAACACATGTACGACACCATTCCTCATTCCGTTCCAGGCAGTACAATGAGCCAGTCCTCCGATGTCTACCTCCACCAGCCTCCCCTGCCATATAGGGAGGTACTTCAGCGCCAGGTATTTATTTATTTATTTATTTTTACCAGATGACGCAGCTCTGTGTCAGGGGGAGCTAAGAGCAGTAGTCTCACACGTTTTATCCCATGGGCCTCAAGAATTCCAGTTCGGAATGAAGTCTTTCCCCTCATGGACAACACAGGACATACCTCAGGAGGGGATGAAGGGAGGGGGACAAAGCTTTCTTTCATGATCCAATCTGGGAGCAGGTGAGGGGAGAGGGGCCAGAGTCATTTGATCCACACCTCCGGTCTGGTCACGGGAGAGTGAGAGAGGGAAGGAGAGAGGGAGAGAGAGAGAGAGAGAGAGAGAGAGAAAGAGAAAGAATGAGAAAGAACGAGAAAGAACGAGAGAAACAGATAAAGTAAGAAAGAAAGAAAGTAGAAGAAGTACCTCCCCTCCTCTCACACCCAGTCCCTCCTGCCAGCCATCTCATGTTCTGGCTGTGTGGGCGTAGGGAGGACAGGACACTGCACTGCATCACTCAGCCCCAGAGCATGCAGACTACAACTAGCCTGAGCCATGTAAATGATTCCACAGACACAGAGCATGAAGTGACGCTCCACTCTAAACATTCAGATTCTTTTGACCATTTGAAGGATTATGGATCTAATTATGTAAAGATTATTTGACTATTTATCATGTTTATTTGGACTTTGTGTGAAAAACAATGAAAGCAGCTGATGACCTAATAGTGTGCAATTATCCAAAGCATCTGGGTGATAATTAAAACACTGTAATCGCGGTACTCCAGGGTTTACCATCTGTCATTATGTAAATGAAAAATGTATGTTTTTAGTATGGCCGTAAAGTTGGTTATTAAATGGAATCTGTTGGACTTCTGATGGAAAGTTTCAGCATGGAATCTTCTTCGTGCCATGGTGATATGTTGTGCAGATGTTGGGGAAGGCTTTCCATCTCACTGCAAAGAATAACAGCAGCAGCGGAAGTCCTCAGGGAGAGATCCATGGTCTGAGACTTACTGACACACACACACACACACACACGCCCGCACACACACACACACACACACACACACACACGCCCGCACACACACACACACACACACACACACACACACACACACACACACACACACACACACACACACACATTCATACAAAGACTGAGGCACATTTGAGTGAGAGAGTGAGAGAGAGAGAGAGAGAGAGAGAGAGAGAGAGAGTGAGAGAGAGAGAGAGAGAGAGAGAGAGACATGGTTTCAAGCCGCACAGAAAGACATCATTGCACACTTACAACCGCTTGCAGACACATGCTCAAATTCAGACAATTACAAATACAGTACACATGTACTTCCTAATATGAAACATACAGGACTCCCAGTACTCCAGTAATATTACATGCAGCACGAGAGCTGAACTAGGGGGGGTGGGAGAATGGAGTGAAAGGACGCTCGGGGAGGTGGTCAGGGAGAGCATTCCACAGCCTGT
>NC_137686.1:21308898-21418898 GCF_963989245.1 Nansenia antarctica | reverse complement strand
AAGACAGAAGTAAGATAAATGTGAACAGGGGTGTGTCTTGATTGCATGTACTCCTACAGAGTGCACTGTTACTGTCCTGAGATCTGAATTTGAAGAAATAAAGAAAGTTTTTCCTTTCCTTTGCTTCCCAACACAATTGAACGCTCTCAATTTCAGATTTGGCCATGTTTAACCCTGCACATCACACAGTGCCAATCTCTTTTACTGCTCTCTTTTTAACTACTTTGCCAGTGCTAACTCACTCACTCTCACCTGAACATGAGAAACAAGGTTAATACATTTATTCACTTTGCCTGTGCTTTTTTCAGTGTTTATGTGTCTATGTGTTTATGTGTATACAGTATGTGATTTTTCCTGTCACGTTTGCTTGAAATTACCTATTTGGTGAGCCATGCTAGCCTCTTGCCCAATTATAAAACATCTATTCCAAGCCTCCTTGTATACTGGTGTGGACCACAAGCAACTTGTGACTGCCACGTTAACCACGAGGAGAGTGGCACTCATGACAATCTTATGAGTCACAGGCCCCATAGGCTCTTACCACCTCGTGCCATTGCCATCAAACTGCCACGTGTGGCTGAACTTTGTTGAAAAAAAATCATGGTAAGGAATGTCCTCACAGATGCTGAGAAGAACTTTTTATATGAAATTGTGAATTTTATCATTTCTTCCTGGGGGAGAAATCTTTTACTAAAGGCTAGCAACCAATATCAAAGGGGACAATAAATACAGTATATTGTATATTATGGGTATATTATGCCCACTGTAGTCACCGCATTGCTTTTTTCATATACAGTATTTCTCAATCTCACTTCTCACATTAGAACAGTAATAGTTTCTCTTGGATTCCAGCCCGTATATTTTGCGAAAGATCTGCCGAGTCTACTGGAAAAAATGAAATATATAGGAAAAAATGCTACCTGAATCATGGTGAAAGCTCTGCTGTCTTTGGAAACAATGACACTCCTATTGGGAGAAATGATTCCACATGCGGGAATGCGTTCCCCCCCTGGTTAAATGATTCCAGACATACGTTGCTCTATCGGCTTCACACACTCAGTCAGTCAGTCACGGGCCCCTGACTCTAGAGCATCCATGGGGTATTTGTAGCATCACTTGTCAGAGACTTGTTATCAGGGCAACGTGCCAGTGAGAAGACGGAGAAGACAGTGAAGACACAGCAAACGTTGACTTGTCGCTGCTGTTTTCAATCTTTTCGATCTTTCATTCAGAAGCCAGTCCAACACTGGAATGGGCGCAATGAATCAATGTCAGTCAAAAATGTTTATAATGGTGTTTGATATTATTGCAGGTCCACCCAACGGCTTCCCCTGTATGGTAGACGGGAGTCAGGTATTGCCTGCCAGATGTTTGAACCAGGGAGCTAACATGAGTGTTTTTACTCTACTACATTAACTTCTGATAGGAGCGGACCACAGGTGATACACACCACTGTATATATGTATACAATGAGACAGCGACATTTTAAACATTCTGTCTAAATTCATTCCCTCACTCAAATAGGGTTTACATCTGTGATGTGTACCGTGAAGGGCTAGTGTCTTGGACAGGCTTTGAGCTTTTCAGCATTGAGATAGCACGATGGAAAAATATTGTCTTGACTTTGCTTGTACTAATGGAAAACCCATATGGGAAACCCCATGTAGATTTTCTCCTCCCTTTTCCGACTTTTAAACTGATGCCTGGTAACCGCTTTGTTGGAGAATTTTGTGGGGAGACGTTTACTGTAATTTCGAGTACAGCAGTTTACCAGTATACAGTTAGTCATCGCAAAACCAACATTTTGGAAACCAGCCAATCAGGTATCCTTTTCTTTCCCCTGATGACTACATCCTCCCAAACGTTCAAAAGATCTATTAGCCAAGATCACTTAAATATGTGTACTCTGTTTCAATAAACTATAAATATGTGTTCTCTGTTTCAATAAACCCTAAATATGTTTACTCTGGTGGTCTGGGGTGGTCCAGTGGTCTAGCACCGTGGTCTACAGTGCCCACATGTGCTTGTGTCGGCATGGGTTTGAATCCAGCCCATGCCCTGCATGACATACCCTCTCCTCCATACTTTCCTGTCTACCTTCACTATCTCTATCCAATAAAAAAAAAAATATATGAGTGGGACTGCCCCACTTAGAAAAAAATAACCTTTAATTATGTCCTCTGTTGAGATAAACCAGTCTAAAAAAGCATCTATCTCTACATATCTGGTAGATCCTGTGTTTTATAGCCGCTACTCAAGCAAACCAACTTTAAAATAGTATTGATGGGAAGCAATATACTGAGGGCCACACTGTGCGCAGAACAAAACAGTCCATTCATATTCTCCATACATAGAGTGATATGATTACAGTGCCCATAATCTACTTCATGTGTTTTTCCAAACCTCCGGCCAGAGCTGTCTTTTTGGTCTTTGGTGTGAGAGGCGTAATCGAGGAATCAAGCCAATGTGGTTTCCATTTGGGGCGCTCTTTGTTTTAAGGTACGGTGACATCTCCCAGTGTCCCAGTGTGACATCTCCCAGTGTCTCACTCCTATTCCCTGTCAGAGAGAATGGCAGTGATGAACACCATGTTTTGATTTATTTTTGGTCTCACTAAAAGTTACTTTTCATCGTTTCAACAACATGACTCTTTGTCTTTTGATTGATTGATTGAAAACTTTATTAGAAGATTTGCAGAAGTAGGTACATGAAAGTACATTATTACATACAAGGTCAACTAACAGGATAAAAACCCAAGAAAGCCACTGGCTTATTTCAATTGGGTGTCTGAAGTGGAGGTAGTTGATACCTGTGAGAATTTCAATCAGGGAGGAACTACTTATTTATGAATAAGTATTAGTTCCAAGTAAGATCAACATTATTTGAACAACATGGAACCCATTCATTCAAATGTAGTAAGCAACAACTTGATGGTCAATAGTTGGTGTCATTAACTAAATACTAAAACGGTCCGTGAGATGTAGCCAAGAAAAACCCAATGTAATAGAGGGTTAGGGTTAGGGAAATATATTCAGCCATATTTCCTTTGCTTTAGTGTTGCAAGGCATTTTTGGGGCATGACAATGCAGACAGACACTGTAAGTGACCCAAAGGATATAATTTACAAACAGACTCAAGATTGAAATTCCTAATATATAGGTCAGTGGACTCCCACAGACCGCAGCATCACACTAGGCATGCTGTCATGGTCTCCAGCTTAAGTCCAACTAGCCGACTTAAGGGTAGCAGTCTTTCTTAGATTTCCTGTTTAGTCTAAGGATTTCCCCTGGGCAGGGGCTGGGGCAAGAGGCAGATAAAGTGTCAGTTAAAAGGAATACCAGACTACCTTACCTTGGTGGATCAGTTGGTGAATGTCCACTTCAGAGCCCACTCAAGAAGAATATTATTTTTTTACATTCTGAAAAAATTATGTGGCCATTTTCCCCACCGCTTTACTGTGTGTAGTGTAGTTTCTCTTTTAATATCATCTTAATTTGGATTCCACTCAAATTGTACCCTATTATTCTGTGCAAATGACTTAAATCTAATCACGCTTGCACACTCTTGTGGTGTACTCTTCAGTATGGTAAACGATTGAATCTATGCACAAATCTATGCACTCGTATCCCGCTGATTAGGCAACAAGATGCTTATTCTCTTGTATATTATTAAACACTTTCACAGTTTTTTCCTGCTGTGAACACATGACTGGAATCTGGAGGTCATTAAATTAGTTAGAGCTGATTTATAATACTGTGTGAGTATTCATTAATGCTCTCTGTAATGCCCATGAGCATAGCCTCTTGTGAGATTTATAACCAAGCACATACACCAACCAAGAACACTGGAAAGTATAAATCTCATAAGACACAATTGCTATTGTATGAATATCAAAACATAGCATTCTCAGAACAAATGGGTTTAAACAGCATACAAAAGAGGACACAAGGATTTACCCGAAACCACATAAAGCGTAGTAATGAGGAACATCCATGGGATCATGACCACAGCAACTCCCATACTGTCATGGGTTCAAAAGACTCAAATAGGAAAAAACGATTGCCGTAAAGTCCACTGTGTATAGGCCATGTTGTGTTCTTTCCTTACACTGGTGAACTTGAGTCCATGAACCACTTTAGATTCCATGGATAATTCACCCATGGAGATTTCCACTTATTTTTCTCCTCAAGTGAAAGAGAGAGACTAACCTAGGCTACAATCAGAGAGAGTAGAGCATCTCTGTCTGTGAAAGATTAGGTGCCTGAGGCATGTTTGGGGTATAACAGACACATCTTTCTACCTCACACATGAGTACACTCTCTTCACTCCTCAGAGACAAGCATTCATCACGAAGGTTGGAAAGGTTGGCTCAAATCAGTCATCTAGGCTAATATGGCTCATCCCTCATCCCCTACTGCTTGCTACCGTGAATCATGTACGTATACTGGAGACACGTTATTCGTGTTTGTACCTCAGTTGCACTAGTATCGTTTTTTAATGACACTGTATAGATGGCACCGTAAAAATCAGGTGATGGCAAAAAATGCAATTCAAAAGGTTTTACAGACTTCTTTCGGTTGTTTGGTCATGACTTGGTGAAAAGTGACCTTCTGAAATGTGAAAGTGAGAGCATACTTACCCTTTCTTTCAAGTCCTGTTAGGTAGGCCTTTTGGGTACCTCTCACAGCTATAATAAGCGTGCCCAGACAAACACACATTCCATTCAGTAGTTTTGTGGTCTGCAATGTCTAGTATGTATCCCCCCTTCCCCAGCCACAGACACACACGCGCGCACCCACACACGCTCACGCACACACACACACACACACACACACACACACACACACACACACACACGCACACATACATTTTAACTGGATGATTTACTGCAACACAGGACCTTTTGAGGTAACGTCTGCTTGTGATGGCAGGTGATGGTAGTCTGGTAGCAGTATCAGAGCCTAAGAGCTGGTACCTAGCCACTTAGATGTATTGGTCACATCTATCTGCCAGATATTGTTCTCAGAACTAGGTATTAGAGAAACATTTATTTTCTGAGCGCATTTGTTGTTGATGGCGAGTGTGAGCAGTAAAGTAATACTTACCTGTGAAAAGTGTTGGATCACACATCAGTTGTAAGTCACATTCAACATGTAGGACATGAGAAGGGTCCCCTTCATTTAGACAAGAAAGTACAGTATTCATGCATGAGGATTGCTAGTTTGTGTGTTGAAAAGTCACTGCTAGTGCAATCCTCTGTAGTACAAAGTGATTTTTTTTTCAGAAACTTGAAAGCACTCTTAATTAAAAGCTGCCTATACTAGAATACGAATATTATTCAAGAGGTTTGTTTTAAGATGTTCTGGTTGGATCCATGTTTGTTATGTATACTTAATATAGAATAATTATACTATGAGCTTCTTGGTACAGTTGGCAACCAAAACGCTTTGGTTGTAATCATATACTTTAAACTTTAGGGCGCAGTTCCAAGCTGAAAATTGTAGTCTGTCTATCCCTAAAAAGAGTCTATGAGCAATCTTTAGATCTCTTGCGTCTGTACATTCTGTCTACTGTGCTGGAAACAGACCTAAGTCCAACCAAAAGGGAGTCAGATTTTTGAGGTCCAGCTGTAGAGGTCTTTTGTGCCAACACAGGAGGGGGTCCTCAAATTAAACTAATTATTTTGGGCTACAGTCCCAGTGAACAGCAGGAGCAAGAGGTCGAGCATTTTCTGCCAACCAGATTAGAGGGGACGTACTGTAGACAGCCCTCTCTCATGGAGTCAAGCTGGGTTCCTGTATCTCTTGCTCTGCAGCTCAGACGGGAGGTGAAGGTTTCAGGAACATATTTTTCGGGATTGCTGAGAAAGCAAGCAGCAGCAGCTAGGGGTCATTCTAGATTATTCTAGGTCTCAATACCTGTAAGGCTGCCATGACACACTACCACAATAATAATTTAATAATAATTTTGCCATTTAGCAGACGCTTTTATCCAAAGTGACTTACAATTACGAATTACAGGGACATTCCCCCTGGAGTAACTGAGGGCTAAGTGCCTTACCCAAGGGCACACTAGTAGTGGTGTGGCTTCAGGCGGGATTTGAACTCACAACCTTCCGATCACAAGTCCAACTCACTATCCACTAGACCACCACAAACAGCCTTTATGAGATTCTCCAAACCTGTTGAAGAATGTCATGCTCTATCTCCCTCATATCCATTGGTTATGTACAGTGCCTCTAGAAGGTGTACCCCCTCCTTTCAAAAGGTTCTCTTCAGAGATTGGAATCGAAATGCAATACATTAGGAATGTTTGTCACTAATCTACAGTACACAATTCTAAATGTTCACTAATTTATTACAAATGAAAAACAGAGGAGACAAAAAAGGCAACACGCCACCAGCTACCACTATTCTTCACACAGGACTTGATGTGTAAACAATAATCTGTGTGTTTACAGCACTTACAGGCACTCCTTTTGCTCTATCACTTTAATTCATTGTAGCCAACAATTATGGATTTAAAATAGATTTTTTTCATGAAGGTGTTCCCTCAGTTATATCGCTACATTTTATAGAGAGACTGAGAATATGTTTTCCCATTAATTGTGTTTCCCTCTCAGTCATTCCCCTTTGTCCAAGAGGACATGCACGAGGTCCCTGGTTCAAACCTGACCAGTTACACCCAGACAACTAGTTCTCATATCAGACCTCTGCTCCCCACAAAGATTCCAGTGCCTTGATAGTGCTAAAGAGCTAGACCATTGATCCAATGGGTAAGTGAGTGTGTTGCCAAAAGCTTACATAGAGGATTTACATAGAGGAACACATTCACATCTCTTGGAAAATCTCTAATCTCTAAACTCTAAGCAGAACTTTTTTGGGATGGAATACATAGGGTTTATATATACATTGACATACCAAGTACTCTTTGTCTAATTCACATACTCACGCATGATCTACAGTATCCTGAGCTGAGCTCCAACCTTTCATACTAGATACAAACATAGATCTAATTTCTGTTGTGTAATAACACATGTAAACACTGACAAACCTTAACAATGCGGTTTGGATTTGTATGACAATTATTGCTATTACACTGTCAAATACGCCTTTCAACAAAATCCAGGCCAGGACTCTATAGCTACCACCTGTCCTTCCATTCTTTGTTCCAATGATCTTCAAGCATAAATTATTTTCAGATCTCTGCAGCCACTGCTTTCCAACTACAGAGTTCTTTGAGGTAACTTTTTACAATCTGGAAAACATTTTCATCTTGGCCAATAGGCTAAGGCTTCTACAGTATATCACAGTTGTCCAACTTATATTCATACTCTCGTTTTCACATTCTCATGCATTCAGGAAATGTCTGAAATTGTTCAAACTGCTCCACCCCCTCAATTAAACTGCATTAGCAGCCAATGGACCCTCCTATCTTCATTTAGATCTCCCTTATACAACCCTTTGGAGTCATATGATTATTTGTTCAATGTTGGTAGCAATTCTAATGAGGAGCACTGAATAATGTTTGCAATAGGCCTATAGAATATATATCTCTATTTATTTTATTTTTTTTACTTTTTTTTACTTTTTTTCATCAAATCAGAATTTAATGTTTCCTGAAATAACAACATTGACAAAACATATGATGTGCTGGAGACAAAATAACAAACCACAAAGCTTACAGTTCATCTCTTTCAGTCGCGTCCTGACATTATTTGTGATCTGAATACCAAGATAAAAATGATGCGACTCATCTTATCGCCGTAACTAAGGACCTGACTCCTCTATCAAGTCAGATGGGGGCGGACCCAGAGACAACTTTCCAGCCCGGTGATTTGCTAAACGAAGTGTCAGTTTCCTGTCGCCACGGTTCAGGTTCGTGCCGCTTTGCCCAGCCTCCTGGCGGCGCGCGCGGCTCTCGGGGAATCCAATGGTCTCCGCTTTTTCATGAAAGCCCCATACACCTTCAGTCTGAAGCCTGGGCTAAGGGAGAGCAGATCAGGAGGGCCCAGTTTGGCCGTGCGAAGAAACCAGTACTGTCTTCACTTATGGCTTTGTAGTACAAACAAATAACACCTTTTTGTGGATTAGTAGAAGGGACCAAGTTTTGTGCAACGTCGCCCGTTTTTTGCACAGCTGCGGGCTCTCACCATGGAGATGCAAAGGTGGTCCACAAGGTGGAAAACGAAAAGGTGTCTTTGGAATCCCACTCTAACCACTATCGTCACTCTAAGTTTCATTCTGCAAGCCGTCAATGTCAGAGCAGGTAAGAAGTGTCACAGGGAAGGGACACGTTTCTGCGCCTCACCGGGAGTCTCGAGTCAATTTGAGGGCATCCTTTCCATCAACTGCTATCAAATGATGACATTGCACCTATGGCCATGCATACCAGACAGGGCTCCACGCTACCTGACAAATGGAAGTAATGCATTGGAGTGCATGCACCTCGTGAACTGTTTATCACATTATTATGTGTGGGCTTTTGTATAGAATAGATGAATGATCCCCCCAAATAATAGCCTATAAACAAACTTTAATGTTTCCTTTTTTGTATTCAAAATCATTTGGTCTGGATTAAAAAAACAAACAAAGCAAAAAAAAGCTAAATCCACCGGGGATGTTATTATAGGCAACTTTAAAGCCTCCCTCCGCTGGTCCTCTCAGAAGTTTTGCCCCCCTGGCTATTCAGGTGGTCTCCCAGCATGATGCCCATAGCAGCCCGCTGTAACGTGGCATAATGTTGTGATGGGACCCGAAATAAAAATGTGCCCAGGACCCTCTCTCTGACGACAGTTTTAAAGGATTTTTCCCAGACAAATATGCTTTGTTTGTTGCGTTGGTGGTCCGCTAGGTGTGTGTGCACATGGTTGTCGGGAGTGAGATTCCATAAGGTTGAGGTTTGCAATGTCACACTACTTTGATGCTTTTGGCATTCTGCAGCCCACTGGAGAGATCTGCACGTTTAGGTCTGTTATGGCATCCTATGGATTAGCATGCATCCTCAGAGGAACCGCGCGTAAAGGAGTGACTGTTTTACGCGTCAGTTTTGGCAACGCGCTTGGCACAAATAGAGACAGATGTGTGATGACTTATTGTTTGGAACGGCTTCGTTTTATTTGAAGAAGCAGTTTTATGAGGAAACTATTGTGCTGAGACTTGAAAGATGGGAATGCACTGCGGGTGCCTAATATTGAAAATTGGTTGTGGCACGCGTTGGTTTTCAATTTCCAACACTTTTCTGTGGATTTAATGTACACTTTTCTCGTTCAATTGTTTTGCCCTGTTTGTTCAGCTGTAAAGAAAATCACCGTTGTAAACATGAACCAGTCGATCATCCACATTATTGACAAATGTCAATATTCTCCGATATCAGATATCAGCCCATCCCATATCCGATGAACCTTTAAGTGATGCGTTACTATAATAGCTAATGTCATTGAAGTTAATAACAAATTCAACAGGAATGGAACGAGTCACCGTTATTCTATCTTAGGCGGCTGTATGCTGCGTTGGCTATAGGCAATATGCTATATTATGGAAGTGAAGTACATATAGCGGCCAGAAGGAACACCGTTTCTCCACACTATCCTGGTTCCCACTAAGCCCAATAAGGGGCGTTGATGGAAAAAGTTTCTGTGGTGTCTTTCCAACCCCCTTTAAACTACATATGTGGGTCACAGTGATGGCTTATTTCCCTAGATAGTACTGAGTATTTGTTCATTAACATTGGTTTGTCTCTGATGCAATGAATGTGTTTATTGTGTTGTTTACAGGCAGCAAGACAATATCAATATTTGAGTTATGACTATATATTTGGAAAGTATTTCAAGCACATTTGACTCGGATGGAAAGCCAACTTTTTTTTGGGGGGGGGGGGTTATCATTGGTCCAAAACTGTAAAAAAGAACAACAACAAAAAAACGACATTTTGTAGATCTTGGATACAGAGGATGTTTCATTGGACATTGACATGAAAAATGGGCAGTTGTCCATCCATCTACCACTGTTTTTGTTGTTAATACTGTTTGATGGCATCCTATGAGTAACTACAGTTTCCTCCCAAGATGCACTGCACTCTGTCTTGATCTTGAGGTTGGAATGTCATCTGCTTCCCACCTCCATGCCCCCCTTCCCCCATTTTTGATCATATAGGGCGCCATATTGAATAGTATTGAAGTTCATGTGGGTCAGAAAAGGAATACCACACTGGCACAGCTTGTCCATTGCCCATCCTTCTTCTCTGTGTCTGATATTTAAACAGACCATAATTGCATGATGTGCTAGCAAACATTCACAGGCTTTCCAATGTACTGTAATTGCCACTTATGCTGCCAACTCTCAATAGATGGCAGTGACGAGAACCAGCGCAGAAAGACATAATCCCCAAGATGTTACCCGGAGACGCAGAGCCACAGAGGCCACAGACGCAATAGTCAGCGATTTAAGAATTACTCACGTTGTAAACTTATATACTTATAATCAGTGCATAGTAAAGCACAGTGGAAAAAGTGTCTATAGGCCTATATTATAGGCTTCCAAAGATGTTGTAGATGTCTCAGATCTGAGGATGTGTATTATCTTTCATGAATGTATGGGTTTAAAGAGGATGATAGAGATCCTTTCTTTTGGGGGTTTTAGTCTTAGAAAGTCTTAGAAATGGCTTATCTGTCTCAAATGATCTCACATGTCAGCACGTGCATTACTTGCCTGGAGAAATGTGCTCCTCTGACATGTATTGTAAGTGGCTTGTTAACATGACAGGTACTATATCAACATCCTCCTTGATAACAAGGGTGAGGCCCAGTGAGAAGTGTCATTCAAAATGTGTGACAATTGTTGGTTTACTCCTCAGCCATGTATGAGGTCTTGCGGATAACCCATAACTGTGAAGGAACTGTTAGCAGTTAGAACTAGTCAGATCCATGCCTTTCTGAAGTGGTTTCCATCCTTATCATTAGAAATCAGTTTATAGTCTGTGGAGGGTGGCGGAAGCGTAGGCCTTATTCAAGATGTGGCATAATACCACCTATTAAGGGATGCGATGCATTTAAAGCAGTGCATGCATGCTCATTTAGTGCCTTTAATGGTTTTGGGATATTGCCTGTTTTTTCGAGCGCTTCTGTGAGGAGGTGGTTAGGAAGGAGGGAAGGAGGAAAGGAGAGGGGAGGGGAGGGAGGGGTGGGGGGCAATTCCTGGCCAATTCAGCACATCTGGAATATATGAGGCCTTGAGGTATGCAGTAATGCAGAAAGGCATTCTGAAACTCACAAAGAGACCTTTAGTTCAGGCTTTTATTTTTTCAAGAACCAGTAGCTCTGTACTTGGGACAATATACAGAAGAACTACAGAATATTTTCCTTTTTATGGGGCATTTTCTGTGAGGTTTTAAAAGTTAGTTACCCTAATACAGTAATTGCAGTTTATTCAGTTTGTACACCAGTTAGCAGACACTGGGTGAAATGAGGCTCATCAACGTATCCTTTCACCCCTCTTTTTATCAAACCTCTATGAAATGTACACACTCTTGTGTATTTACTTGGACACAGTGTAACAACAGTGTAAGGACCATGTCCTATTTGTATGTACAATTCACCACATTTTAACCTCATTAAACTATATCTGTGGATGCCCTATGCCCCTCAACGGGGTGAAGAGGACTAACTAACTAAACTAAACTATATCTCAAGTGTTTTGGTTTCAGGGACACCAAATATTTGAGATGGACAGACTACTAGCCCAACAGAAACATATTTTAGCATGATCACAATCACCTGAATCACGTACGGGTCGTACGCCATATAAGAGAAACCAACCTCAGTATCTCACCTTAGAGTTTGTAGATATCCTTAACTTTAAATGAGATAGAAAGTAGAAGTACATTCAGTATAATTTGGTTGAACAAATAGTGTTTAATTAAACACCCACTGTGTTTGTTCTGTTCATGTGTGAGCTTTGAGGATAGAGCGTTTGAGTTCAGTCCCATGTGTGTTACACTGGGGGAGTGTGAAGGTGGGGGGTAGCGGGGGGAAGGGAGTAGTGCCAGCACCATAATGTGTTCAGGATGCTGACTAGCTCCGCCCCCTAGACCCCCACCACCACCTAGACCCCCCCAGCTCCACCCCCTAGACCCCCACCACCACCTAGACCCCCCAGCTCCACCCCCTAGACCCCCACCACCACCTAGACCCCCCAGCTCCACCCCCTAGACCCCCACCTGGCCACTGAGGAGGAACAGGAACTGCAGGATCAGCACTTCCTGCCTTCACAAGCCAGACGTTGGGAAAGTACTGAAAATGTAAACAGTGTTTGTGATCAAATATCTTATTGCCTTTAACACAGCTCAAACTGTTCAAATTGTTTTGAAAACCTCTTCAAAGGTGTTGGGAGAAAGAGTCAAAGTTTGAGTAAGAGTAATTCTTGTCTAGGCTTCCACCCAAAGTCAAGATTGTCTCTCTAATTGAACAGGTTTCTGTTTGATGTAGCAATGTTTTGACAGAAGTTCATTACCATGTATCCAGCACATTCTTGTTCACTGTTTGTATTTTTTAAAAGTTGCGACATTTTTGAATCGTATTCATCCTCAGGATCTTGTATTCATTCCACAGTGTATTTTGGCCTAGACTTCATTGGGTTCTTTGTGCTGTATGGAGCATTATGAGTCAGACTAAGAGACCTAATGTATCATGGACTTTAAGAAAGGCTTCGTTATGATCCACCTAAAGTACTTTCCCAGGATGTCTTGGGGTCAGAAACGAGTGGGATCAAACACAGTGTAACTCTTAAGTTTTTTGTGAGATTTTGTGAGACTGCATATTAAACCTTCTATGTATTTCTAGAAATCTGTCTCTGGTAAGTGGTTCACAACTTCCCCATGTGGGACCATCAGCTGACTGCAGAGGCATTGTTTATTGTCACTCGAGTCTTTGAAGGGGCTACATCCTGTCTCTTGGCCCACTGATGGACAAAGGGGTGGCTCAACATCCAGACAAGATCCCAGGCTTAACTTGTGTGTTTCGGGGGATGACTAGACCAGAGTCTTTCATATGTGTGTTCTAACTCTGTTGGTAGAACAATATGATATTGTTTCTATAGAACTGTGGAATCTGTTGATGCATACCACACACGCCCTGAAATCTCAATCATATGAATGACATCTTTGCATATGAGATTTATAAGTAGGGTAGATTTTAGTAGTGTAGCCTGTGGCAAAGGATTGTTGATTTTATTGTCGCAGGCAGTGTTTGCCAGATGGTTTTCTAGTAATTTTTTAGAGGTCCCAAGAGCACAATCTAGAGCTGCCAATAGTCATTATGTTCAAATCAATTAGACAAACTCTGTAGGGGTTGTTCAGTCGAGAGCTAGGTGTGGAATGTTGCCAAAGACTGTTTTCCTGGCCTCATAGTGAAATTGTGAAAAACTGTAGATGTTTCACATGAATTGAATGATTCCAGATCTCATGTCAAATAACCTCATATCTGCTAACTGGAGACATGTGTAAATCATGCATTGACATCATCGGGTGACTTGGTGGCATACAATCAATTCATTCATCGATGTAATTTACTCACTTGAAGTCAGTATTCAACCCTGAAAGCTTTGAAAAATGTACTGGCACCTTTAAATGTAACTAGTGTCAATGCATCTGTATGCAAGAAGAAGAGAAGTAGTACATCAAAACACACTTCTGTTACATGACCCCAACACTCTTAGAACCAACTGGACTGGGCAGTATTGCTTGAATGTTGTATGTAATACTTTACTGCATAGTTATGTACTGTATATCGGACATTATACAGATGTATCGATAACAACAATATATTATGTGTAGGCATGCTGCAAAGCCGATCTCAGTATGCAGTAAGAGAAGAAGTTAGCATCAAAGGCTTCTTCCAAAGCACAACTTTTAGGGGACGATCCTCCATGTTTAACAGCCCTCTACTCATAGTATTATGTATTGCTGCAGTCATGACCTTAAGTAATAGCTCACTTTTCTATTTTTACGGCAACAAAGGTAAACCCAACCAGAAGTAGATAAATCACTGGGTAGCTGGGCTGTTCTCATGCCAGTTAAGACCTTGTTTTGAAGGCTATTAGTCTTCCTTGAATCCCCCATAATGCAATTGTAAAGCATTACTGCCTTAAGGGTCTGGGAGAGAGGGAGAAGTAGGGAGAGAGGGGGAGGGATATGGAGAAAAAGTGAGATAGTAAGTTAGAGAGAGAATGAGAGAGAAACAAAGACTTAGATAAAGAGGGTGAGAAACCGAGTGAGTGTGGTGAGGAGGGAGGGGGGGGGGGGGGGGGGGGGCTAGGGAGGTATGGTCTGTGTGGTTTAGTAGATGGGACCAGGAGCAGGGGGCCTATTAATACCCATTGGATGGCTCCTAACATCTTTACGGCTCCACCGCTCAGGTTGCTTGTAAAACAGCTGTTGCTCCATTTGGCAGATTTGGCAGCGTTACACACAGTGACCAGTCAATGGATGTGGTAAAAATGTCAGACTATGTCATGTTTTCTTTTGAATATGTAACTGGACATGTCCTTTGCTGTACTATATCTGTCTATTACAATGTTATTGTAGTAATGACACAATGTTATACTGTAGTTATAACACAGATAACATTGTAAACTGTTACCCCAAGGTTGAAGATACACTATCTATACGTTAAAGGGGACGTTTACATATTTTTTTATATTTCTCATAAGCCCACTATTGATATGGTCCCCAACTATAATTATTTCATAGATACCTTATGGATATCCTAGTTGTGAGCATGAATAGTCTCATCATGACACCAAAACATCTCTTTTAGTGTATTTCTATGTATCAAAGATACGTTTGGTGTATTGCTATCATTTGAAGATACCAAATTTGTCTCTTATTACCCACAGCTGACCCAGTGGACGTACTCAAGGCTCTAGACTTTCACAGCTCCCCGGAAGGAGTGAGGAAAACAACAGGGTTCTGCACACACCGTAGAGGATCCAAACCCGATGTCGCCTTCCGAGTGGGGAAAAAGGCCCAGATCAGCGCTCCGACCAAGCAACTCTTCCCAGGTAAACCCTCCTTCACTGTACACACACACATCTCCACCACGAATGCCATGGTTATTTACTACTTACTAGAGATGACAAGCAGATTTATCGAGTGTGGCTTTCGTAAATCGTCCTTGTCTCTCGCGAAGTGGCATTTTACAAATACGATGGCTTGAGGCCTACCAGAGCTCTGCATTTGGCAGGAAGTTGGAAATACAGCTGGGTTTTCTCGCTGAATGCACATAGACTGAGTCATAGCTCTAGAGGGTCTGGTGCCCGATGCTTGATGGGAGAAATAAGCCCATATTTATTGTTTTAGGACAGAGTCCACTTGGGAAAGACAAAAAGGTCTTTGATAATGTTTCCATGCAGTCAGGCTACTGTCCTAAGCTACTTACTGCTCACCAGTTGATCCAGCGTTGGGACAATAAACAATAGAGGAAGCAGAGGAAATGTTAATTATTTAGAACAGTACAAACGCATCTGGCTGTTGACACACATTCATGCCTGAGCTATTTATCAATTCCCATCGTTTTTCAGATGTTTAACGGACAACTAGAAAGGCCTACTTTAAATACCGAGAATACACACAAGAGAGATAAATAAATAAAGAACAGTATTGTTTCATGTCCATTCGAGTCGTGTGCCCTGTTTATGATTGAGAAGATAGTTAAACTTGCTAGCTGCCTACTTGTCCCAGGATACTATACACATTTACGGGGAACAGAGTCTTGTTAAATACATTTTCCCAGTCTGTGTGTGTTGGGAATCTTCCAAATTGGCCAGACTGCAAAGGGAAAAATAAGGCACAAAATAGCAGGAGATTAAATTAACAATTAGATTTCTGTGATTTTTGGCCGAAAAGAATTGCCTGCAAACCTTTACAGTTTTTAAAGACTGGAAATTTCAAGCAAAGAATATCAGATTGAGTTGGGGGTGGAGTTTCCCCATTGTATTGGCAAAGGGAACAAGCTGTCAGAGTATTCTCAGTCTGAGGCGTAGTACAATTGGCTTTTATTTTATCACCAGCAGTCTATAATTTGTTCAGTAAACTCTATTAATGGCTATAGAGAATTACATTTGATAGAATTGTTCTTTTTCAACCTTGTAAAATGACGTCACACAGTTACTTCTCACTATTTTAAGGGTAAGCCGGCTGCTATTTCAACTTTTACAGTGCGTGACAACAGCGATTACATTTTAACCCAACATTAGTATATTGTACACACTGTATGTGGGCTTCAATTAAAGTGTTAGTGTTAGTTGAGCATATGGTCCACATACAGTACTGAGAAATAGCATTATAGCGATAACTTGGGATAAACCCAGTATTTTCATGTTCAGTCTGAACTGAGTAAGTCCGTTCCCTGATTATATAAAGGTGGGGTTATGGTTGGCACATCAAACCACACCTCCAAGAAAGAAATGTCATTCTCAGTTGGTACTTTGGGAAAATGACAAGGAAGATCCAGGTGAAATCAGCCAGTGTAGTCCCTCTTTAATAAGAGTTTCAAACCAATAATCACCCTTTGCGCTGTCCTTCTCCCATTCCAGGAGGGGTATTCCCTGAGGACTTCTCCATCCTCTTCACCATCAAGCCCAAGACAGGGATCCAGTCCTTCCTGTTGTCTGTCTACAACGAGCAGGGCATCCAGCAGCTGGGCGTAGAGGTGGGCCGTGCCCCTGTCTTCCTGTACGAGGACCAGCATGGCAAGCCTGCCCCCGAGGAATACCCCCTGTTCCGCTCTATCAACCTCGCTGACGGCAAGTAAGTGATGTTTGGCTTCTTTCTGAAGAGGGGCCAGAGTAGGTCAGAACCTATCTGAAGTTGGGAGATTGGGGTTTGATTTGGTGTTTGGGATCACTCTGTTTTATTCGTTTCGCGCCTTTGGGTGATACATGTCGAATACAGTACCATAAGTCGCACGTTTTTATGATACTGATACTGGAGGTATTACTGGCAGTTCTGAGGTTTTATTTTTTATTTATTTATTTATTTTTCTGAGTGGGGCAGTCCTGCTCATATTTTTCATTTTATTGGATAGAGATAGTGAAGACAGACAGACAGGAAAATAATAATAAGAAGGCATGTCAGCAGGGCATGGGCCGGATTCAAACCCACGCCGAAATGTGTGCACTCAGACCGTGGTGCTCGACCACTGGACCACCCCAGGCCAGAGCTCTGAGGATTGAGATCCAAGCAATGTGCTGTATGCTACCCAAGCCCCACATCTGATCTTTGACATCGTCTTTTTTTGTCTGCATTATTATTATCATGGTACTGCGGGTGTGCACAGGCTCAGGTCATAGGTCATAGGTCAAACCCTCCACCTTTACAGACGTTCATATTAACAACATTTGGAAGGCAGTTCTACAAAAATAATAATATAATCAAATATATATATAATATCTTAGGCGCAATAATCTCAAGATTAGAATTTCCCATGCTGTTACTTTCACACTTCCTTGTGGACTAAAAAACAATGTGCTGACAATTCACTATTATTTGATTTATATGTTTTATAGTTAAGTCATTAATACCATATGAAAGGATAGTCAGACGTCTGTGTATTGAATAACCTAATTATTTTTTGGCAGTATGTTAATGACAGTCTATTTTCCCCAAATGATTTACAGCCGTGTGTGATGTTGATGTGTAATAAAACAAAGGGATAGAGCAGCATAAATTACTTGTCTGACAGTGAGTCTCGGCTAATATGAAACATTCGGTGAGAACATATCTCTGTTTATCTGACGGAGCGGTCAACAGCACAATGAAATCTACTTTAGTGCTAAAACATTAATTTAAATAATGGTAATTGGTTAAGAATGGCATGCTTTGATCCTCATCCAGAAATGTAAAGACAATCTACAGTATGCTTGTATGAATGAGTGCACTTTAGTTGTTTATGGTTATTGGTAGATTTGCGGGAACACATTATCTTCCTAGTTGATGTACCAAACAGTAGATCTGAAAATGACCAACCTGTGCTTATTTTACCATTCAAAATGAAGCAAACAAATCTACACATTACACTCAAAATACCTTTTCGCCCTTGCCCTCTCTCCCTGACACACTGCCCTTGTCCCTGTGCAGATGGCATCGTGTAGCCATCAGTGTGGAGAAGAAAACTGTGACCATCATTGTGGACTGTAAGAAGAAACTGATCAGGCCACTCAGCAGAAGTGACGGTGCCATCATCAACACAGACGGCATCACTGTCTTTGGTACCAGGATCCTGGATGAAGAAGTCTTTGAGGTAAGAGCTTTGGGAATTTATTCTGTTTCTCTTGGGTCGACAAGAGATCGTCCATTAGCCTCGTGTTTATTTAAATGAGAGGTTTGCTAACCACATAGGCGATTACTGCTGTTGTTTTTGCTGACTCAGCGAGACATATGAGAAATATGGCTGACACAGAAGAATATGGAAGTTACTGAATGCCTACCGTTGGTCTCCATTGTGCCTTCATACAGCTTGCCTTGAGTTTTCAAAGATACTTCTCTCCCAAAAGCGAATGCCTTTATTTCCCTTTCTTAAGATTGTTTTGTAAACAGTACATTCTTTATAGACCATAACAACGATACTTGACTTTTTGCTGCTCACAAATGCTGCATTTTAGAGCCTCAAAGGATTTTTACAGTGAGCATTTTACAGTGGTACAATTTAAGATTAAAGTCTGAATGGCTCAAAATATCAAGAAACATTGTTCTTTGATTAACTTTGATAACTTAGTTTAGTTGAGATTGCTTGTGAGATTTCAATCAAGTTCTTTCACCAAGTTACAATAACTATACAGTAAATACTGTTTACTGTACTGAGATTGTTATATGATGGAGAGAGAGATAGTGAGAGTAGGTGTCTCCGTGGGATGTAATACCTTAGACAGGGGCAGTTTCCCAGACACAGATTAAGCCTAGTTCTGGACTAAATCACACTTTCACTTATAGAAAATCTCGATTGAAGATGCTTTTCAGTCTTGATTTAGACTTAACATTATGTCCAGGAAACTGGCCCAATGAATTGAATTGGTAGCATGATTATGGCTTGGTAAATGTACTACTATGCCCTACTTAAGGTTTGATGATATCTGAGCTAATCCTTAGGGTTAGGGTTAGGAAACCCATTTTCAACACTGGTAGCTAGCTCTGGGATCTATGGAAAATATTAGCTACTGCTAGCTTACGAGACAATGGCCCCCTCTTTGATGTCAGCTAAAGGAATGTTTGCTAATAAGAACAGCCTGTTTAATGCTTGCCTTCAGGTCAAACATGTCTCTGAACAGTGGAACCACTTGAAAACATGATCCATCTCTTCCTCACTTGGTTTCTGGGGCAACGTAAAATCTTAATGCTAGTCAATGCTAACCCTCGGATTTAGAGGGGTCAGAGCAATTATGGGGTGTTTAATTTGATACTATTCATCATTCTCAATCTCCTTGTTATTGTTACTATGTTAGGCCTCATAACTGTCAAGGATAAGGATGACGGCTTTTAGACTTCGTCATGATCTGTTTTAGCCATAAGCATCATCTTGGATCAAATGTTTTATTTGTAACTTAAATCGCTCGTTGTACCCAGAGTGTCTAGCGTATCTTGTTTTATATCTTTCTTAAATAGATTTTGGTATTAAGGCTGCGTGAAGGGTTAGCGTTTAGCATTGGAGTCTCATGAGGGTTATTTTAAATTCTGTTTTAAAGCCAAATCTGGCTTTATGTGGGTGTTCTTTGTTTGAACATAAATTAAGCTAAACGGTGTGGAATTATAGAGCAATTTGGGCTTTTTCTCTGTTTAGAGAAACAAGGAAAAGAGAAAATGATTTTGTTTGTCTCAAGGGTAGAGTGTTCGCACGTTGGTAGGCAGGTTTCATCAGAGCAAAACCACTTGCACTGCTGTGGTGTCCCAAGCACACACTATACTGTAGGTATCTTAAACTATAATTATTTCCACTTTAAGTTTTATAGCCTTGGGTTTGTTGATTGCAATCTGACTATTTGTAAGCAAACTGCACACTAATGACTGGTCTGAAGAAACCCTCTTGGCCAAACTCTGAGATCCCCTCAGAAAATGTGTTTGCCATCCCGTTGTAGTGGCCTTTGCTTGTCTTGCACAGACTCCAATGTACACAGAGTGTTTGCAACATTTGCAAATGCAGATGTTTGAGAACTGGCCAAATTGAAACTGTAATCATTTAAGCATATTTATGCACCAACAACATGGCTTAAATCAAGCTTTATAAACCAATTACTATTCTTTTGAGGAATATCCTGAGGTAATATCTCTATGACATAATCTATTATTGGTACAGTATGGAACTACTGTAAACCAATGATCTACTGTGCAGTGTACCCCATGCAAATACATTCTAATATGAAGTCATTGTCTGCTTTATGTAGTGTGTTGGCCTAATGTTGGGTGAAAGGGTATACACATTCCACCGGTTCATTCCAATGTGTCCTTTTAGGTGGGTTTATTAAATAAAACAACAGCATTACTAATGAGTGAAACCGTGTGGGAGGATAAGCATCGCCCCTCTCCTGTGATATTGGGCAGAAAAAGGTGCTGCTGGCAGATGATGCGCCGCTCTGACTGTTCTCAGCTTCGCTATGAAAACCAACACACTCCACAGGCGGAAACGTGTTAGACAAACAGTGGAGTGGAAATCAATCGGGATTACAGTGCGCATGTAAAGCAGGCTTATGAGGGTCATAGCAGGGTTATATTGTTATATCAGACCCAGAGCCGGAAACCTATTATACCTGCTATTAGTAAGACGTAAGCAGTATTAGTATTAGTAAGCATGTAAGCGTTAGTAAGCATTCATATTAGTAAGCATGTCCATTTCACTAATCAATCGGACTCTGGAACTTTGGAATCAGTTGATACAGATTCAAGCGTTCACACAGGTGTCTGATGAACAAAATTAGTTATTTAACACATGTAGACAGGTCGACACAGCCATAGCAGTTTGTATTGTGAGCTGTGAAAACTGGAGCTCCCCAGTTTTTACTGACTGTTTTTCCTCTATGCTGTGTCTGTGGCTGTGAGCGCATATGAGTACCTTACTGCTGCAGATTGCATAACCAGGTGTGAGAGCTGGAACGAAAAGGAAGAGTGAAGGCTAAGGGAAAATATGATCAGCGTGTGCTTTGTCTTGGCCCTGCACCCGCAGCTGTTTAAGAGATATGGCCACTGGCGGGGCCTCCGAACAGGTCTTTTTCACGTTCTCAAATGAAAGCCACAAGACGTGATGTTGAAGTCATCCGTGCAGTTTCTCAGTTCTTTGGTTGGTCTGCTGCTCCAGGTTGTATAGGCAGGTTAACAGGGATGAGCTGTGTGTGTGTGTGTGTGTGTGTGTGTGTGTGTGTGTGTGTGTGTGTGTGTGTGTGTGTGTGTTTGTGTGTGTGTGTGTGTGTGTGTGTGTGTCAGACCGTTCCAAACCCAATCTTAGCCATGAAATTGGACAGCTCTCTCCTGGGCCCTTAGCATTGGAATGAAACATTGTTTTTGTTTCACTGTCTCTCTGGTTAAGGATCATCCGTTGGATTGTTTTTGTTATGTTTTGGTATTTGCCATAATTCTCTTTGATACAGAGTTTCCGATGGTAGCAAATACTTTGAGTGTGTTTTCCCAGCATTGCTATTATGGAGTCATATCAATTTGGGGGTCTAGGGGTTGGGTAACACAGGTTAGTGAATAAGACCCTTTCACCTCCCTTCAAACCCTACTTTCAGCTGTACCGCCCCCCCTCTCCCCTCTCCCCTCCTGTGTGGACAAGAGGACCCCCTGTGGATCCTGGGCCATATAAAGCTGACCATTCATCAGATTACCTGACATCTCTCATAAGATGTTACAACGCCTCCCACCCCTTTCTCCCCCATCCATCCATCCCATCAACCCCCCTAAACTCTAAAACCTTAGCACCGTCCAGCTCTGTGTCCCTCTCTCCCTCTCTCCCCTCAGCCAAACATACCTTCCTACTTAACCAGCCCCAGTAGTGCTCAGAGGTAGCGCGCCGCCAAGCCATTTTGTGCTATTTAGTTCAGTGACAACTGCTGCCGATGTGAGAGAGAGAGGATGTGGAAGAGGGAGTAGAGGTGGGGAAGAGGGAGGGCCGATTGTAAAGTCCCCAAACAGTTATTTGAAGTACGGTTTGTGTGAGCTGAGCTACTGCCGTGGAAAACACATTAATATTTGATCTGCACAAGGCATCTGTCTGCCCCCGATACTTAAAAAGAAACGTTATCCCCGCTGTTGACCACAAAGGCTGCATTTGATTAAAGCTGGGAAAGAAATCTGGAGGGTATTAGCCCTCCTTTTTTCTCCTCCGCCCCATGGTCAATTGTTGTCCTTGTGCAGTTTCGGGATCTGTATCTCTGATGTGCTTCTCCTCCCTCTTTCTGATGATGGTGTCACCATGGGGGTGGCTGAATAGAGGGATAAATGAAAGAGAGAAAAAAAAGGGGGGTAGAGGAAAGAGAGAGAGAGAGAGAGAGAGAGAGAGAGAGAGAGAGAGAGAGAGAGAGAGAGAGAGAGAGAGAGAGAGAGAGAGAGAGAGAGGGAGAGAAAAAAAAACATCCCACTGGTTCAGGTGCTGGACTGACAAAAGCAACATTATAAACATGTTGACAACTGTAATAGGGTGTAAGGGGAGTTCTCCAGGGGAGGCTAGTGGAGGCAGAAATCGGAGGACGGGCTCATTGTAACACATGGAATGGAATGAGGAATGGTATCAAACAGGTTATTATAGCATTCCTCATTCCGTTCCACCGTTCCCGATTCCGCCGTTCCGAGCGTTACAATGAGCCCCGTCCTCCAATGTCTACCTCCCCCAGCCTCCCCTGGAGTACACCCAGGGCTGCCTGCATCCCCTGAGGAGAGATGTTGCTGTGTAACTCTGCTACCCTCTGACCAGAGGTAAACCAGCCCCGTGGAGCAGTGGGAGGGTCAGGGGCAGGTCATGATGACAGGCTGACATACCTGGCACTCGGCTCAGGTCTGTAATTACAGAGTGAGCTTGAAGGGGGTGGGGGGGTGGGGGTGGAGGGGGGGGGAGGGGGGGAGTCCTCACCAGTCAGGTGAGAACAGAACAGCAGTCAGCCCTCCCTCTCCTCTCCTCTCTGTGAGATGATTGGTTGGCTAGGTTGACAGACAAAGGTTTTGAACTCTAGAGTTGGCCTGCTGTACAGTAGGGTGCATCCTGCTGTTCGGCTGAGTATGCTCTCCTTTATCAAGACTGAGCATACCGAATGTGCGCGCTACAGGATGCAGTGTGGATTAGAGCTTTCTTTCTGAATTGTGGAAAATTATTGTATGACATACAGCAGCAGCAGCGTGTGTGTGTGTGTGTGTGTGTGTGTGTGTGTGTGTGTGTGTGTGTGTGTGTGTGTGCGTGCGTGCATGCGTGTGTGTTTTTTTTCCAGTACCGCAGATTTCAGTGGCCTCAGGCATATTTCCAATCGCGCTTTTAAAGATGCATTAATATCAACCAGGTGTTCACAAAGGAAAACTGCCCTTTACTCTGGAAATACACCTGGGCCCTCGTTACTAGCTTTTAGGTATAAAATGACTCAGAGGCACCCGTAGACAGACAGACCCAAAATATGGAAATTCTAATCAGGACTATCCTAGAACAAAAAATGTTAGCTAGCTGATGGAAAAAAAAGTTGCTATGAAATCTAGTATACAGTTATGCCTAGTGTCTGTCGTTCTTATCGGGATCGCAATCACAACAGCATGTCGGTAACAGTATAACACAGAAAAAAACTCTCGAATTGACCAGGACAGACATAAGCCGGCAAGACCAGGGTGGAGGGAAAACCCTGCTAACTTTCCCTGGCGATTCTGCTCTAGCAGCCTCCTCCCAGCCCTAATCAGTTGACTCTATACTCAGAGTGAAACACACGCTGGGGGTGTGGAGGGCTGACAAGTGAGGTAATGCTCCTTTGTTCCACCCTCAGCTATGCACTTGATCTCCCTCCCTCCCTGCCTCCCTCCCTGCCTCCCTGCCTCCCTCCCCTCTCTCTCTTCAAGCTTCCTTATTCTGAGGGTGGTTGAGGCCCAGTGCTTGGCACTCACGTTTGATGTCACTGGTGTGGTGGTTGTGCCAAGCCTTGGATTTCATGGTCTACTGAGGAGGACTTGTAATATTGGCCACTTGGTAGGTGATCAGCTGAGCCGGCGGGGGTTGCCAGATATTTTTCTCTTTGATGTGCAGTCTGTTCCCAGAGGGTCTTTGGAGGGCGGTGGTGGGGACTCTGTAGAGTGTACGGTGAGGTCACCGAGCCTGGAGAGAAAAGCCCTGCAGGTCCTCCACTGCTGCACTGCCTGAGACAGGGGGGGGCGACTTTATGGACTTTACGGATCCACGGTTTATCAGGGACAAGGAGATAACTGCCGTCCTTTTGATCCGATTGATCCTCTGTTAGTGCTCCTCACTGTTAAAAGCCAATTTGTGTCCGGTGTTTGTCATTAGAGGGCATTCTCTCCATTTTTCTTTTTTTCCTTCACATCATTGTCATTGTCACCTGCCTTACAGTGTGCAATTTATGACGGCGGTGAATCAAAGCTGATGTCAAAGATGCTGTCCGTTGTGCCTGAGTTGATGATATGACAGTCTGTCTTGTCCACCTGTTACTGTGCTCGTCTATCAAGTTGTTGTCATATCGGTGAGGTGAGCAGGACCTGACTTGCAGACCGCGCCGGTGTTTACATACTGTACACCACATCCTCCAAACTGTACACCGACCCAGTAATACAGTGTTTACATACTGTACACCGACCCAGTAATACATGCTGTAGATCTTACAGTACATGTATCCCTCTGCACCTCTGCCAACACATTACCCTAGAGCCTGGACAATATATCATTACAGGACTTCTTAGGCGTCCTTGGGAGGGGCCCGTGAGACGCACGAGACAATTACATAAACAACTGTCCACAGGGGGCGAGAGAACCAGAGAGAGAGAGGTGGGAGAGGGGAGAGAGAGAGAGGCAGACACAGTGCCAGACAGAGACAGGGAGAGAGGGAGAAGGATGTGGTTAGACAGACATAGAGAGAAAGAGAGAGGGGGTGATGGACATACAGATTGTGTGTGTATGTGTGTGTGTGTGTGTGTGTGTGGGGGGGGGGGGGATAGACAGATGGAGGTAAGGGGGGGGGGGGGGGGGGAATGGACAGATGGAAAGTTAGAACACTGGCCATCCCAAAAACAAAACAAAAAAGCAACCAAAGAAAAAGCAGCACAGCACTGAAAGTGGTGAGAGGGTTCGAGATACCACGGAGCAGGTCTGTGGGATTAGGATTGCGTATACATCCATAAACCTTTTTTATGTCTATTTATATATACTACCTATCATTCAGTGGGTTGTCAAACACCCAAACAAACACCGTCGAGATTTACTGGTCACGCATGACGGGAGCATCACGTCGTGAATATATAATGTGTTCCAGAGTCTTAAGTTCATACAGATGTTAGCCTCCCCTGTAATTTAACATTTACTGTAATTCTGCTAGGATGTGTTTCCGCTAAGCTAAGGGGCCACCCTGTATGCCCCATACAGTAATGCTGCCTTGGCCCTGGCACTTAACTTATTTACCTATGTATATTCAGCCACTTACTTATTTATGCTGAGGTGTGTTTGGGCGCAGAATGCTCCCCCTCCCCCCTATATATATATACCTCAGAGGTCAGCTGAGGTATTCCTGTGGTCGGGTGGTTAACATTCTCCACAGCAGCACCAGAGAGAGAGAGAGAGAGAGAGAGAGAGAGAGAGAGAGAGAGAGAGAGAGAGAGAGACAGAGAGAGAGAGAGACAGAGAGAGAGAGAGAGAGACAGAGAGAGAGACAGAGAGAGAGAGAGAGAGAGAGAGAGAGAGAGACAGAGAGAGAGAGAGAGAGAGAGAGAGAGAGAGAGAGAGAGAGAGAGACAGCTCCTGGTTTAAAAATTCCTGGGATAAGATCCTGCAAAAAAGGGCCCTTGGCTGGGAGACGGGGCGGGAGTGGGGATCTAATTTCCTTTTCCAAATGTTCATGAAAAACAGACCGCCTCAGATATTTTCACATAAGTACAGACTTGGTTATTTATCTTGATCATTCTTCGTGCACTAAAGCACGATGGGCCTGTGAAATGTGACTCCACGTCCCTAATGGTTGGGCGAGGGACTGTACAATAGTCTTTTTGAAAGGGTTACAGACGCCTGCCCTCGATTCGGCACGTGTGTTTGTGTGTGTGTGTGTGTGTGTGTGTGTGTGTGTGTGTGTGTGTGTGTGTGTGTGTGTGTGCGTGACACAATCTCCCCTCGCCCCCCTTTTATTTTCTTAGCTGAGCGGCCCAGTCTGCATTCTTTAGGTCAGTGAGTGAGCGGTCTTGGACCCAGAGAAAAGCCATTGCCTGGCTAGTCGTCTGGTGACAGAGGTTGGTTCAGTTTGCAAGGGCTGCGGGATGCATTTGATATTCACCATCTACTGTTGCTAATATCACGCACATGGATCTCGCCTGTCATATTGGTTTCCCCCCGTATGAAAACAATATCAGACATGATGACTGTTTTCTGTTTCTGTTGCTGCAATATGAGCAATCTGGGGAGGTGGAGGGGCAGCGGGGGGGGTACTTGCTTGAATCTAGAAGGATACTCAGTTCATGAATTTTGAATATCTCTGTACTACAAACGTGGACTTGATCCAGACCAGAAACACATTTTCATTCTCCGTCTCTCAAGCTCTCTCCTTACTGGACAGTAACAGTGTTATTGGCCTGATGAGAGGTGTTATCTGATCACTCCCCTGTAGCCTGTGAACTAAGGTGATAGTGAGTGATTGGTATTGACATGCTCTTTCTCTCTTTCTCTCTCTCTCTCTCTCTGCTCTTCCAGGGCGACATCCAGCAGCTGCTGGTAGTGGCAGACCCCAAGGCAGCACACGACTACTGTGAACACTACAGCCCAGACTGTGAAACCCCCCACCAGGACACCCCTCAGGCCCAGGAACCAGAGGATGAGGTCAGTATCTCTGGAAAGGAAGGTGGGGGGGGTTACTGTACAGGAGGAGGGAGGTAAAGGATGGGGGGTTGGGTGTCTAAGGTCCAGTGGGGCTGGCTACCTCTAAAACATAAAACAAAAAATGTCTTGCAGAAGTTGTTATTGTGTAGTTATGCTGTTATGCTGTCCAACTAACATTGGACAAAGATCCTCTATTTGTAGGCATAAGACTAGTGTGTGTTGGCAAACAGTAGAAGTCGCAGCTTACTTTGGGCGTTCTTCATACATGTCCGTGTATCACAGGGACGGCCAATCTAGTAAGGTAAAAAACATTGGATATGTCTCTTACAGGCTGTGATCCAGCAGAGAAAGAATTTGACAAATGAATGTTTTCCATGTATTTGTACCTATTTCTTAATATAGTTTATATTCCATTGATAGAGACACTCATATTTCAAAAGCAACCTTGAAGACTTTCCTCATCTTGTCTAATTGGTGTGTTTTATGATAACTGGCTCCACTGGATTCCTTACACAACGCCACAAAGCTGGAGTCCCTCGCCAATCCTGCTAATCGAAATACAATGCTTTGTGTCTGGGTCTGTTTTTTTTTTTTTCGGTATTCCAAAATCCTCTCCTGTAGGCTGCTGACATTTTCCAACAGTATTTCACTAAATAACTGATGAGCTCACACTGGAAACTTTCCTTTTTCACTGCCACAAAGTCTGAGCCCACTTTGGAGTGGCCTCCATGATTTATATCACTAATGAGTTCTGCAGGCTCTCTCTCTGCCTTCCACTCCCAGGGAAACTCAAGCCTTTCCTTCCACAGCTCGACTCCCAATACCTGGAAAAGTCAAGTTATATCCCTGGCCTGCTAAACGTTTCATTTGAATTGAAACACAAAAGTGAAATGAATCAGGTTGCTAGACGTAATTCTGTTTATTAAAATATCTAGTAGATGGATGGTAGATTATGGAACCGGAAAATGTGGCTTCGTCAGCCTTCTTTCCTTAGACAAGTAGCTTGACAAGTGTAAGCAGACAAAAGGGAGCGTTCAGAAATAGTTGCGTAATCAGACTGAATTAATAGTTATATTATCAACCGTTACAGGGTCCCCTGTCTATTTATCAGGTTCAGTAGCGATGGGGTTACCAGGTTATCATGGTTCAGTAGCGATAGGGGATCATGAAAGTATTCAAAGATCATGTCCTGTCCTTTAACAAAAAATTCCCTCGATCCCTACCCCATGATGCTTTGCAGCACACAACCACATGCCTGGTTGAGACACATGTAGGAGTTGGGGGGGGGGGGGGGTGGAGGGGCGGGGACTCTTTTTTTATGAGCACACTTCAATATTTATGCCTTTCATCCAGCTCTCTCGCCTGCAGTGGTGAAGGCCTGAGGCTTGGCCAGGCTCTTCACGCCCATAAATCTACTCCTCTCTCTCTCTCTCTCTCTCTCTCTCTCTCTCTCTCTCTCTCTCTCTCTCTCTCTCTCTATCTCTCTTTCTCTCTCTCTCCAAGTTTCTCCCTCTCAGTCTCTCAGTCTCTCATTCTCTCTCTCTCTCTTTCTCTCTCTCTCCAAGTTTCTCCCTCTCAGTCTCTCTCTCTCTCTCCAAGTTTCTCCCTCTCAGTCTCTCTCTCTCTCTTTCTCTCTCTCTCCAAGTTTCTCCCTCTCTCTCTCTCTCTCTCTCTCTCTCTCTCTCTCTCTCTCTCTCTCTCTCTCTCTCTCTCTCTCTCTCTGGCTGGCTGGCTAGTGCTTCTCTCCGGCCTCTCTTCTGCAGCCAGTGGAAGGCCGCCAGGCCATCAGGCCTTGAGTCTTTTATTATTTTTATGAGCTCAGCAGTTGTACTGGGACTAATATTTATCCCCTTCTGATAGACGGAGAGATATCATGGGGCAGCCTGTTAACTTAATCTGCCTGGCCTTTGTTTTGACTGGTCACACTCCTTTTTATCCAAGGGAAAAGAAGGTTAAAGAGGCATCCAAAGAGTGGGTGGACATAGCGCTGCTTGTCAACATTCATTCATTTATCTAGTTCCTACTACCTTTTGTGTTTAATTCAAGTCATCCACTGCCTGGCAACACGTAAGGATAACGAATTGGAAGTACAACACAGTGTAAGAACAATAATGTATGTGTACTGTTTATAAGCCTCCACCACAAGCTGTTCATTTTCTCTTTAACTATAATTATAACCCCCTACTGTAAGTTGACCATAAGTGTTTGCCCACAGAGTAAACCCATCTAGAGAGGGCTGTGTTTAAGACAGCCCATTAGTACGTATGGCCCGGAGGAGACCGCTGGCTGCTCCAAACAGAGCTGAGCAGATGAGTTTTCATTGGCACGGCATTTAACCCTCTAACATCCTGTTTTATGCAAACAAGAATCTTTATTGCTATTTACTTGGTTAGAGACTTTTCAACAGGTCATGTGAAACAAAATTGGGCAGGGGGGAGGGGGGAGGGGGAGCTTGGGGGGATGGGGAGGGGGAGGGGGGTAAGATTCAAACAAACATCAGATCAATGACTGAGAGTGTCAGAGAAGGACTGTTCGTGTCATCCATGTGTGAAATACTCTGAGTTCGGTGTTTATTTTGTCATTATGGATGCTATATCATGGATGTACGGTACTACCATTTTTACTGTAATAATTTAGAGGATGCATAAAACATTGAGTGACAATGATTTGATCTTCTAAAATATAAGACAGTATTATTTCCCTCAGAAAACAGTGGTATGTTTTTCTTATGACAACACGTGAGGGCCATGTAAATATTTGAACTATGTCTGATAGACCATAACAATGTCCTTTTTTGTTGAAAAAAGGAAGACCGTATTTACATGCTTGTACTAACTGATTGCTTGTTCAACTCTCTCTTCTCACATCCAGTACAATTCCTACGACTTAGAGTACAGTGAGTTCTATGACTACAGTGAAGGAGCAGTCACTGATGTTCCTCCAACTGAAGGAGCCAAAACCGAGGTAAAACACACAGACACACACACACACACACACACACACACACACGCACACACACACGCACGCACGCACGCACGCACGCACGCACGCACGCACGCACGCACACACACACACACACACACACACACACACACACACACACACACACACACATACGCACACACACACACACACACACACACACACACACACACACACACACACACACACATTTTAAATCCTTTATTTATGTCCACATAAATAAAAAGTGCATTAAGGACATAAACACTAACAGTGCAATCAGTTCATTGGGAGTCATTCAGTTACGTTTGTGACTGTACAGCAACCATCGTACACATACAATATTAACACAGAGGCTGTTTCAAATGTGGGTTAACAGATACAATAGCATAGATACAAATGACTGTAAAACTATATCTACTCTATGGGTACAAAAAGCACCGCCGACTCCATATTGAGCGGCTAACGACAATAGCAGATATAGAGCAATACCTTGCTAACTGTTTAGCCTGTCTCTTGGAGATGCGGGCCACCCACACACACAGACACACACACACACACACACACACACACACACACACACACACACACACACACACACTGTTTTGTCATGTGGTTGCTGCCATTGATGGCAACCTCTGCCTTGCCCTTCTCTCAGGGTGTGTGGTCATCTCTCATTACCTTGTCCATCAGAGCCTCTCCCTTACCAGGCCTGTCCTAGCTTCACTGTCCCACACACTGTCTCTCTCTCTCTCTCTCTCCCTGAACTTCCTCTCTGTTGTCCTGCTTGTCCTCTAAGTGATCTAATATCCCATATCCAATCTTGACAGCACACCATTAGATGGTACGCAGGTTTCAGAATGTACCTTTTATCTCGTCTGTGTTTATAACTGTCTGTCTGGTTCTCCTCTTGTTTCCCTGTGTCATTACCTCCCGGTAGGCGGTCAATGCTGAGGCAGATTACTACCCTGAGGGTGAGCTTAACTACGGAGCCGTCGACGGTAGCCAACCTGAGACTCCCACAGACACAACCGGACTCAGTGAGGTACATGCTTCTCTTAAATAAAATATCACACTTCAATTTAAAAATATATTGTTTAAATGTGGATTTTACGAGGTGGAGGGGCACCTCTTACAAATAAAAGTGTACATTAAAGGAGGTGCCATATGTAATATGAAGTGACAAAGGTGGGACAATGTCGAGCACATACTCTGTGGTTATTTCAGCAGCAGAACGGCGAGACAGAGGCGTAAAATATGCTGTACTCAACAGTATGGTGGCGTGTGAGACGTATGGAATGTTGAGGCGCTGCCAATCTACATGATGTAATATCAATACCTCATGTTGTGTTGTCAGAACTTTCAACCATGTCCATTCAATTTCAACGAAAATTGTTACGGAAAATGTGCACTTCATGTCATGTATGCTTATAGAGATTGTTTGGGATATGGATTTACAAATTACCCTATTCACGGGCAATAACAGTTATGTTACACAGGGTGTCTGCGTTTTGGTTAGTGTCTCATAATGGGTTCAAGCAGCTTAAGGTTGTCCACATGTTTCCTACAGGGAATATTCTGTTGGACATGTGTCTCAATAATACTCCCCAACCATTTTGGAAATGACAAAGCACTCAGCTAGCAGACTGCCAGACTGACTTATGATAGCCACAAAGATAAAATCGAAAACATGCTTAAAAGAGTCATCATTAACAATTAATGCCTATTGTCCTTCTAACCTAACCCGTACCATCTTTCTCTGAGGTTGAAACCTGAAGTATCATAACTCAGTTTATTCTGTTTATACAAGTTCTTTGATTTCCATTCAGATCAATCTGATCTTGATAAAGGCTGAGATAGGGGCTATTTGCCAATTAATAAACTTCTATGACCAATGGGAAATAATGAGACAGGGGCATCCCCCTCCGTTTGCCTCGTATCCCGCACTTGGCAGATCCTGTCTTAATTTGTGCTAAGCCATCACATAAAACGGTTCCATAATGAGGAACATCCGAGATTAAACTGAAACAATATGGATGCACGCTAGCGCCTGCCAAGCGTCTGTCTGTGATGATGTACCTTTAGGGGGGTAGTACAACCCGAGCCATTACGTTCATTAGAGGAGACAAGCTGCAGGATTAACGAGATAAACATGTCCTTCACATTGTAATAGCTGTATTTTCCCACGAAACGGGGTCTGGAAAGGAATGAAACCTTTTGATAAAGAGATTAAAGGCACCTCAGATCCTTTTCGAATTTAGGTGGATTGCACCAATGATCAGTTTTTTTTCGAGATACCAATTGAAGCTGCCAGTTTCCGAACGACAGAATTGAGCAGACATCTTTCAAAATCATGACCCCCTTAACAACATGGAAGTGCTATTACTGATATTCTTACTGTCCTTCAAACAATACATAATTCTGGTACTTAGTCTAGAATTATGCACACTAAATAATAATATCTTTAAAACAAATCATGTTTATCTGTAAACATGCGTGATATGGATATGGGTCTGACCACATCTGACTGAATAATTTCACACACGAGTCGGGACTTATATACTAATATAATCCTTCTGTTAAAGTTCACAGAATCGACCTTCAAAATCTTTGTTTTGACACTTGACGCTTTGTTGAGGTCTAACCATTTAACATGGTTAAAAGCATCTGTTCTGCACCCATGCTTTAACTGTGACTCATATTTGAAATCATGTGAAAGTCAATAAAAAAAGACTATTCACATGCTTTGACTTCACTAACCACCTCTCCATGTTCCCCCCACACCGCTTCGGTTCAATCAGAACTACGAAGAGGAAATAGTCGATGATTATATCACCGGAGTGGAGCAGGTGGGCGCTGACCCTACAGCTGCCGCCGAAACAGCCGCGCCCGTGGCGGCCAAAGAAAACACGGATCCGGGCGCCAACTCATACGACTTCAAGGAGTACGAGATGAAAGAATATGACACCAAAGAGTTTGATAAGAAGCAGTATGAGTATGGCAACTACGACGAGTACGGTACCGGTGGCACCAATGAGGCCAAGCCCACCGACTCGGTCTATGAGGATGAGTTTGGACCCGGTGTTCCTGCTGAGACTGACATCACTGAGAGCAGTGTAAGTGGGGGGGCTTCCATACTCAATGCCCTGGGTGTCGGGGGGAGGGGTGGGGGGGGTTAGTGCTGACTTTGGTGGAGTGCCTGTGGTGCCTTGATGAATTAGATCTGTCGGTCACTTCGACAGCAGAAATTCGTTCATAGGTCTGTTTTGTTATGGAAATGCCACACCACGGTCTCAATATGATGTTGAAAGAGTCCCGTCTTCCTCCACCTCCCACAAACACACACACAGACACTTCATCAATCTCTGTCCTTCTCATTTTACACACATAAACACCCGATAACCTCTCTGTCAGCGCAGATACTCTCTTACCACCTCCTGACCCCTGCTAGTGACCAGTCCCGTTCTTCTCACAGTCTCTCCAGTAGTCGAAAACCGAAAAAACATGTTGATGACTAAGCAGGTTTTTTGGCCTGGCGAAATCCATCTGGATAGATCTCAGCACATGAATCTAATCTATCACTTTGTCACCACTCTCCAGTGTGGACATTTTCTGTGCCCATCACCACGTTTAATCTGAAGCAAAACATGTGGATGACCGAGCAGGTTTTTTTCGCTTGGCGAAATCCGATTTGATTAATCTCAGCACATGAACCTAACATCACATGAACTTCTTTCACAAGTCACCACTCTTCCGCGATGGCCATTTTCCAATCCTGTCCCTGTCCCCTCCCCCCGTCCCTCCCAAGGCACGGATGTCTCTGAAACAGGATGTGACATAAGCCCTGTCTGGATGTGGGCTCTATCTGTCTCTGCCTGGCCTGCCATTATAACAGCTCATCTGCAGCGCTTTGTGAGGTCTCCATCTCGAGCAGCAGCCTCATGCCCAGTCCATTATGGTTTTGGGAGTATTTCTCTGCTCCTGAACATAGACCCGGTGTATAATCTAGGGTTTAAATGGTCGCTGAATTCCTTGTATGTGAGGTCATTGTGTGAATAGTGTCAGGTGACAACCCCTGCATTTATGTGCAGTTGGTGTCTGTGGCTCAAAGAAGAGTAAAATGAAGAATTTAAACCAGAGCCCAAATTATGGCTTCTTACAAACCAATTCTTGTGGTTGATTTTTTTCCTATGAAGACAAAAAAACTGAATTTTAGGCTGAATAACGAACTTAACTCCTTTCCACTGCACATAGCACTAGTCAGCACTCAGGCTTTTTTTTTTTAAAACTTTTTTTAACTCTTTGCTATGTTAGCTTATTAAGCACTGACCCTAACTAAAGTGACAATTTTAGTGGTTTCAATTCACAACGTTGGTGTCGAGTTGCTCTGGAGGCTGCGCTCGGTCTACCCCCGTATTTAAGGGGTTAGATACTGACGTCGGCGGAGAGTTTCAACCTTGTCTGTCTTGTGCTCACAGGTGGGACGTCGTGGTTACCTGGGAGAGAAGGGGGAGAAAGGCGAACCAGCCGTCATCGAGCCTGTGAGTTCAAGACGATCAAAAAACCATCAAAACCACAACGACTTCTCCCTTAGCTACAGTTAACTTATCTTGCTATTCTATCCCAATAAAAAAACACTGGCAGTTAGCTAATAAGCAGCGTTAGCCTAGTGAACATCATCCCCTCTTGGACTACGAACCTTTTCTGCCTGTAGATTTACTGCCTGCTCTAAATGCTACTGTATCCATTTTTTCCCTCTTTTTAGGGGATGCTTATAGAAGGACCCCAAGGATCCCCTGGCCAAGGAGTGAGTATCACATTCTCCCAGACTCTTTTCACAGATGGAGAACCGTTAAAGAGGAGAACCCGTTAAAGAGGGGGGAAAACGTCTGGGATGGAAAGTGTTTGAGTCCTGCTAGGGATCCTGTAAAGAGAGAGGAGGGAGACAGCTAGAAGTGTATGTCACTGGGAGTTGATAGATTAAATATGGTGGTAGTGCTGGTTAGTGAGTAGGCTGTGGTATGATGTGGTTTGTGATGCCGTGGGCTAAGTGTGTGTGTGTGTGTGTGTGTGTGTGTGTGCGTGTGTGTGTGTGTGTTTCAGGGTCTCCCCGGTACCCCAGGACTGCAGGGTTCCCCAGGCCCCCATGGTGACCATGGTGACAGGGTAAGTGAGAGCTGGCGTGGTTTAAGAGCATATGTATATACCATATCCCATAGAAAAGATGTGAGAAATGATGTCATTCAGCACAACACATTCATAAATGCCCAGGCATAAATCAATCAATCATACAATCATATCTTCACCTCAAAATATGAACATTTAAACAAATCAAAAATCTATATGAAAACCACATAAATACAACTAAATGTCATCCGTAGAAGTTTGACAGATTGAAGTGTGCAAGCTGGGTAGGAGTTTATTCCTCGTTGTAAGGGAGGTTCCATATTTAAAACTCTCCTCTCTTGTTTTCTATCTTCTTTTGTTTTGTAAAGAGGAAAATGAACATTCTCTCATTTAGTTTGTTTTACTATCTTCTCCCTTTTTTGGGGTATTGGGCTCATAACTTAGGGAAAATAAGGCAATTGGACACAGCTGGCTATTGCACTGAAAAAGAGGAGAGGGGAAGAACGAGGGGTAGGCAGGGAAACCAGATATGCCCATAAACTGAACTCTCATTATCCCAACGAGGGGTTGTAAGACCCAAGTTCTGTTGATGTCTCATATGGCAGAGTTGAGCTTCAAGGGGCCCGACTCTCAAGTACATCAAGAGACAACTAGCGTGTTATGTCGGTGTGTCAGCCTTTTTAAGACTACAGGAACCTCCACTTTCTCTTGATTGATTGTCAGACACAGAATAAGTGCCCCCCCTCCCCTCCAGAAAGCTGGATCCAGCTTGTTTTTCCCAAATGTGGTGAACCCCCTCCCCCCCCCACCACCCACTACACCCCACCCTCTTCCCATCACCCCCACCTCCCGTCCTCTCTCGGAGGGGTTAACTCTTCGAATACCCTTCGGAGAAAGCCAAGACACACCCACTTCAGCAGTCTTGAAACGGTCTCTTTACACAAAAGCCTTTTTTGTTCCAAAGAGGGTCAAAAATATCCCCAAATATTTTGCTGATCCTCGATCCCCCCCTGTTTCTTTTTTCTCCCCCCCCTTTTCTCCTCCGAGAGTAACCGTCCCGCTGAGAAGTGACAGAGCGATTAAAACTGACGCATTGGTGTGGTGGTATTGCGGTTTTGGAGAACAGGGTCCCCGGCATTGTACATTTGATCAGCACTTTTCGCACATCGAAACCCTCCCCACACCCTCACCACACCCTCCCCATTCCCTCCCCCCCAGCCCAGCAGAGACACTGCGTGCACTAGAGGGCGCTGTGCTGACTGTGAGGCAGTGAGGAGCGTGTTTCCCCTCTGGCTGAGGCAGTCGTCTCGGGGCACACATGGGAACAATTTGAGCCTAGCAGTCTGAGAATGGGGCGCGTGATAAGCCTGCTAAACAGATCGCTCTGCTCTGGCAATACAGTTGATATTATTTATGATCTATCTTTTCTTTTTTCTTTTTTTTCTTTTGGTTTAATGATAATTCGAGCATATGTTAGTTTTTAGTTCACTATAAACAGAATATGCTCTGATTTTAATGTCAAACCAATAACAACAAAAACATTCTAAGTTGATTACCGCCAATAAGATTATTAGCATGATTCCTTTCATGAATTCATTATCATCAACTACATTGCGCTAAGACATGCCACATATTAATGTAAATACATTCTTCTCTGTCAATTTCTGGATAACATTTGAATGGCTCACTAGCTAATGCTTCTAGCCTCAAAGTTCATTATGCCAAGCTGGATAAGTACAGTATAAAGCACACACTGTCCTGTCCATGGATAATGGACCCTGTTACTTGGCCCAATGATAAAGGTCACTATGGCAAAACCTCAAACGGAGGATTGAATCAGCAATCACTGTCATGTTCTTCATTACTCTCGAAAATCTGCACAATCACTGGAAGAACCTAAAGCATTGGGGATCTGGAAGAACCTAAAGCATTGGGGATCCATGGTCTTTATTCCTCTCCAGAACCCCATGCTGTAGGGCTCTTTTCTACACACATGTGTGGAACTTGTGCAGGACCTGTCATTACACACCCCAGGGGATTAGTATGCGTCATATACAGTAGGGCTGAATTCTCTTGTATCTTATCCTGTCCTTTCATTATCAACGCTCTCTCTCTCTCTCTCTCTCTCTCTCTCTCTCTCTCTCTCTCTCTCTCTCTCTCTCTCTCTCTCAGGGTCCACCCGGGCGTGCTGGCATTCCTGGTTCCGACGGTGTTCCTGGTCCTCCGGGTACCATTCTGATGCTGCCAGTAAGTCCCGCCCACTCCCCCGCCCGCCCCGCCCGTCCTCCCACCCGCCTCTTCCCTGTCTGTCTTACATAACATAACACCCGCTCAGCTGAGCGCCTCAGTCTCTGGACCATGGAGTCTCCTCCCTTTAACAGTGTAACGTCGCCGCATCGCCTCGGGACGACAGAACCCCAACCTTATTTGCTCATAGAAGCGGCAAATCACTTACCTTGTAAATGTCACTGAGCTCAATGGACTGTAACCAGCGACTGAGGGCTCTCTCTGCTTGCTCAGTGTGCAACACTGAAGCTGTCAGGGGGAGCGACAGTGACAGGTTTAGAGGTGCTGTTGAACACACTAGCGGGTCCGGAAATCACTCGATGGGAAACCCATTAGACCGCTCCGCTGTGTCAAAAAAGAGGCCGCCTCCGTTCGTTTGTTTACGTGTGTTTTTCTGTTGTTTCTCCACTCCACAGTTCCGCGCCGGAGGAGAGGCGCATAAGGGGCCCGTGGTGTCTGCTCAGGAGGCTCAGGCCCAGGCCATCCTCTCCCAAGCCAGGGTAAAATAACCGTCCCGATGGATATCAACAACCATACACACAGCACATCATAAAGTGTATACGTTTGATATGATCAGTACTCAAGTTGTAAAAGAAAAGAATCAGGGGGGGATGGTGGATTTTTGTCATTATCAATGGGGACAATTTTAGCATCCCCACAGCGTCAGTGTCTTCAGTGTCAGCGACTTGGTAGAAATGTCATAGCATGTGTGCGTGCCCCCCCCCCCCCTCGCCCACAGTGTTTTACTCAATATGCGCAAAACTAAATGTTGAAATAGCAGTAACACCACGTTCATTGATAAAATGACATAAGGGATGGAAAGGGGGGATGGCCGTTTTAGAAGGGGGATGATTTTGACTGTTTATATTTCAGGGGGGATGCCATCCCCCCTTGTCCCCCCTCAACTCGAGTGCTGGATACAACACATCATAAAGTGTATAAGTTTGACATGATCATATATAACCACAATACTGTATAGGATGAGAGAAGTCTCAGTGCATCATTACGTGTACAAAGTCCCATCTACACTATGGAAGACCCAGGGTTTAACAGTGTTGAAGTGTAGGCCTAGAAGTACCTCGCTTTACGAGCTTCATGGGTGGGGAGGATACTGTATTATAGGACCGTTATGAACGGTCATACATGCTCCTGGGTCTGATGGACCATGACCTGGTGGAAATAGGACATGCTCAATGGCTCAAAGCAAGGCGTGCTTCTGGACACATGGAGAATGTTATGAGGAAATATCACACAGGTTTATTACACTCACTTTAAGACCCCATGGAGCAGGAAGCAGGTGCAAACTTAGACCGAAAAAGCAATTGTCACCTTACTTTAATTGCCTGTTTCCATATGGTTCCATATGATGCGTGGCTTGGCTGAATCCTAAGTCACACCGGTCAAGCATCTGGGTTAGGGTTAGTTTAGTTCGTGATAGGTGTAGACAGGTTTATGTGTGTCAATGCTGTGCCCTGATTGGTTGTTCTTGACCGCTCTGTCCATCCCACACAGCTCGCCATGAGGGGTCCTGCAGGGCCAATGGGAATGTCTGGAAGATCTGGGCCTGTGGTGAGTCACTTTTCAACTATTCACACACCCACACACACACCCACACACACCCACACCCACACACACACACACACACACACACACACACACACACACACACACACACACACAATATTTGTCCACATGGAGTTGATGAGAAACACAGATGATGAGTAGACTCATTCTTCCTCTAGTCTATCTTAATGCACCTACCATGCACGCTCTCTCCCCCTTCTCTCTCTCTTTCTCTCTCTCAGTCTCTCTCTCTTTCTCTCTCTCTCTCTCTCTCTCTCTCTCTCTCGCTCTCTCTCTCTCTCTCTCTCTCTCTCTCTCTCTCTCTCTCACACACACACACACACATACGCATACATACACATACGCACGCACACACACACACACACACACACACACACACACACACATACACACACACTGTCTGGAGATTTCATGCTCAGTTTTGACGCTCAGCCAGTATGTTTGTCATGGGGACTGAAACATTGATCAGAACATATGTTGTTTTCATTCATCCAGGTATTATTTATGAAACACATATATTATATTTGACCCTCTGGAGTATTACTGTCAGTCTGAACATAGTTCTCTTGGCATGTGTGTTTCCTGTACTTTCCTGGGATGTCTTCATCCCCATCGTACATCAAAGCTATTGAACTAGATGTTAAATATTATATAAATATTTATACCTCTTAAAGAATGTGATTTATTTTGAGTAGTATCCGGGACAAGCCGGGTTGCAAGATAAAACCTAACAGTGTGTGTGTGTGTGTGTGTGTGTGTGTGTGTGTGTGTGTGTGTGCGTGCGCGTGTGTCTTTCTTTAGGGAGGACCTGGATCTAATGGACTCAAAGGTGATGGTGGAGATAATGGACCTCAGGTGAGGATACCTAGCCAACCTAAGACACACACAACGCTGCCTTTGTTGATCACTTAAGAACATTTCCAGATATACCGTACTGGATCAGTCTAGTGAGTTTATCAGCTACCATGTTAGTTACAGGCAAAACACTTGTCTTGTAAGAACATACACACGTAGTAATGATCCAGGATGTATAATTCCCTGGATAAACGTTGTATAGTCTCATTCTCTGGTTTGTATATCTTCACACTTCCATGTAATGAATATCAACACACTGAGCTACAACTCCAACGTGTTCTCACTTTTCTCTCTCCAGGGACCTCGGGGTCTTCAAGGTCCTTTCGGCCCACCGGGGAAAGGGGGAAAGAGGGTAAGAGCCAGTTCCTGTTCCATGTCAGAGGCTCCGGCCAGGATGTGTTTATGCCCCGCCATGCAGCATGCCAACTCCCCATTGGCAGCGGGAGCCGAAGCCTGTCATTGCTATAAAGCCAGTTTGGATCGGACCGTTACAGTTCGACGTCCGCCAAGTCTTCCCCAGGCCGTTACTGTCTCCCACTCAGCCCAGATGAACCCAATCATCCTTTCCTTCCCCATATGAGGACCACCAATCACAGTGTAGCGAATTGTCACTACGAAAATGTGATATGGCAACGGTTTATCTGCACTGGTTCTACTTAGTCGATCAGAGAAGAGAAGCTTTGTCTTTTTTTGCGAAGGATGCTACTGACTGCTATCGTTATGGCATCAGACGAATGTGTCTGATCCGTCTGGTACTTCAGTACTCCGCAATAACCATAAAGTTGAGTCTAATCTAATCTAATCTAATCTCCAGGGACGTAACGGCGCAGATGGAGGAAGAGGAATGCCCGGGGAGTCAGGGGGCAAGGTATGTCTCCACGTCTAGCCACCCACCATCTTCAGCATCCCTGATTAGCCACGTGATTATCCTTTCAACCTGCTTCCCATTGCAGTAGCTTTGAGATAATATCATGTGTGATGCTGACCCGTATACTGTTCTGTGTGACTTCTATTCTACAGGGTGACCGCGGTTTCGACGGGCTTCCAGGTCTCCCTGGTGATAAGGGGCACAGGGTAAGTACAGGAGACGAACCTGCTGCCGTTTTAGTTGAGGTTATGTGGCTGGGTATAGCGTTCTAGCAGGTTGGTTTAGAATGGGCGTATGACATAAATGTTTATAACGTGGTTCCTTTATTTAGCTAGCATGAGCGAGAGCCTGAGCGGGGTAGTCAACACAGAGCAGTATGTGGGTTTTAGCCTCTCCTGTTGAAACTAAAATAGAGTTCTGCATAGCGCCCTGTCCGCCAGCTCTCGGTTGATATCAGTTAGTACGCTAGTCATTGATTGTGTGTCCCCACTTTCCTCGAACGCAAAGGCTCAATTTACGTCTCGAAATACGTTCAAAGGACGACATTCTGCCGAGCTATCAATCTGTGAATTCGGAACGTACTCATTGAGCTTACACGCAAGCTACCCCGTAACCTTTCATTTACATTACACTGCCATGACTGATGTACATTTACCGGAGCCAAAGCATACATTTACATTCACATTTTTGGCACGTAGCTATCTCCATAGCTACCATTGGGGCTTTGACAGGCGTCAAGGCAGACAAGGACACTGGAACCATTAGACCTCATTATAAGTATAACACTCCGCCCCAATTACAGTGGGCGGCCGCATCCCTAGAACCACTTGCCTCCCTTTGAACTGGGCTTTTAGGAGGAGAAACGCCTAGGCTGATCCATGCTGAGTTTGGGAGTTTGAGGAATCTCGCCCTACACAGAGTATAGAAATAAAGGGCCAAAGATCACAGAGCACAGTGTATTTCCAGACACTATACTGGGCTCTTATCCCTAATCCTGGCCTGGGTAATTACAGGGCACCAAGCGGAAGGCCAGGCCCCATATAGGCCTCAGAGTAGGGACTATAAATAGTCGAAACAATGGTAGACTGGGCCAAGAGTGGTACCCATGATTGTAATATCGCGGTGCTGTCTCTCTCTCTCTCTCTCTCTCTCCCTCTCCCACTCTCTCTCTCCACCTCTCTCTCTCTCTCTCTCACCCTCTCTCCCTCTCTCTCTCTCTCTCTCTCTCCCTCCCTCTCTCTCTCTCTCTCTCTCTACAGGGAGAGCTCGGTTCTACCGGCCCACCAGGATCTCCAGGAGACGATGGCCAGAGAGTAAGTTCCATTCTTCCATCCGCCCCCCTTATTTCCCCCCCCCCCCCCAAATCCCTCTCTTTTCAGCCTTTCACACAAAATCTTGGAGCGTTCCACATTAACCCTCACTTCCTCCCTATGTGTTTACAGGGCGAGGATGGCGAGATCGGGCCACGGGGTCTGGCAGGAGAGAGCGTGAGCCTTTTATACCATTAATGCCATTGTCAGACAAGCCTGCATAGCTCCAGCTTACACATCCCCATGTTGTAGATTACCACAACTTCCAAGCCTCCCTCCCTCTCTCTCTCTCTCTGTTTGTCTCTCTCTCCAACAACACATATGCTTCAGGCTACATACCTGCATCCTCCCCTCTACATCCATTCTGACAATTACTTCAACAGAGGACCCCACCCTGCACTCCCGACAGTCATAATTGCATTCCTGCCTGCTAAGTTCGTCACGTCTGTAACTGTACCCTTGTCGAGGCAGAGGGGAAGTGGGGGACTAGGCCTAAGAGCTTCACAGTCAGGAAACAGAGCTGGAGAATGTGCTATTCACACATTACTCATGAGAAATGGACATATCCTCCAATGCTTTGGTTCAAATGGACCATGTTGTCGTGTTTTATTACCAAATATTAGTACACATAATTAATGTCACACACTGTCCAAAAGACAAAAGAGAGCAGTAACAGTAGAGCAACCCCCCGGCCCCCACCCCCTTCAGTAATACTTGCAGTTACCAGATTTGGCCACATGAGGTCAGTATTTCAGCCACTCGTCTAAGAATAAGGCTTGGATCATAAGTGCTTGTAGTGATATTGTTGTGTCACTAAGTGCATCAGCACACCATCTTACTCTCAAATAAACATCATTGACCAGCACTCTTTTTTTTAAACGAATATCTGATACATTTATTTTGTCTAACACTGTTTCTCGTCATACAGGGTCCAAGAGGTCTGCTGGGTCCTAGAGGGTCTACCGGTCCTAATGGACAGCGTGTATGTACCGCTACAATAACACTGGCTACTATGACTCTTGAAAAACAACACTTATGTCGGTAATATGTAATTAAACATGTCTCATTCGTAGGGTCTCGGCGGACTCGATGGTCAATCCGGGCCCAAAGGAAACATGGTGAGAATGGACATCTGTCTGTGCCTGCTACATGCCCCACTGTACACATGTCACTTAGTCCATTAATCAGCCACACTGTGTAATCAGACATAATAGGAGGGGAAAGTAAGCCACCAAAAAGGGCCATCCTTCACCTCAGAGCAGCACTACTTTGGTTACCATGTGGTTTTGGCCAGGGGGCTGTAGGACTGTGTCTTCCAGTCTCTAACTGGCAACCTTTGACCTCTAAATCTACCCTGACAACAGTGAGGGTCAAAGGTCAGATACTAATGAAAGGAGGGGAGATAACTACAAACTTACCAGGGGGCAGCACGGCCTATTGGCTTACTTGACCCTGCCTTGAAGAAGAGCATTTTGTTCAGCGAGAATATCTTGCCGGGGGACATTTGAGTAAGGATGAGGAAGTTGTTTGTCATGCTGAAGAGCTTGTCTGCTTTGAGTCAAAGAGGTAAAGTCTACTACCATATACAGTGTTTTCTGTATCCGATCCGACGCTTGTTAGGTGAACGTCTGTCTCATTTTCCTTTGACCTGGCATTCATTACATTAGACCGCTTTTCTCAACAATCACTGTATTATGACTCCATTTACTGTAAGTGCTGGCTGCCCCCACCCCCAGACACTGTTACTCAACTGGGATTCTGTGAATCGGCTCTTTGTTGAGTGTTTCTCGAGTGTTTTGACAATTTACAGCTGTATATCCCACAATACATTCCCAAGGGTTTGTGTGTGTGTGTGTGTGTGTGTGTGTGTGTGTGTGTGTGTGCGTGTGTGTGTGTGCGTGTGTGTGTGTGCGTGTGTGTATTTGTGTGTGTGTGGTATGCGACACACAGCAAGTCTCAGCAGGGATGTGAACAAACAACATAATTCCAGTCAGTTCTATTATTCTTATTATCAATCCACCTCCACAGTCATCGGAGAGGAAGAGAGCGTGGAGAGAGTGGTATTTCATAATTGTGTTCTGAACACAACATAGTCAAATACGGTAATAGTCAAAGCAGCTGAAATCGATGTCGGGCTCCACTCCAACCAAACTGGTATGAGGAGGTTTCTGAGGAAAAGGCAACACAACATTCTCACCATGAAGTGAGACAGCTGTGTGAATCCACAGCCCAGTCGAAACGTTGTTTTGTTTTACATAGTTTACTTTGTTTTATTGAGGAAACAATGAAAACTCCAAAAAGCTCGCTCACACAACGGAAGAGGGATGCTAAGTCTACCTAGAAAACGACTGTTAACAGACAATGCCTCTCTATTCAGTGCCTTACCTCAAAGTCTACTTTGCTTCTTTCATGTGTCTAGGTCTAGGATATACAACTGAACATAATATGCGACTAGAATACAGAGACAACAGTATCTCCCCTGTGAGATGAGTGTGTGGTTAGTAGAGAGGAGCTGATCTCTTCCCCCTCTGTTCCTAACAGGGTCCACAAGGAGAGTCAGGCCCCGCCGGACAGCAGGGGATCCCAGGCCCACAAGTAAGTATCAGCAACCCCACAGCAGGACTCGTTTTTTTCCTCCCTTTTTCCTCTCTCTCTCCCTCTCTCTCTCTCTCTCTCCCCTCTCTCTATCGCAAACTCCCTCCCTTCCTCTCTCTTACTCTCTGCCCCTCTCTCCCTCTCTCTCCTCTTCCTTCCTCTCTCTTTATCTCCCCTATCCCTCTCTCTCTCTCTCTCTCTCTCCCTTTCTCTCATCTTTTTTCTCATCATACCTTTTTGCCATATCTATGGCACAGCAGGGAGTACTTTGACCTCAGATGGTCACACTCATGTTTTCTTAATCACTCGGATCCTCTTGTGTTTTTCTTTTCCTCTCCCTCCCTCCCTCCCTCCCTCCCTCCCTCCGTCCCTCCCTCCCATCATCCCTCCTTTTCCTTCCCCCGTTCCCCAATTCCTCAAATGTAGGGCACACCGTGGGATGTTCTGTAGCATACTGGGGTTCTTCTGGAAAAGCGAGAGAGTAGAGAGGAATTCCTCAATACTAGCCTGTTACTATCCAACTCTTCCGTCACTTTCAAATGACATACATCTTGTATGAATTTGGTGCAGTTAACTCAATTTCACTGTCCAGCTGACAGCTCATAATGGAGGATAATTGATTTAGGAATTTGTAACACACAACAGGGTAGTCCAACATTTTTATTGGAGGGTCAGAAGTCATGTCTGTTGCCACAGCGAAAATCACACACATGTGGATGGATAGGATAGCATCATGCCACTGGAATAAGGCCTATCCTGATTCATCATATACACATTGAATAATCAACTGTTTTCCATTTAAAGTTCTAATACCTAAGACAAATCCACTTTATCTAGTCAATAACTGTGACAGGGCTCGCTCTGTTAAATGTGCTTTCTGTTTTCTATTATTTTCTAGGGCCTGGTTGGTCCTCAAGGCCCGATTGGACCTCCTGGTGAAAAAGTAAGTCTGAGAGAGAACCCAGCGACCCCCACCCCCCCTACCCTCCTCTGTTGTTTTAGATGGATTTCTGAGTCTGACCCTATAAGTGATTTAACAGATTAATACTGTTGCCTTCCAAGCCATAGGCCTCTACAGGCTCACTGCTGCATACAAAACACACACTCCGACCAGAACCACTCTCTGTACAATCTATGCATCTTACACACTTTATTAAAACATTTTGTTTGTGGTTTTGGTAGGATGCCATTTTTGGAAATACTGTTAGCTTGAAGCGTGATGTGATTTTTAAGCAGTTACAGAGGTTGACATGTGGATCGACCCATCTTTCGAATGATCTCTAACTCTCTCTCTCTCTCTCTCTCTCTCTCTCTCTCCATCCATCCAGGGACCTCATGGCATTCAGGGATTGGGTGGTTTGGGTGGTGCCGATGGTCCTCCTGTGAGTCTTTCATACTTCCTGTTAAGTTAATCACCTGTCTGTCTCTTTTAGGGAGAAGCCCTCAGGTCAACATGCATAAACCTATGGTATCTAAACACAATCTCTCTTCTAGGGTCACCCAGGGAAGGAGGGTCCTCCAGGAGAGAAAGGAGCAGTTGTAAGTCTCGTTTTCATACGTCATATTTGTATTTACCCTTCAATCATACTGGTGACCAACAATGACACCTCATAGAGTGCCAGTAAGAGTACAGTAAGAGCCCCTACTGCCCAGACATAGACTTAATCCAGGGGAGGCTGGTGGAGATAGAAATCAGAGGACAGGTTAATTGTGTAATGCATGGAATGAAATGAAGTGTGATATCAAACAAACATGTTTGATGCCATTCCTCATTCCGTTCCAAGCATAACAATGAGCCCGTCCTCCGATTTCTACCTCCACCAGCCTCCCCTGATGTAATGATATGGTACAACTTCTAGAACTCCTCATGACGAACAGAGGGTTTGTTGAAACGTTGACTAAATGGAGGGCTGGAAATAGAACTATTTGATAGCTTTTAGAGCATTTGTGCAGAGAAATAGGAGAAATAGGAAATAGGAAATGTTAGAATAGGTATAGCATAGCATAGAGTACAGCACAGTGTTTTATTTGTACAGTATAGTATAGTGGATAGTGTACATAGCCTTTATTTATGTAAACCAGCTCCTTTCCCTTCTTGTTTTTTTTGTTTTTTTTCCAAGCACCAGGGGAGCCACACATTTCGTTGTTTGGTACCTGTACTATATCAATGACAATAAAGACCATTCAGTCATTCATTTGACTTGAGGAGTTTTAGGGTGTTTACTCACGTATACTGAAGGTCTGTTGTCTGTGCAAAATCACTATACACATGACTTCTGGTTTCTCTTGTAGGGTCATCCTGGTGGCATGGGAACCCTTGGCTACCCTGGCACTCGCGGTGTGAAGGTAAGCACCCTCTGGGGTCATGACCTTTGAACTCTAGATACACCACTTCTGCTTGAATTCTGTTTGAGATTCTTTTTTCTCTTCACACACACACAGGGTGCTGAGGGCATCCGAGGCCTTAAAGGTGGCAAGGGAGAAAAGGTAAGCAGGAACACACCTCTAAACGTCTCTATCTCTTCTACCTCCTCAACATGGCTGACAGATGTCAGTTTCCAAAATGGCCGCCTCATAGTTGTAATTCCGTTATATTTTAGTACAGCGTTCTGAGGGAGCAGATCGAGTGGAAAAGGCTTTAAATGACTATCAGGCCTGAAAAGGGCTCAGCCCATTGGGTTGTAATGGAGTGTAGCACATTAGGCTGGTATGAGGCTTTTTTTTACTGTGATTTGAGGAGATTGATCTGTTGCCATTGTTTTCCCCGCTCGATGTCTAAATGTTTCAGCTTGTATATCCCCCAGCGTCTCTCGTTAAACTTCCCCTCGGAGTCAGCATCGATTCGAGGAAACTCTGCTGAGCTTAGCACGTATTCCTATAAAGCCTTTTTAGTAGGCCGATTACTTGGGCTGCGCCTTGATGTCAGGGTTGTCCGCTGTTACCGTGATGTTGTGCAAGGCCACATGCTGAATACCAAATGGGAATCAGTTCTATGTCCAAGAAAAGATCTTTGTAATACTACTACTGCTGGATAAGTGGTCAGAGAGTGACTCGTTGGCTAGAGAGACATACCTATGAAGATATCTGACCCCTCATTTTCATACAACATGTAATAAAGACATACATTTATTACGCTCCCAAGCTGCATTCTACTGTCTCACCAGCAGGTGTCAGTTGTCTGGGTAGTCCATCTGTAGTGCAGAGGTAGTGCATCCATCCGTCAGCCCGCTGAGCGCTGTTCACGTTGTGTCCACCAGGGGGCAGCCTTTATCTTCTACAGTGTACAGGAGATGCTTGAATGTCTTCCACCGTTTTCCTCGCACCTTTAGATGCCATTTCACACTGATGATGTCAGATTGTCACTCTGTCTGTCATTACTCTGTCCCAACGTGTCCACTATGTGATGTCCTGGTAGTTTTTGCTTGCTTAGCCATCATTAAAGCTGAATGTCCTTTCTTTTTCAGGGAGAAGATGGTTTCCCAGGGTTCAAAGGCGACATGGGTCTTAAGGGTGACAAGGTGAATGCTCATTTCCAGTAACCTTCCTAAATACAGTATTGACTACAATCACACCCCTCAATAAAGGAAATTAATTGGGGGAAGGAAAAGAAGAAAACCTTTGGAATGAACAGCAATATATTGCAATATATCAATATATAATAGCAGACTTTGGGATGTTGATGGAGTAGGTGTGTCTGATTGTGTTTGTGTGCGTTCGTCTAGGGTGAGAACGGTGTCCTGGGAGTGCGTGGCGAAGATGGACCTGAGGGACCGAAGGGTCGATCAGGCCCCAACGGTGAATCCGGCCCCCTCGGAACAGCTGGAGAGAAGGTACAGTACCGCTGCTTTACTGCTTCACTACCAACCTCAGGAAGTAGCAATAGCAGTAAGTAACAACTGCAACAACCTTGTAGCGATGGTTATTTTATGTTCGGATGATAAACTGTAATATCCCAAGGATTTACAGTGGGCCATTAATAATGAAAAGCAACGGACAGCCGTGGAAACGATGTCAGTGTGACATAAAGCACTGGGGCTTTATGATCAGTTATGTTGTCTTCATGCTATTTTATGACGGCTGCTATGTATTTTTAATGCCTAGCGCTGTGGCGAGAGACACAGAGAAAACTTCATGGTTGTGGTTGTTTTTCTTCCTCGTCGGTGCTTTAGGGTAAACTCGGTGTCCCAGGATTACCTGGTTACCCAGGACGACAAGGCCCTAAGGTAAGGGATCAAAGCTCTGTGTGTGTGTGCGTGCGCGTGCGTGTGTGTGTGTGCGTGCGTACGTGTTTGCACTTCCATGTATTTTCCTCTCTTGCTGAACTCCTCCCCCATCCACCATGGCCCTGACGTGTGGTCTCTGTTACCTGTGAGTCATCTGCTGGCCCAGGTCCTCACCTCTGTCACGTCCAGATCCTGGGGCTCTAGCCCCCTGACCAGAGGATGTGCTGTGACGCCTGTTTCAACCTAGCTCCCGCTCCTCTGTCAGCACAGGCAGCATGGTGAGGGGTCAGGTGAACAGTCAGTCTACAGTAGAGACTGTAGGGCAGGTTATGGTTAGCTTTTTTTTTCTGGGGAAGGGGGAGGGGGGGGGGGGACTTTGTATATGTCTCAGCCTGTTAGTGGATTACATATTACAGAGAGAGAGACAGAGACACAGAGACAGAGACAGAGGAACAGAATGAGGGCAAAAGAAAATCCACTGACCGTAGACCTGCCTCTGTGATGACCAGAGAACCAGGGGAGATGGTCACCGTGCGGAGCACCTTTCGTGGTCGTCTTTCTCTAGTCTTAGTGATGGTCTGTTTCATTTGGCAGTTTGTTTGTATTATTTAAGGCTTGGTCAGTGTTATGTCCAGTTTTATGGAATAATGTCTGTAGAGTTGTTCATTTTATGTTTTTTTTTTTGTTTAATTAAAAATGTAATACATATATACCGGTAATGACTTTCTTGACGTTGCACAGTGGCAGTGTGTTTATGTCAACAGGGTCAATACTAACAATAATGTCAAATATCCTAATGTTGAAAAAGGCGGGGGGGGGGCGGGGGGTTGAGTTCAAGTGAAAGCTGAAGGAGAGAGTGAGAGCCTTTGCTCCGAAGACTCTCCTAACGGCTGTGTTTTGGCTGCTTCGCTCCGGCGGCGCCTGTTAACAGCTTTTCCCTCGGTGTTAATTCCGGGAGCCATTTGCAATTTGCCTCGGCTGTCTTATCTCAGTGGTGCAAGTCAGCCTTGTCCTGGACCAGTGTCTCCTCACCATTCACTTCACTATAAATGTTACTGCAGCAGTGTGAAAAACCAATTAAGCCGCACAGATCCTTCTCCCCGCTGTCTTCACTGTTTCCCTCACGGCCTCTGATGGAATTCAACACCACGTCCAAATTGTTTCCTTGCAAATGTATTTTTCTTGCAAATCATTCACACATTAGTGACAGACAGACACTCTCACAGACAGGCAAACAGAGAGACACACGAATACGGTACGCAACAACACAGACAGTTTGTCAAGCTTTTGCGTCCAAACTGAAACACAACACATTTGTCCAAATGTGTGGGACACTCGGTCCTGACCACTACCTAGCATGTAACCATTCTATATATATTTATTGAAGCATAGAATATGTAACGTTGTTGCTTTATCTCTACTTCCAATGCTGCTTAAAAGGGAGACCATTGGTAAGCTGCTTCAGATTTTTTATCCAACAAGTGCCGATTGTCATTCTGCAGTGCTTCTCGCCAGGCTATTTGTTTGACTGGCACCATAATCACCTAGCTAGGCTGTGATAGCACAACAGCTAAATTGCTGATGTGTATCAAATGGGAGATGGTGTTTTTCTCTGTTTGATTCTGCCTCTTATAATTCATCTTCCTTTATGTTTCCTAACTCTGTGCTACAGTCACAAGCTAGCGTCTCCTGCATTCATCTGTCAGGAGGCTGATTTGAAGTGGCGGAGAATTCCTAAGGGTTTTTTCGCCCCCCAGGCACTGAATACCAAAAAGTTCCTGATAAGTTACATTTAGATGACTTGACGGCTTACGGTATACAACAGTATACATTGACTGACAGCTCTCTATAATGCTCATATTGCATATACAGTAAATGGATGCAGTTTCAGTCGCGTACAGTAGCACAGCACTGCTAAGTTCACCGGGTGATGTTATTCACAGCAATGAAATCGCTGAAGCCTTTTAGCCTTGGCTCCGATGTGTCACAATTTCTTCTCAGTGGGACGTTATTATACTGGAGAGAGACCTGCTGTGCCATCATCTTCATCTCCACTATTCCTCTTTCTAACCATCTTTTTTCCCTTCACAGGGCTCCAACGGCTTCCCTGGGTTCCCCGGATCAAACGGAGAGAAGGGAGCCAGGGTAAGGCATTAAAATAATTCCATACTTTCCTTTGAAAGATATGTATCTCTCACTACAGGATGGCAATTTGGCAGCAATGTCTGAAGCACCACTGTCTCTTAACCTACCGCAAGAATGCTCATCAAAGCACAACAGGAGAGGGAAATGAGTCATGGCATGGGGTATCCATAGTTACGGCAGGGGTTCTCAAGCTAGTATGTAGGGGTCGAGTAGTAGAGAGGTGTTTGGTGAGGAGGAGGGAAGGAGGGGTGGAAGGGGAAGGCGGGGTGAGGGTTAGCGAGACAAGCTGTTATCCTCCCTTGCACACAAACAGTGAAATGTGTTGACACCTCAGGACCCACGACGCTAGAATTGACAGGTAGTTCAAACTGTCAAGTGCCTCTGGGTGAATACTTACTGTGGTGATTTGATTATTTATTTTCGCAAAAGATGTTCCGGATGATTCTTTTTCTTTTTCAGCCAAGAGTCAGAGTCCCGAAGTGCAGGTGTTTCTGCTCTGATAGATAGCTTTGATGTTTTCAGACTAAACTTCTGGGTGAAGAAGAGAAAATAGGAAAGAAAGTGTAATAGTTTGCCAGAAATTAGATTAGATTAGAATTGTTTCAACTTTAATGTCATTGCAGAGTGTAAGTACCAGACAACGAAATGCAGTTTAGAATCTAACCAGTGTGCAAATAGTGATAAAAAAAAACCCAGGTATATACAGTTATGAGCTATGTACAGTTAAGGTAGCTTATGTACAATATGTAATGTACAGATGTATAAAAGAGGCTATATGCAAGAGGTATGTGCAATGTACAAAAATACAGTATGTGCAAAGGCTAAATTGGATTGTTCATAGTGTCCAGGTGGGGAAGGAGATATGAGAGTCATTGTGCCACAGGTTGGGGGGGGGGGGGGTTGTTCAGCGGCGTGTGTGGAGGGGGAGATTGAGTGACAGCTCTATGAAATAAGCTGTTCTGTAGCCTGCTGGAGGATCCTGTACTTCCTGAGTCTCTTAGATGGTAGGGGATCAAACAGAAAGGTGCTTCTTTCAATGATGAATCATTGTATTTCCAGATTGATTGATTGATTGATTGTTTGATTGTGTGCTGTATAAAGACCTTGGTTGTTTTTGTCTTCCAGGGTCTTGCTGGTAAATCAGGCCCGAGAGGACAACGTGGCCCAACGGTAGGGCAATCATCCGTCTGTGATCTTCACTCACAACCTTCTGCTTCTCCAAGTTTAGGCTTTTCATTCTTTGAAATGCTTTCTGTAAATAATTCTACTTTGCTTGTGTGTGTGTGTGTGTGTGTGTGTGTGTGTGTGCTTGTGTGTGTGCTTGTGTGTGTGTGTGTGTGTGTGTGTGTGTGCGCGTGCTTCTGTGTGGTGTTCTATCTAGGGTCCACGCGGTGGTCGTGGTGCCAGAGGACCAACAGGGAAACCAGGTGCCAAGGTTAGTTCATGTTCCAAATGTTTGGACCAGAGGAGGCCGTCGGAGGTAGAAATCGGAGGACGGGCTCATTGAAATGCATGGCATGGAACGAGGAACTGTACGAGCCGTCGTCCTCCGATTATATTGTATAGTATTGTTCTTCTTGTAAAGCACTGAGACATTATTGTCTATGTAAAAAAGCACTATGCAAATACATTGAACGCCTCCTCTGTCTCTGATCTGTTTCTCCGGTGTGTTTACAGGGTACATCAGGCAATGACGGACCCCCCGGTGGTCCCGGAGAGAGAGTGAGTCGACAGTAGCTACACATCTCTAGCCTCTTTAAGGAGCTGTATAAAGGTGTGTGTGCGGATTATGGTTGGAGATTCCCAATGCTCACGTCTTCTTCTCCTTTTGACCTCAGGGACCTAGTGGACCTCAGGGGCCAGTGGGCTTCCCTGGACCTAAAGGACCCAATGTAAGTACTGTTTTTATCGCTCAAAACATGCTTTTAAAAAAAACAAAACATGGTTGATTAAAGCAACTTGATGTCTTGACATAATGAGGACCACTATGACATGTACCTTCATATCCTTCATTTTAGACAGTTGTGTCCATGTTTAAAACTATTATGAAAATATGATTTATTGTTTGTTTATTAGTTTATTTGACAGGGACAATGCGCAATACATATATTGCGCCAGATATACGGTAGCTCAGAGCTATATTTTCATCTGTAGTCCCTGGGGGAAGGGTAACAAAGTATTCAATTAAATATGAAGAGTTGGACAGTCCATTGTATCAACCAGCTATGCTATAGTGCTCTACTGTATGTATGTGGTCACTATTGTCATTAAAATGCTATCTCTTCACCTGCAGGGACCACCTGGGAAAGATGGACTGCCTGGTCATCCTGGACAGAGAGGGGAGACGGTAGGTGACGGTTGTGTGTTGCTGTCATGAGTTAGGCGAGAGCCAACGAGGCAAGAGCTACCATCTGGGCGTTGATGATTACTAGTCACACAAATAGAGGGCGCAGGAAGAGCAGAGAGCACGAATACATATTCGTTAACACTATCAAGGAACACTGCAAAAACAAATGGAATGGTTAGATTACTGTTACTGTTCATGTGTTAAACTAAAAGTAATGTGCTCTGTATGTGCTCTCTTCTCCAGGGTTTCCAAGGAAAGACCGGACCCCCTGGACCTGGAGGTGTTGTAGGCCCTCAGGTACACATAACAGTTTATTAGGAAACGAGAAAAATGACCTCCAGCTCGGTGTTATGATATGATATTATGAGATCAGGGTTGCCTGATGCTCAGATTACGATATACTGTACCGACTGACTCTAAACCAGACTCTGTTGTCCCTGACAGGGCCCGACTGGAGAGACAGGGCCCATCGGAGAGAGAGGACATCCAGGTTCCCCTGGTCCCCCTGGCGAGCAAGGTCTTCCTGGAGCTGCCGGGAAAGAGGGCGGAAAGGTAAAATCAACCCCCCCCCCACCCCCCTTACTCTGACAGTGGTATTGCCTGACCAAACCACACTGCCAGATCACAAAAATAGCATCTGTAGTACCTGGGGGGGAAACTCACTCAAGCCGGTCAATCCTTTGTCTGTCCACACAACTACCAGTACAGGAAAAACAGCGACGGTTGTCGTTGAAAATGTATTGAATGCAAATGTAAATGGATTAAGCTTACGCGCCAACACTTGATAACGGCCATGCACACAAGGTACGGCGCAGCTTGCGTTCAATTAATTCGAAATCTGGGCGCTGCTCACGTTGCCTCAAACCTCGGCTCACAATGGCATTCAGGAAACAGTTGGTTAGGAAGTGCAGCAGGAGTCCTCCATTGAATAACAATGGCTCGCCCTGCACAATGCCACTCTTGCCCTTGTCATGTTAATGCCTCTTTATGATCGATGTTATTGTAGTAAGACATTTATTCGAAGGCAACATGTGGTTTTCCCCGGGCTCTTAGAAAAAAACATTTAGCTGTACATTAAATGTACCTCGTAAAGTGACTGAACGAAGTGGACACCCTGCTGTGTTAGAGGAGGTGAAAGACTCTTAAAGAGAGGCTCAATACAGAGAGAGAGGGCATATGGAGGCCGAAGGTGACTCCAAATTCTATTTCAGCAAAGGAGAGCAAACAAATGTGACACGTCTGGTTAAAAGGTCTGCATGTCGGCAATTCTCAAGTCGCGCAAATGACCAAAAAGAAGTAAATAATATGTTTTCAGTTTTTTTGCATATTACAAAAGTTGAAGTGTTGAAGAGCCCACTCGATATAACAAACAATAATTTTAGCATCACTAAATACTTTACACTATAATATAAGTGTTGTGATGTGCTAAACATGCAGTTAGATATTCCTTTTTAGCCGCTAGCTATTAGCAGCTGTTTTGCGTGAGTTTTGAATCAGAGCGATATTCTCTGGTATTTGGTTTGAGGTGTACCAAAATTCTAATGAGCATAAACAAGCTTCAACTATTTTCAGTTGGATGACGCATCATTTGAAAGCTTACAATCTGCACTTTCATAATCAGAAAAAAAAACTGAAAAATGACCTTGCCCTGCTTGAGGACTTTTTCACCAGACCATGTCACAGATGCCAGTCCTCTTGACGTGATTGGCTCTGCCCAGCAATCTCACATGCACCCCTGAGTCATTTCGTCAAGTGAGATGGAAGCTCTCCAATAGTCTAGTCAAACACTAAACACTATTACTTGAACTCCCATTTGGATTGTAAGTGTTTATTGAAAAACGTTCTAGAACTCGCCAATGACACAGCTTAATTCTTTCTAGAACGCCAAAGATCCTTCATACCCTAATCAGCCGTTTGCTTTTGCTCATGAAGACGCACTGTAGAAAAGGATGCCATGTGCTTATTATATATAATATTATTATTATTATTATAATTATTATTATACATATACACATACCGTACTAAAATTAATACAACTTCACACACTTACTCCAGGTCATCGTTTATGTTTTATTTTGCTTTGCTATCACCTTCTTTTCTTCATCTCACGCTGTGTTTGTCTCACCTTTCAGGGTGACCCAGGACCCATGGGCACATCTGGAAAGGTCGGCCCCGCCGGTCTAAGGGGCTTCGCAGGACAGAGAGGTCTTCCTGGGGCTTCGGTGAGTCCCAGCTCCCCGTGCCACTACCACACAAACACCCTGCAAAGTTAAACACCGCTCCCAACCTCCCTTACCAGTCAAACTTCCTGCTGTTCAACCAAATGCTCGCCTTGGCACCGGGCCTCGTTGGAAAGCCTGAGGTCTCCACCTAGTTGGAGCAGAGAGGGTGTGAGGACATACAGGCCACCGTATTCACATCGGCTTCACCGTCATGTATCGCCTAATTACTGTTGTGCAATCAGGTGTGGCCTTAGTGATGGATTGTCATTGAGAATTGGACCGAAAACGATTTGGATCGCTTTTGAGAAAGAACAGTCACATTTTGGTCATTTTGGTTTTTGGAACAGTTATCGCTCACTTTTCAAGCCATGACCTTTACATAAGTGCATTTAAAGGCTTTAAACAACAGGATGCATGGCTCTATACAGTATTGACCTTGCTATGTGGTATTGTGGATCCAGACTCACTATAAAAGTGAGTGAAGGTAGGTGTGGGTGATAGGTCACAGAGACAGATTGGACTGGTCTACTTGTTTGATTGTGGTTGAACCCTGTTTCATGGCTGGCCATTAAAGCACCGCCCAACACCACCGAGACTTATTACCACTGTTATGTGTTTGCCCCGTGAGTGGAAGGGGATGACCTTCCCTACACACACACACAGACACACACAGACACACACACACTCACACACACACACACACACACACACACACACACACACACACTCACACACCCACACACACCCACACACACACACACACTCACACACACACACACACACACACTCACACACACACACACACACACACACACACACACTCACACACACACACACACACACACACACACACACACACACACACACAGCTCCTCCTCCGTCTATAGTGAGAGACACAGGAGTGATATATGAGCCAATAAATAACTTTTTTGTACCCAGCGAGTGGGATACTTCCAGGTTTCTAATACACTGTGGTAAAATGTGGAGCGGGAGAGATGAGGGCTCGTGGAAGGCTTTTGGCAGTTTAAGGACCCCTTGGCTCTGTCTGGGCTCAGTGTATGCCTGTAAATTAGTCATTATAATGAAAAACCTTTACTGCCTCTGGCGAGCAGCATTTACCATATGCCATCTTTGCTTCTGGTGTTATGATTCATCGCCACCGTCATAACGGAACGGACTGAGAGAGATGGCAGGAACCAGGACATAGATGGATTCCGTGGAAGCATCTGGGCAGCAGTCATTTGATTCACGTTTAGACAGTGTGATTAATAACGGTGAATAATTCAGGAAGTTAGTGTAAGATTAACACCCCGTGCTGCTGCAACCTGTCTGTTATTCATAAGCTTATATGGTTCCTATTCAACCAGGAAACACACACTCATGCATGCATGTACTGTACAGCCACTCACGCACGTACACTCATTCGCTCACTCATTCACTCTCTCTCTCTCTCTCTCTCTCTCTCTCTCTCTCTCTCTCTCTCTCTCTCTCTCTCTCTGTCTCACACACACACAAACACACAGAATTAAGAGCCCATTTGATAGCTGTGATTACTGCGCCTTGATGGCATTGTGCCGCCTGGGCAGTGAGCTCAATGTAAACCTCCTCTCCTCTTGTCGTTTCAGGGTCCAGGTGGCTTAAAGGGAGGAGAAGGTCCACAGGGTCCCCCCGGCCCCCTCGTAAGTATTCTGTTTCTATGGTTACCCCGCCTTACGTGCCACAGGGGTCGTGTTGAAAACTATTTTCTTCTCTTTTTCGGAGACCAAAGAAGCACATGAAAAAGCTCTGGAGGGGAACTTAAGCAGGTGGTGGTCCATAATGATGGGTGATTATTCTCGATAGGCAGGGGGCACGATCTAGACTCAGTCTTGGTCCATTAAAGGGGATGTGTTCACAGTTTACACCCATTGTACAGTACATCTTTCACACCCCCCCCGCCCCCCCCCAAAAAGTAGCTGGATTTTACATGGACTGTGCATGTCCCCCAGCGATGGCTGCAGAGACAACAACACCGTAGCCACAGTAACTATAGATCTCTTTCTGTTTTGAATGACAGCTTTGGGCCTTTTATTCAGACGATAAACATTGCCTCCCCGTAATTGTCCACAGGGATAGAACAACGCTAGGAGGGGGTGCGTAGCATGCATAATAGAGAGATGGGGGGGGGGGCGATCCATCCCGCTGTAATTCGCTCCGGCTCTGTGAAATGAGAGTGAGAATGCTTGGCTGGGAGGTGGGTAATCGCTGAGACACGTGAGAGACAGTTGTGTGTGTCAGAGAAATCCTTTTTTTGAAAAAGATGCTGTGACTCAGTACAGTACCCACGCACACCAGTTTTCCAATACTTTGAGTCGGCGTTGTGCCTGTCGAGCAGCGTGTGTGTGTGTGTGTGTGTGTGTGTGTGTGTGTGTGTGTTGTATTTAGCCAGATGCTTAGTCAGAAAGCCGAGAGAGAGGGTACGCGTGTGCGTGCGTGCGTGTGCGTGCGTGTTTACGTGCGTATGTTGTTTAGGCAGAGACCGGCTGACAGTTTCGGCCTGTGAGTCACAAAGGATGCCTGCCATTAGAAGAGCCGGGCCTCAGGTGGCCTCTCAAATGTGTCGCTGAATCACAGTGTGTGTGTGTGTGTGTGTGTGTGTGTGTGTGTGTGTGTGTGTGTGTGTGCGTGTGTGCTGTTTTTCTTCTGTTTATGAGGTACAGTAAATACTTGTGAGGCTGGTCAGGACTTGACAGCACTTACTAAGATGATCCACTGCTACTGTTCTTTTAACAGTAGCTTATGTGCTCCAGTTAACCTAATTTTCTGCAGCCTTATTGTGGGATAATGCACCAGGCTTCAATTAGTCCTGTAATTGTCAATGCTCTTAGTTTTGCCTGAGTCAACCACTGAATACAGACCTAGAGCATCTGAGTGCAGTCTATTTTGTGGTAAAACATTCAATAGCTAAGAGAATTCCTGAATATATCGATGAAGTGTGGGTTTTGTTAGCTTCAAGCAGTCTATTTAAGTCCTAAGGAGCCTGGTATTTCCATGGATGTAGTTCAAAATAAAAAAATAAAAAAAACACCTCAGGTGTTCTGAGAGTGACTCAGTTTGATGATGTCCTGCGTTGTCATGTCACAGGGTTCTCCTGGTGAGCGCGGTGCCGCCGGTCCTGGTGGTCCCATCGGTCTAACTGGACGCAACGGCCCTCAGGGACCCCCTGGCCCAGCTGGAGAGAAGGGAGGCCCGGTGAGTACTCCCACTGTTTACCTGGAACACACCTGAGTGCTCCCACACCTCACCTTAGCACACCTCTACTGAGTACTCACACACTTCACCTGTATACATACATGCATCTACCGAGTACTTCACCTAACTTGACATCTGAGCACTCAGACACTTCATCTAAGTCCACATTTGAGTACACTCACAACCTGACAAATAGAGGCCGATTTGAGTAACCACGTACAGTATATTGTATAGGCTGGTTATTGACTGTTCTTATCTCCCATATGATCTGACCAGGGTGAGAAAGGTCCCATGGGACCTGCTGGTCGTGACGGCATCCAAGGTCCAGTTGGTCTTCCTGGTCCTGCTGGCCCCCAGGGTCCACCTGGAGAGGACGGTGACAAGGTAACCATACAGAATATGTCATTACCTCCGAACAGTAACTCAGTAACACTCACCAGACCCAAACAAACATGTAAGAGTATAGTGTGTAGTAGTAGTAGTATAGTATATAGAAGTATAGTGCAGCACACACAGTACACCAGACTGTATCACCTACTGTATAGTACACACATGAGCCAACACAATGCACGAACGCTGTCATTAGTTAGTATATTATGTTAGCCCCAGGCAAACAAAGTGGATGTCTGCAGCTAATGCACTGCGCAATGAATTAGAATCTGTGGAAGTTGTGGCATCAGACATTTCCAATCCCTGTCACGTCCGGATCACGTCACTCTGTCAATATGATGCCATTGAGAGGGCAGAGCGCCAAGTAATCAATTAATTGCAAACACCAACCCCCAAGGTCTTGGTTGGCAATCAAATTAAAGTCTCTTGAATAATATTTACCACCCAATCCGTGGCAAAGGTGACATTTGAAAATATTGGACTTTACTTTTACGAAACAGAGGAGAGAGAAGTGTGTGAGGTTGGGGTGAGAGAGTGTGACCTGTGTCTGTGATGTTTTACAGGGAGAAGTCGGTGAGCCCGGTCAGAAGGGAAGCAAAGCAGACAAGGGTGAACAAGTAAGTCTCTGTGTTTTATTTCTGTATGTTTATTTCTCTTTGATGTGGTAATATTTTACCCTAAGACATGGGTGAACTTTAAATGACTTCCTCTGTAGGGGAATGTTTATTAAGAACAATATTCGATACCCTGGATACTACTCTGACCACTGATCCCGTTTTTAATAATATCTTTACTGCTTTTTTTTGTCAGACTCTCCTCTCGCTCCACACACAAGTAAGAGCACAGAACATCTGTTGCTGTGTTAATTGTGTCCCTCTGTTCTTGCTGTAGGGTCCTCCCGGTCCAATCGGTCTTCAAGGTGTGCTCGGAGCTCCTGGTCCAGCGGTAACTACCCCCCCCACCCCCCACCTCTCACCTATCACCTCCCCTTTTCAAAGTTGAATGAAAGTTCTCCAAAACTCCTCTATTTCACCATTTTACCTGAACAAAAGGAATAATATCCATTGATGAAACTCGGGACCACAATACAGAATGAGGAATGGTATCGAACACTTGTGTGTGATACCATTCCTAATTCCATTCCATGTGTTACAACGAGCCTGTACTCCGATTTCTCCCTCCACTGGCCTCCACTGCACACACAGTACCTCAGCATCACCCTACTCCTCTATGCACTGTACATCCTCAACCAGAGAGCATTTTCATGGCTCAATGCTTGAAGTTATCAGTACTGTAATAATGCTCTAGCCTGCCTACAGTACTCTACCATCTCCAGGTCTCTGTAGGCCCCCCCCCCGCGCCCCCATTTTCTCTTGAAGGCAACCAAAATGTCCCCAAGCACAACCCTACTACCCCCCGCCCCCCCCTCAACGCTCTTCCAAGTGTTGGCAGGGGCCTGCTGTGCATTTGAACTGAAAGTGCCTGTTTGTCAGCACTTAAGTCTGCCTCCCCTACAGCTAGCCGCCGCCCCCGCACTTCTCCTCAGCCCTGGTCCTCTGCTGCTCAGAGATTCTGTCAGCATATTTCACCTTCTCACTTTCTACATCAGCTCTATAGATAAAATACCCCCCTCAGGGGGTTTTGGCACTGTAAGGCTAATTCCTGTGGTCCAGTTGTTTTGGTACTGTATGTACTGCGTGTGTCACCTCTGACCTGTGTGATGTCACTGTGACCTCTCCCATACAGGGAAGTGATGGTGAGTCAGGACCCAGGGGACAGCAGGGGATGTTCGGCCAGAAGGGAGACGAGGGATCCAGAGGTTTCCCAGGTCTGCCAGGACCCATCGGACTGCAGGTAAGAAGACTTCAGTGTCTCATGCACAGACGACAAAACACAAACATGCGCACACAAACACACACACACACACGCACCACACACACACACTCACACACACACACATATACACACACGCACCACACACACACGCGCAACCACACACACACACACACACACACACACACACACACGCAACCACACACACACACACACACACACGCAACCACACACACACACACACACACACACACACACACGCGCAACCACACACACACACACACACACACACCCACACCCACACACACACACGCACCACACACACACGCACACAAACACACCCACACACACGCACCACTCACACACACACACTCACACACACACACACATACACACACACACGCACCACACACACACGCGCAACCACACACACACATACACACACACACACCCAAACACACACACCGACCATGTTTGACACTGAATGATGGAACGAGTTCTCCTTTTTATACGGATGTGATACATTAACACCCCCAAAATAACGCAGAGCATTTCATCTTCCCCGTCTCCTTCGGATTAAAGCGGAAACCGAAAACATTCGTGCCTTTCCTATTGATGAAACCCCCTACACAGCCTTGGTTGTAGCCTCTGGGCCAGGCATGTTTTTCTCCCTCAAGCTCCCCCGCCCGCCCGCCCCTCCCGTACGTAACGCACTCGCGCCGCTGAAAAATCCATCTCCATCGCTCGCTGGCATTTTTCCTGCACACTAATGGTAGGAAGCCCTCCATTGGTTTCCAGTCACACTTCATCATCATCATACAGTCGTTTGTGCCCCCGCGGCGTTCCCAGACCTAACTAAGAACACATCTGCCGTGGCAGCCAGCGCAGAGCTGCCTGCTTGTCAGAGTTATGTCCCCCGGGCAACAACTAGCGGATCTGGTGGCTGATTAAGGTCCACAATAGGGAGGTGTGAGGTACTCAGTCCTATAACGTACGAGCCGGGTTTTTGCATACGCTGTCAATCTTGTTATCCCACATGCCCCTTACGGAGGTAATAATAACAAGGGTGTGTTTCCCCCTGGGTAACGAGCATCCATACTGTAGGGTTAGAGAACGTCAGGGGTATGATGATGACCCTCACTCATCGTAGCTTAGTATTCCATACTCAGGCATATTCTATTGCCTGTTTTATAGGCCCGTGAGTAGAACATCATATTAAAGAAGCACTTTAGAGTGTCTGCCTCTCCAGTACAGAGAGGGCTATTGAAGTTTAACCACTGAGCCGATATTGATGACAATGACAGAAACATATCTCTCTTTTAGCGTTACTTGATGTCAATTATCCAAAGGCGTACTAAGGATGAGATTAGAAAGAGGGCCATGCTGATCAATGGGGCCAGATAGCGTTGTCACTGTATTTAGCACGATTGACTTTTAATTGGGAATAATGCATTCCATCTGTAGCTGTTTTAATTCTGTTTGGCTAAGCTGCCCTTGGATAGATGGCACCAGCCACCATGAGCTCAGCTTTTCACTGCAATTATCTGTAGCATTAATGATTTTTGACTGAGGGGAAATTGATTGAGGGCTGATTTGAAAGCCCTACAAAGTTTTGAAATGTGTTTGCTGTTGAATATTGGCATTCTTAGCCAGTCTGGCAGCGGCATCCGATGAGGATTTTTGAGGGATAGAGTAAATATCAGAAAGGATTATGCTTTGAACGTCTTTATATTTCATGTGTCGTAAAGGAAATGTAGGGAAATGCCAACACATAAGTAAACATTTATCAATTCGGCCTGAACTAATGGATTTTGCTGAAATGCCAAGAAGGATGTCTCAGAGTGTGCATGTGTGTGAGTGTGCGTGTGTGTGTGTGTGTGTGTGTGTGTGTGTGTGTGTGTGTGTGTGTGTGTGTGTCTGTGTGTGTGTATGGTGTGTGTGTACTGTTGTTCACTTGAATCTTCACTCCATATATATATATATAATTCCAGTCTACTTGCATAGAGCAGTTGAATATCAAACACATAATATTAAAGTCAGTTTATAAAGTTTTCTTCATATCCGTACATTAATTCGATGTTTGATTTATGTCTCCCCGTCATACACCTATATTACTCTGAAAAGAGGTTTCCGTGACTGTGTTTTTATAAATTAGCCTAAGCAGACATCAATCAAACCAAACAGCCTAAAAGTGCTCACATACTGTAGCAGAGCAATGACTGATATTCCTGTCACTCTACTTTTACACTAACGTATTATTAAAGATGAATTCCGCCCACCAATCGATTAAGCCCATTTCCTCCATCAAGTGCAGCTAAAAAAAACGAAATAACAAAAATCCAGGTTGATATCAAACAGCGAGTCAGCCAGACATCTCTTACTGTTTCATTGTCAGTCGGGCTAGACAGAAACACACCCATTATACAAAAGCATTAGCATGATTTCGGGCCATCCACAATAACAACTCACAAAACCAAATAGTCTGCTCCGACTGTGATCCTTCCTTTATTTCCTGTATTGAGGGATGGCGCTCACACCTCGTAATTAAGATTGCCTGATTACGCATGGGCCTCCTGTAGCCCCCTAATTACCAAGGTGTTCGTTTTGACTAATTGTGTGTTTACTCAGAAGGATTAGGATGTGTTAATGTATTCTGCTCCGCGTTACTTTCAGAGCTCCGCCATCCATCTATCAGCATGCATTCTAAATGAGCATTTTCAAAAAAAAATTGCTACTGCATGCTAAATTATGTCATGAAATATGAATTCAGACTTATTGGCATGTCGTTCGAACAGTTCGATGGTAAATGTTGAATAGTGTGTGGTTATAGTGTGTGGTTTCATCATGAACTTTAAGTTTTTAAGTTTTCATAACTTTGAGGGAACAGCTCTCATATCCGTTTTCGGTGAAGATCGTCTCTTATAATTATGCAGATCCGGGTTGTTGAGGAACACTAACGAGCTCCTCTCCTCTCTCAGGGTTTACCAGGCCCACCAGGGGAGAAGGGGGAGAACGGTGACGTTGGCCCAATGGTAAGTCAACACCCTTCTTCTACCGTTAACGTTAACATCCCCCCATACCTTTCATTGATACCTTTTAATTCCATCTCGAAGACGTTCAAGATGTTCTCGCCCACCGTCTACACACCTACAGTATTGAGTTGTAACTCTTGGTCCGACTCCTCCTCTCTGCTCTGTTGACAGGGTCCACCCGGCCCCCCAGGCCCCAGGGGTCCTCAGGGATCTAGCGGAGCTGACGTAAGTGTGGTTCGAATGTTTGTTCGTTTTGTTTAATCTATAATATGTCCATATTTATAACACGTGTGTACTGTACCATGACATGTGTTGGTACCGTAGTTGAAAGTAGGAGTTTAACAACGGCGGTGTTGTGTCTCTTCGACAGGGTGCACAAGGACCTCCCGGTGGTGTAGGTGCCATGGGAGGAAACGGAGAGAAGGTATGAATTAAACATGTCTAGAGGCCGGTTTACCCATTAGACTGAAGAATGGGTATCGTGAAAGCAATAGTTCCTGGTCACACCATGTTAATCCATGTTCTAATTGTGATTTTACAGGGTGAGAGTGGTGAAGCAGGCAACCCAGGACCACCAGGAGAGTCCGGTACCGGAGTAAGTAGCATGTTAGACATAGAAATTCAGATTCTTGATTCTCCTATCGCTAGGGAATTCAGTTGTAGCAGTTTATAAAACAACAGAAGACACGATAATATTAGGAACAGATAAATATGGAAAAAAATAGATATGAAGTCTGTTGCGGTGTGAATTTCCAAGTATAGGCCTACAGTGTTTTCGTTCAAAAATCAATCAAAAATAAATAAATGAGTAAATATCTTTGAGTTCTGCTAATTGAGCCTTGCTCGTTATTCGTCTGAGTAGCACTAGGGAAGTCTACCCCTCCCTGTCCCCCCCTCCCTGTCCCCCTACTCCCTGTCCCCCTACTCCCTGTCCCCCCCTCCCTGTCCCCCCCTCCCTGTCCCCCCCTCCCTGTCCCCCCCCCTCCCTGTCCCCTCCCTCCCTGTCCCCCCCTCCCTGTCCCCCCTCCCTGTCCCCCCCTCCCTGTCCCCCCCTCCCTGTCCCCCCCTCCCTGTCCCCCCTCCCTGTCCCCCCTCCCTGTCCCCCCCTCCCTGTCCCCCCCTCCCTGTCCCCCCCTCCCTGTCCCCCCCTCCCTGTCCCCCCCTCCCTGTCCCCCCCCTCCCTGTCCCCCCCTCCCTGTCCCCCCCTCCCTGTCCCCCCCTCCCTGTCCCCCCCTCCCTGTCCCCCCCTCCCTGTCCCCCCCTCCCTGTCCCCCCCTCCCTGTCCCCCCCTCCCTGTCCCCCCCCTCCCTGTCCCCCCCTCCCTGTCCCCCCCTCCCTGTCCCCCCCCTCCCTGTCCCCCCCTCCCTGTCCCCCCCTCCCTGTCCCCCCCTCACTGTCCCCCCCCTCCCTGTCCCCCCCTCCCTGTCGCCCCCCTCCCTGTCATCGTTGTTCACAGACCAGTCTGGAACCAGGGGGCTTTTTAACAGTTAATGAGCGCTCCCTTTTTAACAGCTAATGAGCGCTGCCATATTTGAACAGTTACACTGTGGAACTATTAATCACCTCAACAGGGTTCCCTTTCAGGAGGAGACGGCTCAATATCCTATTAGCTCATTTTGACATTGACGATGCTTTGTTATTTGACAAAATAACAGACTGCTTCACTCTCCTCCGATATTCAATTCACTCTCCTCCGATATGAAAAAACGTAGGATCAGTATTCCCTGCGTTAGCTTCCCAAGTTCCCGAGCCCACTTATCTCATGTCGAAGCTGTGTCATCGATCCCTGACTATGCTAACACTGTGGCTATGCTAACACTGTGCTTCATGGCTGTCCCTCCTGCACACCTGTTATGGTTAGCCTGCCACAGTCCTGAGTAGGAACTCTTCTCCCCAGGCCTGCGTCCATCAGGTCGTATCGACAGGGCTGTCTGCTCCGCCGTATCCGTTCACGGTGACAGATAGGGCCACTGTGGCACACCACGGACGTTCTCAGAGGTGCCTCTTTGGCATCGACTGAAAAACAGGTCTGCTGTAATGAGCCAGTTAATGACCTGAGTAGATAGTGATTATTCTCCACCTGTGTTTCTGGTCTACAGCCAGACGTATTCGATTCCCTCCCCATACTGTAGGAGGTATTAAACGCACGTCGATGCTAATGATGTAGGTGAGCGAGTGAGGCTCACTGTATGTTTTCCTGTTTCGAGAAGGAGCGATCGCATACTGTAGTATTCATCATTCGTCAACCTATTGCCTCTGTTCAGGGTCCCAGAGGAGATTTTGGTGAGAAGGGAGAGTCAGGCCCACCTGGAGCTGCTGGACCCGCCGGCGCCCGCGGACCCCCCGGAGACGACGGCCCCAAGGGAAACCCTGTATGTCACCATCCCCCCATGGTCCTATACAGTGGATAAATGATGCTGTTGTTGGTGGTGCTGTCACTTGTCACTAGGATTCTGTCGTAGTATCTGACCAGATCAATTCTTCTCTCTGCCACTCCGCAGGGCCCTGTTGGTTTCCCCGGAGACCCTGGTCCCCCTGGCGAGGCCGGTGTCGGTGTAAGTACTACAAAGAGATCGTGTAGCTCCACATAGATATGCTGCGCTGCACCTCTCAGGCAATATTAGCTTGTATAATTGATGGACGTGTAATAGCAAATCATGATCAGTGCCAATCAGCAGAACAGCTTAAGCTGAGGTTGGTTTTCTATACCAAAACTCAGAATGTTCCAGAGTCGTGTATTAGATGAGCATGCGGTGGTCACCGTGCTAACAGAGTGGTGTATTAGATGAGCATGCTGTGGTCACCGTGCTAATCTGTGTGTTGTGTTCCCCCAGGGTCTGGATGGCTTGGCAGGAGACAAAGGAGACGACGGAGACGCCGGTCAGCCGGTGAGTCCACTGACATCCACATCTCCTGAACGCATGAAACGTCTCGTGTAAACACAGACTGTAAATGTCACCAATAATGTCTCCACTAGCAAGCCTGCATTGGACACTCAGCCTCAAAGGGCACCTGCAGCGCTTTTGATAGTCATTATTTATCCATGTATATGCTCGGGCATGAACAAGAGAATGAAGTGCTGCCGAGCTCAGCGAGGTGTTTGGTCTGACTGATCTCTCCGCTGTTTTAGGGCCCAGCCGGGCCATCTGGAGAGGCTGGCGTACCTGGACCCCCCGGCAAGAGGGTGAGTACCGAGCGGAAATCACATCGGACAGGATGGCGTTGATCAGCGGTGAAAGGGATAAAACCCACATCGAATATGCCCTATAAAATGAGGCATGGTTAGCTAATGACTGCCATTACTCCAGTCAAAGCATTCACTGAATCAACACTCTAAATACAAAAGGAAACTAATTTCCTTCGACTGTCCGAAGCTAGCATTTAAAGAGTTTTTTTTTAATAGAATATTGACCTACTGTAAGTTTGACTGACGGCAATGTAGAATTGGTGGGATAGGCTCTAAAGTAGGGAAATTAAGTTGTCAGGTTTAGGTCTGGCACCAAAAGCCAGAATTCTTGTCACATCAGACCTTGTCGAGATGAGATTATTTTGCTTTAGCAACATTGCATTTTTATGACCCTCCCCATTTAAAGCCATAATGTTTTATGAGCAATAAAGTGCTGAACTAATGCAGTCAAGTGAAAGGCTGGCACATTCTGACAGGAGTACACTTTTTTCAAAGGTATTTTTTCAATTCAATTCAAAGTCAATTTCAACCTGTTTTCGTGTACTTTTGTTTGGGTTTCTTGTTACGAAGTTGCCGGGTCTACCCTTACTTGTAAAAGTCTCATTTAATTTCCTCTCATGATTCTGACTCAAGGTCACAGCTATTAAATATGTATGGAGGAAAGCAAGTTTAAAAGCCAGTCTTTCCTTTCCCTACATGTTGATACATAGTTATTGATGCCGTAAATATTGAACCTCAGCATGTCAGCAACTCCAGAGGGTAATAAGTGCTTTAGCTATATTATACAGACTTTTAGCCTCTAGCTTTGAATGCCCCAATGTGTCAGCCTTATTCAAAATCGTTTCGATTTCATTCTGTGCCCTGAACTTAAAATGCAGGTGTTTATGGGTTGTTGATGCGTTTCAGGGAAGGGTTTTGCTAGGTAAGCAATTTGTTTTCGGCTGAATTCAGGAATTCCTAGATACCATGCTGGTGACACAGGCTACTGGGCAAATTAAAACATATTTCTAAGAGTGCCTATTCATGGATTTTGTTGATGTTGCATTTTTGTTTTTTATCCTACAATTCTCACTACTGTTTTTCAAATGAGTCTTTTTCCCTGAGTGTATCCCAATTACGTTGACTCAGGACCGTTGGCCATTGAAGCATGGGGATGCTTGCCATTCTAAAAACGACACACACAAACACTACACACATGCACTTAACTCACATCTACAGTACGCCTAGTCTCTTTAGTTCGCTCCGTTACATTACGCTCTCCAATGCCAAAATGGCAACTGGCTTCTAAGACTTTGGCCAGAGGCAGTTGTTTCTTTTCTTTTCTTTTCTTTTGCTTATAGATGCTTTTAGCTACAGTTCCTGTGTGTGTGTGGTGTGTGTGTGTGTGTGTGTGTGTGTGTGTGTGTGTGTGTGTGTGTGTGTGTGTGTGCGTTTATCCGTGTGACTGTGTGTGTGTGTGCGTGTGTGTGTGTGTGTGCGTGTGTGCGTGTGCGTGTGTGTGTGTGCGTGTGTGCGTGTGTGCGTGTGTGCGTGTGTGCGTGTGCGTGTGTGCGTGCGTGTGTGCGTGTGTGCGTGCGTGCGTGTGTGCGTGCATGTATGTATGGTTGGTTGGTTGTTGGTCCCAATCTGACTAGCATTCTGCTCATACACAAGGTCAGGACATTCAGTTATTGCTTGTCAGCAGAGAAAAAAGTCATTGTTTACTTGTGTACAGCGTACAGTATGGGCTTTTATGTTGTGTTGAATTACAGTTTTTTTTTTGCTTTCTATCTAGATTGCTATAGTCAGCAGGACATTTGGCACTGTCTCCAAGCTTGATGGGTGATGTCTCATGTCTTTCTTTCCATTACAGGGACCTCTTGGACTCGCTGGCACTGAGGGACGCCAAGGAGAGAAGGGATCCAAGGTGAGATGATGTCCCAGTTTCCCCCTGCTGAAACCATGATACTGCATAGACAGCTAGAATGGTTCTCTCAGTGATTTGTTTTTAAGTACCGGTACACACACATACACACACACACACACACACACACACACACACACACACACACACACACACACACACACACACACACACACAGACAGACAGACAGACACACAGACAGACAGAGCAACATATCCATTTAAAAAGACGTTTTGGATTAGAGCTGATTTGATGAAGACAAGTGCCAAGCCTCACTGAGCTCCTGGTGTGTCGACGCTGAGGCCTAATTGGACGTGAAAACGGTTTATTCTTCAGAGCCTGTCATCCAAGTTGATGTGAGATCTATGGATCTTCAATACTCGAATCCCTCTCAGTTCTCTCACAGAGGATGGATGACATAAAGATGGTTCTTTAGAACAAGTGTTTTTGTTAGGGAGAACCGATTTTTTTCAATTAGTTTGCTACATTTGTAATAAACGACGTTGTTTTGTTTGCTGTGTTGAGTATGTGTTCTGATGTTGTTCTCTGTTTACAGGGAGAGTCTGGTAATGAGGGGCCTGTTGGTAAAACCGGACCCGTCGGACCCCAGGGACTCTCTGGAAAGTCTGGTCCAGAAGGTCTGCGTGGAATCCCTGGACCTGTTGTGAGTTGATCTGGCTAGATCAGATTATAATCCCTGTAGGCTATATAGCATAACACACAACACATATATTATGGTACTGTATATACTGCTGTACGTACATGAGCTTCACATTGTTCAAATTGTTAAATGATGTGATGGGTAATGTGATTGGTTGATATAATGGACTGTATATTCAGGGTGAACAAGGACTTCCTGGTTCCTCTGGACAAGATGGCCCTCCTGGACCCATGGTGAGAGACATTCCTTCACTGCTTACCAGACAGTAGATCTAACTATCTGACTGTCTTCAATCCGTTGAGCTGACCACTGCATTTGGCTCCTGTTTCCCCCATACCTAGGGCCCTCCTGGACTTCTTGGTTTGAAAGGTGATCCTGGTTCAAAGGGAGAGAAGGTAAGACATAGAGACATTAGTTTGCCATTGTTAGCCGGGCAACAAGTGTCCTTGTGCAAGACATTGAACTCCATATTGCTCCCAATGAGCGAGCTTGCCGCCATTGTTGTGTGTGTGAATGGATGAATGACAGGCCATTGTAAAGCACTTTGGAATAAGGCGCTATATGAGTCAGTCCATTTTTTTCTGTTCTGAAGCCTTCTTTCTACAGCTCCAGGGGCAAACCTGTGTGTGTGTGTCTCTCTCTCTCTCTCTCTCTCTCTCTCTCTCTCTCTCTCTCTCTCTCTCTCTCTCTCTCTCTCTCTCTCTCTCTCTCTCTCTCCCTCCCTCTCTCTCTCGTGTTAGTTAAGCAAGTTTGTAGGCTGTTGTACTTTATGAAGTCATCGGGTTTTTTCATAGTGTCCAAGTGTGATTTAATGCTGTAATTGAATATGCAATAAGTCATATAATATTATCATTGTTATGATCACTGGTTTATTGCCAGCATTCAGCAGTCCAATGGGAAAGCCTCAGACCATAACTCCAGCTAGCAGGTGCTGATCCAGCAGGTCTACCATTGTTAAATCATAACTATAAACAATGCTAATTATTTACAGGCATAACAAAGACAGTCTTCTGGCCCCTCAGCCAGAGTTATTTCATAAACCTACAGGTGTTTTTGTTTTACCGTCACTTGGCTCAGAGTATAACGTTCGCTTCGTTAAAGATTTTTGCATACTCATTCATTCCGTTAACATGCCTTTTGAGCATCACATAACAAAATGGTTGCAAGTTAAGTTGTATACTGCAGATGTCCACTTCTTTGTGGAATTCACAAAGACGGATCGATTTTTCCAGACTGTCTGTGTGTGTGTGTCTGTGTGTGTGTGTGTGTGTGTGTGTGTGTGTGTGTGTGTACAGCCTGTACTGTAGACACCCTGCAGCAGTACTTCTTTGTCTTTTTAGTGCCAATCTGCTGTAACCTGACACCGTGTCTTCCTGTCTCTCACTTCCCCAGGGTCATCCAGGTCTCATTGGTCTGATTGGGCCACCCGGTGAGCACGGCGAGAAGGGAGACCGAGGTCTGCCTGGACCCCAGGGTACTGGCGGAGGCAAGGGTGACGGCGTAAGTGATCCTAAACCTAAATGAACTTCCTGCCAGTGTGAACGCTCAGAACCACATACTATATATCCTCTAATACGACCTCTGTACTCCAGAGACCATACGCATGATCGTAACACATGAGTAGTGGTGGTCTAGTGGATAGTGGATAGTGAGTTGGACTTGTGATCGGAAGGTTGTGAGTTCAAATCCCGCCTGAAACCACACCACTACTAGTGTGCCCTTGAGTAAGGCACTTAGCCCTCAGTTACTCCAGGGAGAATGTCCCTGTAATTCGTAATTGTAAATCGCTTTGGATTAAAAGCGTCTGTTAAATGGCAAAATTAATTAATTTATAAATTATCATGTTTTCTACACGTTCTGATGGGCTTCTTCTCCTGTGTTGTTTCTCAGGGTCTTTATGGATCTCCTGGTCCTCTCGGTCCTCCTGGCCCCCCTGGTATTCCTGTAAGCTCCTCCTTCTCTGTCTCAAATCGTCAGCAGTCGTGTATCAATCCTATCGTAACCGTTGTGCTCGTTATCAACTGTCTTATCTGTCTCCTCTTCCTCCTCTTCCTCCCCCCAGGGACCCTCAGGATCTAAGGGATCAAAGGGATCATCTGTAAGTCAGGACAACCTCTCTCTCTCTCTCTCTCTCTCTCTCTCTCTCTCTCTCTCTCTCTCTCTCTTTAAGATGACTCTCTGTATTAGATCTCTCTGTGTTATTAATTGTGTGGTGTCATTGCCTCATCCCCCTCATAATCCTGTCTGTGTCTTGTCCTCATAGGGTACGGGCGGTCAGAAGGGAGACACAGGTATCATCGGACCCCCCGGACCACCTGTAAGTGAACATATACACTCTCTAGTTTACGTATAGGGGTTCTATATTCTCGGACCCTTTCTGGTGCTGTAAATTGACTTTGAGAAAATGTATGTTGTCCAATGTATCGATAGCACTGGAGAACATTGAGTGGTACAGTACCTTTATGAATAACCCAGGTTATGTAACGCTCTCTCGAGATGATGCGTCCTACTCTCAATAAGACCCCATCTGATTGGCCGTGACTTTGACCTTTCCCCCTCTTTGCTGCAGGGTCCCCCTGGCGACATCATCCAGCCACTGCCCATCCAGCAGGCCAGCAGGAAGAACAAACGGCAGGCGGACGAACAGGCGGACGAGGCCATCCCTGACTACGGCATGGACTCCATGACGGGCATGGAGGACGTCTTCGGCTCCCTCAACAACCTCAAGCAGGACATCGAGCGCATGAAGTTCCCCATGGGTACCCAGGACAACCCCGCCAGGACCTGCAACGACCTGCACCTCAGCCAGCCCGACTTCCCAGATGGTAGGTCCTAGATAGGGTCACACCAGGGTTACACCAGGGTATTATAGCCCTCACAAATCTTGTCCTCCCTGAAACAAAAACTGAAAAAAAAGAAGAGAGCGAAAACGAAGACTGTCAAAAAACTAACAGCTTGGGCTAACTTCTCACTTAAGGATGAACCTCCCTCCCCTTGCATTGTGTTAAACGGAGGAGCTTTTTAAACTTGATTTAGGGTTATGACCTAGGAATAGTCTATCTATGTCCGAAATGTGTGCCTGATCCCTGATAGAGATTGAGTAAGCTTTAGATTAGAGTGACTCATACGGTAGGACCATCTGGTCACAGTCCAGCACATGATTTTCACCAGTCTAATCTGAACGGCCTTTAATCCTCAGGTGAATACTGGATTGATCCTAACCAGGGATGTACAGGAGACTCCTTCAGAGTGTACTGTAACTTCACCGCTGGAGGGGAGACTTGCATCTACCCAGATAAGAAGTCCCAAGGCGTAAGTGATGTTCCTTTGTTTCAAAATCAATAATGCCAATGAATAGGAGAGTGAGAGTCTGAAGGATGTGAACAACAAACGTATTGTTTTCCAACCTGTTAACCTTTTTCATTCATTTTTGTTTGTCTGCTTTGTTCTGTGTAATAGGTCAGAATATCTAATTGGCCCAAGGAGGCTCCAGGTTCATGGTTCAGTGAATTCAAACGTGGCAAAATAGTAAGTAAATCAAAATCCAATCCTCTATGGAATAATTCGAGAGATTTCCACTAATTTATCAAATGTTTTCCCCTTAAAATGGCAACAAACACACACACACAGTCTTTCATGGCTTCCATTTGTTTGTTTTTGAGCCAACATGTCTCGGGAGCTTTGTCTAAATCTCTCCCTCCCTCAGCTAAACTACGTGGATGTGGAGGAGAACTCTATAAATCCGGTCCAGATGACTTTCCTCAAGCTGCTGAGCTCCTCTGCCAGACAGAACTTCACCTACATCTGCCACCAGTCTGTGGCCTGGTACGACGCCAAGGCAGACAGCTATGACAAGGCACTGCGCTTCCTGGGCTCCAATGATGAGGAGATGTCCTACGACAACAACCCCTTCATCAAGGCGGTGTCAGACGGCTGCTCGGTATGAGGACGATACACATAACTGCGAAACGAACGCCTGTTCCTTTTGATCAGCGGACTATTGATGTTTACAGTGGGCACAGCGGATAGGTTTTATTGTTGCTTTTGTGGTAACATTTAACAACCTTTAATAATGTTTTCCTGAATATTTCACAAGATCAAAGAATAAGAAAATCTGTACGGATACATCTTAAATCAATTTAAATGAATACATTTAATAAATGTGTACATTTGCAGGGTTTAATGGTAAACATCCCAGTCCCTGGTAGATATGGCTTATTCTGACATCCTGGTACAGTAAATGTAAGACATGGTCATTGGTATGCCCTATACTGACTCTCCTCCTCCCTCTCTCCCTCTCAGCTGAAGTCGGGCTACTCTAAGACAGTAATGGAGATCAACACTCCCCGCATCGACCAGGTGCCCATCATCGACGTGATGCTGAATGACTTTGGGGATCCCAGCCAGAGGTTCGGGTTCGAGGTCGGCCCCGTCTGTTTCCTCGGCTAGAACACATCCCCGCCTCCCCCCCCTCCCCCACTGAAGGACAGGGTCAGAGGGAGCACAAGCATGCCGAGACCTGACATCACTCGCCCCCTTCTCTCCTCGCACCCAAACCTGTGTTTATTAATTCCTTTAAGATCAGCACGTGGAGGTTAGAGAGCGTGCCCCCCCTGCCCGGTCGTGTAAGCATTGTCCAGGGGAATACTCCTCCTCGCCCTTGTAGGGCCAGAATCACATGACTTTAACTAGTAGTCGGAGTGACATCAGGAAAAGGACATTTGATGCCGTGGCGGACAGTGGCACACTTTCAGCAACAGAGGGAGGACCCACTCACCCCCAAGCCCTATCCTCCCCGAGCCCCCTGACCCCTTGACCCCCTGACCCCACCCCCCCCCCCCGTCTGAATGCTCCAGGTGCTGCTCCAAATACAACCACAGAGGTGCTTTTGTGCGGAACACAAAAACACCAAGGTGCTACAAAAAAGTGCATTTTGATAAACTGTAATTATTATTATTATTTTGTACAATACTGTTCTTTCTGAATCCACTCTTCACAACTTGCATGTGTACCAAGCTCTTAAGGTTTGAATAAATGTCGGTAACTATATAGAAATAAAATTGCAATAAATATATTTGTTTGTTTTAAATGTCTGTTGAGAAGTAATTGGTAAGTAATAATGCCTTGTTTTTGAATACAGTGTTAATATCATCAACCAGATAAAATTGCCCTATTTGTAATTATGAAGAATCCCCATTGTAAATATTGACCACCATAAGCACTTCATCATTTTCTGCTCCCCTCCTCCCAATAATTTATCGTTACGAAACTTTACAAAACTGGACAACAACAACAACCAATGTTTTCACATAATGGAGTTGTGTTGTTTTGTTATTTTTGCACCCGTCCATTATCACGGTGGCATACAGTCGTTATATAACGTACACACAGGACAATAGTAATGCCAAGATTGCTGAGCATCACAAAAAGCATGCAAGAATGCAAAAAGAGCCCCGCGGTGGTGTAGCGGTCTACGCACTGGCCGCTAGTGCATGCTGCCCACCGGGGCCGGGGTTCGTATCCCGGCTCGCCAGATCCAGATAATGGCCGAGGCACACGGGAAGCGGCATATTGGCCGGCCGCTTCCGAGGGGGGGTATAGGAGTATTTCTGGACTAGGATCCGTCGCGCAACACCGCCCCCTGGGGTGCCGGAATAACGGTACTGGGCTCGAGGAGCCAGTCAGCCTAGTCTGCCTGGCGCCCTCCTCTGGGACTGCCGGCCACGGGGTCGGGCGGCGGATCCAATGCAATAGGCAGGGGATAATTGGATGCTAAGTTGGGTTAAATTGGCTACCAAATTGGGTGAAAAGGGATAAAATCTGAAAAAACAAAAATTTAAAAAAAAAAGGAAGAATCATTTTCTGTCTAGTTTCTGTCCAGTTTGTTTGTGAATGCAAAAAAATTTGCCCTTCTTTAGGTACCATATTTGTAACAATGAGGAAATGTGTTCATGTGCTTTTGATGGTTCATTCAAAAATATTAAAACTGGATTCTGAACAATGTTTGATTGAACGTCTGTATTGTTCACTATCATCTCGTCTGTCGGGGATTATACTTCCTTGTGGTCCTGTGTCACCCTAGGCTTATTCCTTTCCTTCACTCCTCTAGCGCTCGTCAGATTAGAATGATCAGTGATATGATGTGTCATACCATCAGCAGTCTGATCTCTCCCAGCCTCTTTCTCTGACTCAGATTTGACTTTGATCATGATCTGTTTACGTCTCCGTCTCGTTAAATTACTCTGATGACAGTAATACAGTAGAATCTCTAACTAAAGGAAACAAGAGCTTTTCAAACCTGTGTAATTATGTTTACAATTTATGTAAAACCTGAAATAAATGTTTGGTAATTTGCCAAATGCACATTGCAATGGTTTGCGTTCAATTAAGAAACATCTTGTATACTAATCCCTTTTATTGAACCATGATGTGAGTATTGAGTGAACTGAGACAATGAATTTGATTGAACATCTTGCTATGCGATGATAGCTACATTATACACTCAGTCTGAACACTTTATTAGGAACACTATACTAAAACTGGGTAGGGCCTCCCTTTGCTCTCAAACCAGCCTCAATTCTCTGTGGCATAGATTCCACAAGATGTTGGAATGACATCATGACATGATTGCATTATTGCAGATTTTCCAGGTGCACTTTCAAGCTGTTTAAAGGCATCTCTGGTTCTACCACATTCCAAAGGTGTCCTATTGGATTCAGATCCGGTGACTTGAAAGGCCACTGAAGAACACTGAACTCATTGTCATGTTCATGAAACCAGTTTGAGATTACTTTTGCTTTGTGACATGGTGCATTACCATGCTGGAAGTAGCCATTAGAAGATGGGTAAATTGTGGCCATGAAGGGATGCACATGGTCAGTAACAATACTCAAATAGGCTTGAGCATTCAAGCAATGATTGATTGATATTAATGGGAACAAAGTGTGAACAGCTCTACCTACTAAAAGAGCCTCTTTACAATGCTCAAGCTGCTATTTACACACAACGACCACTAGTTGGCCGCTTGTAAATTAGCCTGCTTCCTACACATAGAAACGGCAAAATAGCTTTATACTAGCTTATCCTGATGTGATTTAGAAAATGTAAGGATACTGGGTGGTAGAACGCACATGTGCAGGAAAAGTCATGAAAGGAGGGTCCTGCAATTTGATTGAATGCAAAATCAAATGACCCCTCATGGCTGATTAAGTGTTAAGAAAACATTCCCCCACCATTACATCACCTCCACCCGCTTGGACTGTTGACAGGTGTACAGGTGTTCCTGATAAAGTGTTTGGTGAGTGTATATTTACACAGGGTTTGCCTCGCGTGTTTCCCAAGGGCACATTTGCAGCTGTACTTCCAGGGCGAAGTGTGATAGTACTGCGGTGACTTTCTGTCTAAGTTTCTCAAGGTTAATGGTGCTACTGGGTCCTCAACACCCTGACAAAATGTGACAGTAAATCCTCTATTAATCCCCAGCCTTCCACTGCTCACCAAGACCTTGTATTAGTAGAACTATTCTGGGTGAAAAACAGGCGTTACACTGACTTGAGCTGGCAGGATAAATCAGAGGCTTACAGAAAGGTTAGGACCAGGGGCGGCGCTAGGGGGTGGCTACTGGGGCTCAAGCCCCGGATGTTTTCTGAAAAGCCCCGAATGTTTTACTTAAAAAAAAAAAAAAAAACTCTCGTGAGTAACGTGCAGTACCGGAGTCCAACAGAGAGGCAGCAGCTGCGCGACATTAGCCTGCATACTGCGTAGCCTGCCCTGCCCTGAAGAAGAAGTGATCTCAATCAGTGCCTGACTTGCACAATTGTAAGGATGGATATCCCAAAGTTGTTTTCAACAAAACAAGCGCCAAGAACTGTTGCAGCAGCCGTATCAGCAGCTGACAACAATGACTTCACCAGCAGTGATGACATAGATGATGTTTCAGGTTTGTGAATCTTATTAGAAAGGTGACTGACTCACTGACACTACTTTTCCGGTTTGCTAATGCTAGCTGGCTATCATAACATAACGTTATGTTATAATGAAAATGAAACATAGCAAGGTACTGTTACGGTACATGGTAAGAAATCAAACAAAGGATAATACTTATTCAAATAAAGTAATATTATACTTATAATACATGTTCTATACTTATAATACATGTTCTATACTTATAGAACATGACTCAAATCTATCCTAAGATGTAACTCTAACTAACTAAGTTTGTTTAATGTCCCAGGGGGGATTTGATTTCACAGTACTATACACAGGCCAACAATACATGTAATATATCGTCATATAACACAGGACAAGACTCTAAATACAATATAAGTGGTGAGCACAGAGTCTGCCCTGATATACATACTGTAACATAACTAGCCTCAGCCCATCAATTATGTAATTCTATACAAATATAAATGATGGTGACTGACAGGGGGAGCTACGTGTGCTGACCTCCCTCTGTGCCCAGAACCACCACAATTAGTTTGCTTCATTAAAGGGTGTGAATGTATATGTGTTCTCCAGTGCCTTTTGTCCGCTTTAAGGTGGTGGTAAGTTGAAGGTTGAAGGCAAAAAAATTCGGCGCGCTCCGCGCGCACATTATATTCTCCCTCTGGGCTAAGCCCCGGATCTCCTACGATCCTAAATCCGCCCCTGGTTAGGACTATTATTGGTCAGTCTGATTTCTCTGAAATGAACAAAGAAGCCAGAATATTATCACCCCACCCACCAAGGTTTCAGGGGCCAGACCAACCAGCCCACCAACTGAAGAAATCATCTAACTTGTGGTTTGCATCTGCACTACTTATGTCAAAGCTAATTAATAGAGGTGATTATCTATTTGGAAAATATCCTGACTCATTGCTTTTCACAGGGCATAACGGCACACTGTACAAATGTTAGACTGGGTTCGTAATGACACTCATGAATCACCATATATTGAGTTTAGAGAGCGGTCCTTACTGCACAGTGAATCTTCGGTTCTCTTCATAGTCAACGTAACAACAACAACTGCGAGACTGGATGTACAAAATGAATTATGCATAAAGGGATTTGTCCCTGGTAGTTTTTCTTTCAATTATGTTATAGTATGGATGTTACATTTGAATGTATTTGAATGTTTGTATCAAAGCATGACCACGTGCCCTGACCTGGGAACATTCTGGGCCCTCGAATGATGTAACAAGTCTACTGTACAATCATATGTGTAACATCACTCTTGTTCATCTTTAAATTATTTATGAAAGTAACAGGAATCTGTGAGGATCCACTACCATATAGACAGGTCCTCTTAAGAGCCTTTGTAGGAGGGGGCCGGCTGTGGCTCAAGAGGTAGAGCCGGTGTCTAATGATCGCATGGTCAGAGGTTCGGCGGTTCGATCCCAGGCTGGCCACTTGTCGAGGTGTCCTTGGGCTAGACCCTGAACCACAAGTTGCTCCCACAGAGCAGGCTGGTGCCTTGCATGGTAGCTTGCCGCCATTGGTGTGTATGTGAATGGGTGAATGAGAGGCCATTGTAAAGGGCTTTGGAATAAGGCGCTATATAAGTGCAGTCCATTTTTACCTTTGCTGTGAGAATACTATTACTACTAGCCTAACCATATCTGACAGACACCTTTCCACTGTTCTGTCTCCCCAGCGTTTGGGTGTATTGATTATTGGTTCTCAGCAGACAGAGACAGAGAACAGCTGACAGGTATAGTAAAATCACCCTCCATTTCACCCTCCAGCCTCAAAGTCTCAAAGACAGTGAAAAAGGTGAACACAAGTACACAGAAATACTGCAAAATAGCTGTATTCTATCTTATCCTGGTGTTATTTTGAAAATGTAACGATACTGAGAGGTAAAACGCACATATCTAGGAAAAGTCATGAAAGGAGGGTCTTGAAATTTGATCGAGTGCAACAATTATTTTTTCTGGACGGTTCTAGTGTTAATGTGTTTATGTGTATACTGCAGATGTTCTTCAGTCTACTGCTGTTGTGAGTTGTTGTAACAGTGACTCATACTGTGGAGTTGTAGTAAACTTTGTTTAAACGATTCAAGAAACAAACGACAGTAGTCCGAGTTCTTTGCGTGTGTGTCTGTCCGGGAGCGTGCATGCTACAAAAAAAACATTTTTTAATCTCCAGCAGTGAGTCATTGCATCTGTTAGTAGTTCCATCCATGTGTATCTAAAACCCCAGGTCATTGCCGATGAAGGCACACATGGTGATGTGAGTCTGCATGACAATCTCTGATCAAAATGATATTTTCTCTCTTATGTTAGATAATCAAGGGCCACCTGTTATAGGGTTTGTCAGTCCCAAAAATACATTTTAGTATTTGTGATTTGTTAAAAGGGGATTCTTATTCTGTTCATCAAACTCATCTCAGGTATAGAGATATACAATGCGTTGTACTGTAGGAACCTACATTAATGGTGAACTTAGGCCCCACTCAAATTGTTTTTTCAATCATAATTTCCAAGGTTGCCAAAAGGGTTTTATACGGATCTGAAAAGCGAAGAAGGGCCAAAGGAAGACAGTGAGTGAAAAGATGAGATGAGGGAGACATGTACCAAATAAATCATAGTACCTGCATCATTATCTGTACCTGTTCCCTCTGTCACATCTCATCTAGCACAATGTTCTGTACAGTACATTGAACAGGAAGGACATCAACAAACTGGCTCTCACCTACTGCAGATTAGTCTGTTTGCTGAGGATATCATTATAGCTAATTATGGAGCTGGGTTGAACCTGTGCTCACAGGGGCAAATCTGTCATCATCTTCACTGAATGATTTCCATTATGGATATTTCATTATCTGGAATTCTGGTGTAGCTCAAATGTTTACACCCAGTTATGTAAAAAAATTTGCATGCTAATACATACACAATAGAACCGTCGATAGAACTGTCTCTATCACAGAGAAAAGGAAACACTAACTAAATACTAAACACTAACACTAAAGCCTCTACTATGAGGTTAAAATGCAAGGACACAACTGTTTTTTTAAGTCTCTTAGCTACTTAAAATGAAAACATGGCAAATCCTCTTCCCAGGACCCTTCAGCAAAATAGCCTGTGGGTGTGGGTTAAAGCATGACTGACAAGAGCCCCCTAGTCCACTCTGCCAAGAAACGTTCCATCTCATCAAAGAGATTTGTTAAGTTCCAACGGTCCTTGTAACACCTTTCTCACTTCATGTTCCAACAGAACACTCGACCCCCCCCCAGCCTCCTCCTCTGGAGTGGGCCTTGGAGACAGTCTGACTCCTGGTCCCACTCACAGAGCCTCTCCAGTCTGATGAGCGGGCACATTGATTGGAGCGGACAAGTTGCCTGGCCCCCCCACCAGGGCGAAGGTGACTCTCTCATGACGTGGCCCAGGCCCAATTAAAGACCCGCTCCACTCTAAACAACCTCTCAAAGTGTCAATGTGAGGAGAAGCTGTCCAGAGCTTCAAAGTTATTTGAGAGAGAGAGAGAGAGAGAGAGATCCATTTTCATATTTTTTATCAAATATGAAACATGGAGTAGATGAAGTAAGGTCTCTATAAAAGAAACATGCTTGCATCTCGTTCTTCATGATACAACTCATAGGTTTAATATATGCGTGCAAATGTGCAAAGACTACAATTTTGGTGAGGAATGAGTGCTTTGAGCCAAGTAAGAGTCTAAGATGAAAGGACGTCTCGAATGTACTGCAGCTTATTAGCAGAGTGAGTCATTGGTCTTGGCAGTGAATGTTCATTGTGAAAACGTACCTAGAAGGATACTACAGTATACATGTTCTTAAGGTGCTCTTTGCTCTATTGAATGGATCCCTTGGCCCAAACCCTAAACATATTTACATCTAAGCTAAAAACCTTCATGTTTTGCAGCAGTTATGATTCAACACAAACACTTCTATCGATGTATTTTATCCGTTAACTATAATTATGAAAGGTTTTATCTATTTACGTCTTATATTTGCTTTTATTCATTGTCATTTTTATTCTCTTACTATGCTCCTCTTGCTGTGATTTTTAATAATGTATGTAAAGCACTTTGAATTGCCCCTGTTGTATGAAATGTGCTATACAAATAAACTTGCCTTGCCTTGCCTTGCCTTGCCTTGCCTTGCCTTGCCTTGCCTTGCCTTGCCTTGCCTTGCCTTGCCTTGCCTTGCCTTGCCTTGCCTTGCCATGCCCTTGACCCTGGTGGCAGAGCTTGGTTGTACAGTAGATTATCTCGTCTCATTGTATGGGGGTTCTTCCTCTGCCAGAGCAATGTGTCTTCTTCATTTCATAAAGGCTTATCAGTGGATAGTGCTGACCATGGAAATCAGTAGCCTACATGATTCCCTTGTGTTGGTTAATATTGATCTGATTGATATGCCAATTATATTGTGGTATTATATTATATTATACTATATTGTGGTCCATATTATGGTATATGCCTAATGAATTATAATAGGAAATGATATATTGGGATGGTCTCCTGGTGCATCCGGAACAACCTAGAGCTGAATGCTCTTAAGACGGTGGAGCTGATAGTGGACTTCAGGAGGAACCCGCCCCCTCCCTCTCCAATCATACTGGGAGGCACTCCAGTCACCACAGTGGAGTCATGCCGCTTCCTTGGGGTGACAGTCTCTCGGGACTTGAAGTGGGGGCCCAACATCGACGCCCTCACAAAAAAGGCCCAGTAGAGACTGCTTTTCCTCAGGAAATTCCACCTCCCAAAGACCATGCTGGTGAATTTCTATACGGCCATCTTCACCTTCGCCATCATCATCTGGTTCCCCGCTGCAGTGGCCAAGGACAAGGCCAAGCTGCAGCGGGGGATACGCTCGGCGGAGAGGGTGATTGGCTGCCCTTTGCCCCCCCTTGAGGCCCTGTTTAAAAGTAGGGCTTTGGGGAGGGCCAGGAAGATTATGGCTGACCCCGCACACCAAGGACACGGTCTCTTCGCCCCGCTCCCCTCAGGCAGAAGGTTGCGGTCACTAAAAACGGTGAAGGCCCGACACACACTCAGCTTTTTCCCCACTGCCATCCGGCTCCTAAATGCTGCTGGTTCCCCCCCCCTGACCTGCCCCCCATCTATCTACCCTCCCTCCACCCCCACTCAGAGAGCTTTGGACTGTCTGGACCTGAACACTTGAACACATGATCTTTTGGCACTTTGCACTTCTTATATTTATATTTATTTATTACTTTTGCACTATGATGTTGGTTTGCACTGTCTTGTCCTGTCTTGCACCTGTCCTGCTGTAAACCGTGCTCCACTGTCCTAAACCAAATTCCTAACATGTTTACATGTCATGGCAATAAAGTCTTCTGATTCTGATTCTGATTCTGATTCTGAAATCCAGGTCATTGCCATACAGTAGCCATTGCTGAGCAACAAACACAGTAAGGGACTCAAGTTCAGGGTTAGGGTTAGAAAAAGCCAGGATTGTTCATTGCCTTTAATATAATGGTATTTTGTATGGCTCTATAAGTCCGCATTATTGAATAACACTGAAAATGTCCTTCCAAACCTTCTTCAACATAACGAGAAACGAATCCTCTACAAGTTACTGACGTCAAATTGATTCATATACTTTATTTTGAATGCATTATTTAATTATTTTTAATTAAAAACCAAATGTTTTATTTAATACCAGCTGGCGAGACAACTAAATGATGTCATATCCGTTAAGAAGCAGTACCCCTAACAGGGTCGATTTTTTCACCATTGCCACAAACTTTTCCCCCTGGCAGTCACGAGCAGAAGGTGTTCCGCTGCCCACATGGCCACATGCGCGTTCGGAGCGGTGATGAGTGTGTGTGGATCTACCCTCTCTGTCTCTCCCTGGAGTCTTTACACGCTGGGCATTTTACCATTTTTTAGCTGGCAGAGCGGAGATCTCACACTGAGCGACTTGAGTGAAAATTCGGGATAAGAGGGCAAACAGTTTGCAAACAGAATGGGGAAAGGGACGCTGTCCGTGGTGCTGAATCCAATACTGTTCCTGCTGCTGTTCGGATACTGCCCTTCAGCGGTGAGTTGAGTTGCGTTGCCCTTTTCATCGCCAGCATGCCTCGATAACTTTCATTTGAGTGAACTCCTTAAAAACAGGGACTGTTCACATTGAGACAATACTGTTGCATATTTCAATTTATTTAAATGTAAAAAGAAAATTAAGATTGACGCCATGCATGATATTAAGAACAGTCCAGTTCCACATTCATTCATTGTTATTTTCTGGAACTCTCCTAATCAATCATTCACTACTACTACTACCACTACACTACCGTTGTACTCATAATCCCAATGTTATTGTCATTAATGGGCAATAATGTTAAATCTGAGTAAAGCAGTACATCAAGGTAATTATTATCTCTCTATGCATATTCTCTCTCTCTCTCTCTCTCTCTCTCTCTCTCACACACACACACACACACACACACACACACACACACACACACACTCTCTCTCTCTCTCACTCTCTCTCTTTTTTTCCCCTCTTTCCCCCTTTTTCTCTCGTTCTCTCTTTTTCTCACAACAACCACATAGGGCTGGTATTGATCTGGGGATGTTGCCAGGGAGGTATCTCACTTTTAATGGTGGGTTAAATCATTATAAGAAACACTTACATTGAGCTATTGGCTTGAATAGGTAAAACATCTTACAAATAAACAGCAGTATTTACAAAGCTTAAACACCACTGGTATACCATAGTAGACCATGCTCTATATTTTCCTTTGAAATGACCTTTTTATTACAGGTAATTTAATTTGAATATGATGTATATTCAGGATCATTAGAATGAATTTAAGGCAAGCAGATTGCTTATCATGCCATTTGGGAGAAGGAATGTTATATTTGGTATATACTGCCCATAATATTACATGTATATTTCTGTGCCAGTCTGTTAATTTAATTCCTAGCCCTGATGGGCTATCTCCTTCACATAATATTCAATCAATCTGCTCTACAAAATTAATGGTTTATGATTATTCATGGCACAGGGGCACTTGCAGATTATATGAACATCTTGGGTCTGAGAGTCAGAATGGCTGTTGGAGAGAGACCAAACTAACTCAGCTGTCGTAGCCTTCTGATGAAACAAAACTCTCCATTCCCCAATACATGAAGCTTTGTCAGAGGGCATCCGGATAGAATGTGTTAGTAGCGGAATATGAATGTGGAGAGATGTGTGATGTGCGGGCGTGTCAGGATGTGTGTCACGGGACGGAAGAGAGAGAGACGGTTTCACCCTCAGAGATCAGATAAGCTGGCCTCCCACCAGAGCCCTTTACAAACCCTGCTGTTAAAGTCCTGTGTTAAACAAAAGAACTAGCAATGTTTTTCCCCCCCCCAGCCCATTCATTCAGCTCTGATGCCGTGAAAAGAGATTCAGATGCTGGATGAGGCAACTGCCACACTTGTACCAAGGGACTCATTTACTTGTAACTTTGTGTTTTTTTTAATGATGTGCCCTCACCATGATCTGCAGCAAGCCCTGCAACTCCTTCAGTGCAAGAGCGACCGCTTTCTTTGTTAGCCTTTTTTAAGTGGTCTGTTGAATGTACTGGTATGCTGCTTCAGTGCCTCTCTACCTTCAGTCATTGTTACAGTGCATAGTGCACCTGTTATTGAAGGCTTGTGTGATATGTGTCTGTGTCTATTACAGTATAAGGCGCACGTGACGTTTTTGTAAGGCAGACTACCCTGGGACCAGAGATTAGTATGTCCGGGTACACATCTTCCGTGTCCGTGAAGAAACTGCCAGCAATAAATAGCAGAACACAGTCTGATCTTATCTGCAGAGCTACTGTTGTAGTATGTTGCATTCTGTCCTAGTGCTGTACTGTATGTTGCATTGTGTTGCTTTGGGCCGTGTTGCTTGATGATATATTGTTTGTAATCAAGACCAAATAGATGCTCACGCAAACCAAGGGCATCGGTCTTCTCTGTGAGACTGCAGTATTAGACGTAAGGATGTTAGGATGAGACATTGCAAGGCCAAGTAGAGAGGACCAGGAGGCTCTGGGCAGTCAGGTTATTCATCATACCCAGGAGACTGTACTTGAGGAGACTGTTTGACTCCGAACAGAGGAATACTTTCAAGCTAAAACGCTTTGTCCCCCAAAGCAGAAGCTGTAAGTCAGGGAAATTGGTACACGTCAGTGTTGTTCAGGCATTTTTGATAATGGATGAGCCCATGAGAGCTCAAGAGTTTTACGATGAGAGAAAAATTATATCTCTGTGCATCAGTATTTTTATCAATGTTATTTGCTGTTATTTGCTTTGGGGTGTGTGTGTGTGTGTGTGTGTGTGTGTGTGTGTGTGTGTGTGTGTGTGTGTGTGTGTGTGTGTGTGTGTAGACCATCAGACCGAAAGAGGGTTGGCAGGTGTACAGCTCAGCTCAGGATGCCGACGGGCGCTGTATCTGCACGGTGGTGGCGCCTGAACAGAATCTCTGTTCCAGAGACGCCAAGGGCAGACAGCTCCGCCAACTTCTGGAGAAGGTGTGTGTACGCTATTGATACATTCACACTCATACACACACACACACACACACACACACACACACATGCATACACACACACAAAACAGACAAAACAGACAAACTCAGAGACGTACTCTATACACTGTGAATACATTCACACAACACACATGTGGTAATCTCATATGCATATTCTATAGTGGAATACGTTCTGGAGGATTGTTTCTGCAGACCAAGGAAATATGATCTGTGTGCACGTTTTATCTGGCTATACCAGAGTTTGACCATCTGTGATGCTGTAAGATACATCCAAAAATGAAAGACCCGTTGTGTAAGAGTTACGTGAATTAAGACTTGTGGTTAGGCAGTATTAGGCATTAACTTCTAGTGGTTATGGTTAGAGTACGTTTTCAGGGGAAGTCATTGGCAATTATTAGCATAAGCAACAACAATTAGCAAGAATGAACACTCCCCAAAAAACGGGTGGCCCAAGCGTGACTGGAACCAGCAACGTTTAGGTTGGAAATTGGGCGATTCATGCCTCCACCACCACACCAACCATTCTGCCTTCCATATTTACCATTTGCCAGTAGAGCTAGATAACACATTCACACATAACATATTCTTTGGTCTGCAGAAACAATCCCCCCGAATGTATTAATTTGGAGACTAGGCTATGATAGACTAGACTCAAATACGCATTCATACTATCCACCAATACGCACATACACACACACGCGCACACACACACACACACACACACACACACAGAAACATACACACGCACAGACAGACACACACACACAGACACACGCGCACGCACACACACACACAGACAAACACACACACGCACACATTCACTTCACTCTTCATTAAAGATCATTATCTGAGAGTGTTTTGTAATTTGTCTGTGACCAAATGAGCATGCTGTCTTATCTCTTCATCTGGACAGTCAGCTGCCTGAACGCCTGCATGAACACTATACTTTCCACGCTGCTTTCCATCTCACTGGACCACAAATGTATTTCCTTGTCGACACTTTTTTTTAGGTATATTACGGTAGTTGTAGACTGGACCTTGTACCTATCTACCTCCAGTACCCACACTACCCTGGGTATAACAATAACATAACCCATGTGTTGCTGTCCTCTTAGAAATAACCGAATTAAAACATCTCCCTAGCCTTCTTTTTAATCTATTAATCTGTAGAGTATGCCCACAGCCTCGATCTGTTTTTCATTGTGGTTAATGTTGACACTAATGTACAAAACTGCCTCGGGGTGCAGTAAAGCCTATTCAGGACCCCTGTACCGGACTCACAGAAGCATGGATAACACAGAGTGTGTGTATGTGTGTGTGTGTGCGTGTGATGCCAGTTTTCTGGTAGAGATGCAACAATGATGTTGGTTATAATAACCAACAAAGATAGAGAGGAAGCATCAAGGTATCCAGCGAACACTCTACTGGACTGTAGGTTGTATAAGCGAGAGAGATCCCTATGGTAAAATGTGGGTATTTACAATGTAGACCTATGTAGAATAATTGTGGTGTTTAGAGAGTAAGGATTCACTGAAATATGTGGGAAATATGAGTTATGTGAATGAAGACCTGTGGTTAGCCAGTATTAGGCATTAACTTCAAGTGGTTATGGTTAGAGTACGTTTTCAGGGGAAGTCATTGGCAATTATTAGCATAAGCAACAACAATTAGGAAGAACGAACACCGCCCAAAAACGAGTGGCCCAAGCGTGACTGGAACCAGCAACGTTTAGCTTTAGGAACCTAGGAACAATGGAAGGTTGTTAGCCTTCAAGCAAATAACGCTTATATCAGCCAATTCTTCTATTTAAATCCCATGAAATAAAATGGAATTGAAGACAGTAGTTTCCATTTGAATATACACTCAGTGAACACTTTATTAGGAATCCCTCTACACCTTCTCATTCATGCAATTATCTAATCAGCCAATTGTGTGGCAGCAATGCAATGCATGATAACATGCTGCAGATATGGACCAACAGCTTCAGGTAATGTTCACATCAACCATCAGAATAAACATGGAAAATGTGATCTTGACTGTGGCATGATTGTTGGTACCAGACAGGCTGGTTTGAGTATTTCTATTTCTTTCTTCTTTCAAATTTTTTGCTACAATAAAGAAAAAACATCCAGTGAGTGGCAGTTCTGCAGACAGAAACACATTAACAGAGAACGGCTAGACTGAACTCAAGGTTCAAGAAAGGCTTCAGCGACTCAGATAACCACTCTGTATAATTGTGGCGAGCAGAAAAGAACATCTCAGAATGCACAACACGTACTTGAATGTTTAAAAAGTATATATATAATGTTCGGTGAGTGTATACAACACTTTCATCATAGTGGCGACATGGCATCAAATCAATACGGCGCCTCTTCGCTCTTCTCCCAAAGGTGCAGAACATGTCCCAGTCCATCGAGGTACTGAACCTGAGGACACAAAGGGACTTCCAGTACATCATGAGGATGGAGGGCCAGTTGAAGGGCCTGAGGTCCAAGTTCAGACAGATCGAGTCTGACAGGAAAACAGTCGTCAACAGGAACTTTGAGGTGAGAGTAAGTTTGATATTAAACACGGTGTGAAACATTCCCAGACAATCCACAATGCAATCCTCTGAAGTGTCTTGAGTCTAGCAAAACCAACGAATCAGTCATGGTGAACTAAATCAATACAGGCCACATATTGAACTATCATTGCATCAGTAGTTCTACAACTTTTAAAGGCCCATGCCAGCCTGTTTTGCTTCCTGGCTTTTCTTGAAATACTCTTAAGAGCAGAAGCACTGAATGATGATATTACTATTCACAGAGCTGTTTGTGAAAATAACACCAGGCAAAGCTAGGTGCAATTCTCAATAAAATGTGTCGAAAAGTTGTTTGACTGTTGCTTGAGTTGCAAAAAAGCCAGTCATGGGGGTTCGGAGGGTTATATTTGATTCTGGGTGCCAACTTTATAAACAGGCTAGGCTTTGGAGCTCTATAGTTATATATACTATGACATTTGTCACAGCAGATGGCAAATCATTTTTAAAATATAATGTATTGCCCCAAAAAACAAAAATGTCAAAATGACTAATGTGGGCCTTTAATGTCAAAGTCAATTAATATGATTGTCATGCATTTCCATAATGCATTTCAGATTATGCCACAGCATAAACGCCTACACGATCTAACCGTACCATACAGTCAACTTTACAAATGACGAAGATGATTTGCCTGTTGTAGGAGTTGAAGGGGAAGATGGAAGCCCTGCAGCCCATGATCCCTGTACTGGAGCAGTACAAGACAGACGCCCAGATCATCTCCCAGTTTAAGGAGGAGATCAGGAACCTGTCGGCCGTGTTAACTGGCATCCAGGAGGAGATAGGAGCTTATGACTATGAAGAGCTGCAGCAGAGGGTCCTTAGTCTGGAGAGCAGGCTCACCAACTGCATGAGCAAACTCAGTGAGTTACACTTGTGATGATGATGATGATGATGGTGATGATGATGATGATGATGACATCTTCCTCATCTTTAAGTTAGTTCAACATGTTAGTGTTAGTTAGGGGTAGTGGTGGTCTAGTGGTGGTCTAGTGGATAGTGAGTTGGACTTGTGATCGGAAGGTTGTGAGTTCGAATCCCGCCTGAAACCACACCACTACTAGTGTGTCCTTGAGTAAGGCACTTAGCTCTCAGTTACTCCAGGGGGAATGTCCCTGTAATTCGTAATTGTAAATCGCTTTGGATTAAAAGCGTCTGCTAAATGGCAAAATTATTATTAAAATTATGTTGATAGGTAGAGACTTCAGCCCGCTTGATAAATTCCTGTCCACCTTTTATGATGTCATTATCATCTGCTCTGTCCACTGATGTGGTGTGGTGTGGTATGGACTGGTATGGTATGGTGTGGTGTGGTGTGATGGGGTGGGGTGGGGTGAGGTGAGGTGTGCTATGCTGTGAGTAGGTATTAATTTTAGGAGCCCTATCAGTGGAAACAGCATTGAATGAGTCTCATAATATCCATGAGTGATACAGCTGTTAGATTGACTGACTGTGAAATATTCCCCAGAGATGAGGACAGGATATTGTGCGTGTGTGTGTGTGTGTGTGTGTGTGTGTGTCTGTCTGTGTGTGTCTTTGTTTGTGTGTGATCCATTCCAGTGGCAAGGCATGAAATTGGCTGTTAGCATCTCTGCACAGGGAAATGTATCTAATCTGAGTATCCCGTGTTGACAGCATGTGGGAAGCTAATGAAAATCAGTGGGCCAGTGACGGTGAAGACATCGGGGACCAGGTTTGGAGCATGGATGACTGATCCACAGGCCTCCTCCAGAAACAACAAGGTGAGCTGGATGAGAATGAATGAGAATGGATGAGAATGAGAATAGATGAGACCCTGTATGTGTAAGTTTACAGCATGCTCTACTGCTGCTTTAAGAAAAAGGGAAAAGTCTTAAAGCTCATTCATGTGCTGTTTTCTGACGTCTGTACATATGCACGATTTGGCTGCAAATAGATCTTGAAACTGTTCAATTGTCCAATTGAATGTATTTGACCCAGGTCTGGTACATGGACAGCTACACCAACAACAAGATAGTCAAAGAGTTCAAGTCTATATCGGACTTTGTGGCAGGGGTCGAGTCCCGAACCTACAACCTCCCGTTCAAATGGGCCGGCACCAATCACGTAGTCTACAACGGCTCGCTTTACTACAACAAGTTCCAGAGCAACATCCTGGTCCGCTACAGCTTCGACACGGGCCGCGTGGTCACCCAACGGGCTCTGGAGTCCGCCGGCTTCCATAACGTCTACCCCTACACCTGGGGCGGCTTCTCCGACATCGACATCATGGCGGACGAGCTAGGCCTGTGGGCCGTGTATGCCACCAATCAGAACGCAGGAAACATCGTCATCAGCCAATTGAATCCCGACACCTTACAGATCCACAGTACCTGGAACACGGAATACTCCAAGAGGAACGCGGGGGAGTCGTTTATGATCTGCGGAACGCTCTACATCACCAACTCTCATCTGACGGGAGCGAAGGTCTACTACGCCTACTCGACTAAGACCTCCACCTATGAGTACACGGACATCCCCATCCACAACCAGTACTTTCACATGTCCATGCTGGACTACAACTTCAGGGACCGCGCCCTGTACGGCTGGAACAATGGCCACCAGGTGCTGTTCAACGTCACGTTGTTCCACATCATCAAAACGGACGACGACTCCTGAGGGAACATTGGCGTCGGTGGGAATTAACATTACCGGTAATTGTGTCGTGCCATTGTGGTCTCTAATTATTTTTTGGTTCCTTTTTTGCTGAATCATTAATCTTGACTCATTCCTCTCGTCTCACACGCTGGTGCGTTGCGCTTGATCTCGTAAGAGATAATGAGAGGTTCAGTGACATGTAATTGTACAGTAACATGGCTTTTGTACCCATCGCTGCAGTATAAATATGAATATGAGTATGCCTTATTCAGTGCGGTACGTTCTGTAAGCCCAGGGAGGAAAGCTCTCATGCATGAATGTGGGGTATCCTGATTTAACCTAATTTATAACTATGTGAATACCTTGTATTGATAGCCATCTCATCCCTTCCCACTGTAACAGAATTCATGATTATTGTCCTATTATACTGTATATGGTAGCTTGAACAAATATATTTGCGTAAAATAACCGTTATACACTATGGAAATAAAAGTTATTATTGTTTTGATTAAGTAATGCAGCACATTGATTCATTCTCAATAATGAATGGTCTTTATTGTCATTGCTATAGTACAGGTACCAAACAACGACATTTAGGAGGGGTGGCTAGGAAAGAAAAAAAAACACAAGAAGGGAAGGAGCTGGTTTACATAAATAAAGGCTATGTACACTATCCACTATACTATACTGTACAGATAGACGACTAGGGTTGTCATAATGGTGTATATCTAAAAAGCCACTGCACTATACTCGATGTTTATTTTGTACCATATGGAGGAATGATCAGTAACATGGTCTCCATCTCCATAAGAACAAAGGAAAGCGCAATGAATGGTAGAATAGGTTGTCGTGGTGCAAATGAGCTCCCATAGCATTTCTCAGTATGTCAGGGTTGGCCTATGCTTTACTAAGTACTTCTCTGGAAGCCTGCTAATTAAGGAGCAATTCTGGTGGATGTGTGTGCATGTGTGTGTGTGTGCGTGTGTGTATGTGTGTGTGTGTATGTGTGTGTGTGTGCGTGTGCGTGTGCGTGTGCGTGTGCGTGTGCGTGTGTGTGTGTGTGTGTGCACGCGTGTGTGTGTGTGCCTGCGTTCATGCGTGTGTGCTGTTATCCCACGCTGTCCCCTAGAGTGGTGTACGTAAATGTGACCGCCCTTGGAGCAGATAAACCCACACCAACGCATAAACTGATCTACAACAGAGCTTCTGTACTGACCTACCACAGCTGAGGGAGAGGGAACATCTCCCTCCAGGTCAATCCACTATCCAGCAGGCACTTTAAAGGGCAGAGCAAACAGGACCATCTAGTATGTGCTATTTATGGTGCTCTTGAGGAATCAATCCCCAATATCAAAGTACTGTACTGCAGAGACAGCGTTCAGAAAACACAGAGCAGCTATGCTACTTAGCGTGTAGCCAATGGAATATACATCCATATAATATACTATTATCATACAGTATGTTAACATACTTTATCCGCACATCACAAACCTATTGTGGTGCACCCTATGGTTTCACTGTTGGTGATAGGGGGGGACTATCATTATGCAATCAAACAGACACAGTGATCCAAGAATCCTAATCCTGCCGTGTGGTGATGAGCAGAACACATTTAGCAGCGTAACACACATGAGAAGTGTCTGTGTATCGGCTCTGCGGTCCATTTAATTCCGCCTAATGAGCAGCTTCCCTCCATCTGTTGACTACGGTTTGGATGAGTTTAATTATACTGTGTAGTACTGTACATGATGTTTAGTTAAAACATCGATAAGTGATGCTCATTTTAACAACAGACAGACAACATTGACAGGCACTTTTGAATGCTTTAATTCAAAAGATCAAAGGCTTTCTTTCTTTCAGAGAGTTATCTCTTAGACTTGTCTCTTTTACATGAGATTAGAGATGCTTGTCTTTAGAAAAGCTAGCATGAACTCAGTGGTGTTTGATTTGAGGGAAATCAAAATGCAGTGTGCGTAGGTATTGACTAAAACAAGTGAAGTGTTATGATTGCATCATTAGAGTATATAAATAACTGACGTTAAGAGAAGAAGAAACTCCACTGTGAACTTTGCATTTAATGGCAGTGTTACAAATGGTGATTTAGTTTAATCTCAATCTTCTGCAAAAAATACCACGCTGGGTAATTGGTTTTGTTTCCAGATGGATAAACAGGGAAATTGAGTTCTGATCGCTATGGTTGAGAGAAGCATCTTTGCTGTGTGGACAATGTAAAGACATTGTGAAAAGTGTAATTTACAGAGCTGCTTGAAAGTATGTGACCCCTTTGTGCAATTATAGATCTTTTTTGTTTTTTTCAGGTTTATATTTACCAATTCCATTAGAGGACATCATGTGTGTATTAGAAAACTAAATGATAAAGAAATTAGTTCAAGTGCAAAAATAAGTGAACCCCAAGTTGCACTTGTTAAATCAGGTAGGTAAATACAATCAGGTGGGTAGATAATTGGGTACCAAATGAACCAATCAAAGGAGAGATCTTTAGGAAAGAGTTTTGGCGGGACTCATGACAGCAACTCGGCCTGGAAGTGGACAACCTTTCAAAATGTCCCCAAGAGCCACAAGAAAAATAATAAATCAGGTAAAAGCCAAACATAACATCTGGAGATTTGCAGACCTCAGGTAACTATGCATGCTTCAACAATAACAAGAACACTGAATCAAAATGACATTCATGGGAGGGTTGCTAGAAAGATGCTATCAAAAAAGAACCGAACTGCCCGTCTTAACTTTGCCAGAGACCATCTGGACAAGCCCGAAGGTTTCTGGAAGCCTGTTCTCTGGACAGTCCAAAATGTACCTATTTGGTCACAATCAAAACAACTATGTTTGAAAACCCAAGAATGCCTACCACCAAAAGAACCATATCCCAACAGTCAAGCATGGTGGTGGGGATATCTAGATCTGGAGCTGCTTTTCCTCCTCTGGACCTGGACGACTCCACATCATTAAGGGAACCACGAATTCGGAGGTATACCAGCGGAGTCTTGAACAGAATGTCAAACCATCAGTCAAGGAGCTAAATGGGTCTTCTAACAAGACAATAACCCAAAGCATTCAAGCAAATCTACCAAAGAGAGGCTCAGGAGAAAGACAATTAGTGTTTTGGATGGGCCGAGTCAAAGTTCTGTCCTAAATCCAATCGAAATGCCTGAAGCGGGCAGTTCATGCCAGCCACCCCTAAAACCTCACTCAATTTGAGTTCTGAAAGTAGGAGTGAACAGAAATCCCTCGAAACAGATGTCAGAGACTGATTAGTGGCTATACAAGAAGTTAATTTAAATATTTTATCCAATTTTAAAAATATTTTTACAATGTATGTGAGCTTCTTATCTCTAGAATGAAATGTATAATTCAGCCCACCCCCCAATCACATACCTTGCGTAGGATAAGAGTAAAAGCATCTTAACTTCTCTATCTCTGAATGTATTTGGAAAATACTTCATTCAAGCTTATTGATTACCTAACCCCCCATCAAAGCCTTATACTATTCTAATAAGAAGATTAATACTTAGTTTTTATAGCAGCAATCTAAATCAATGCTACTTGTGTGTGTGGCTGAAAGTGTGTCTTTCAGAGTGTCCTTTGCTCAAAGGGAGGAGAGCAGACTTTGCCAACTGTCATCTCTCCAAACATCGCTTCATAATCCCTTCGCCGGCAAAAATATTGACAAAAGTGATGCAGCAATAAATGATCTGTGGAAATGCCAGATTGGATCAAAACCTCACTGGTTGTCTCCACTGAACCGATAGTATCTGACATTGACTTAATTAGAGGAGGAGAAATATGGGGGAAGTCCTATTCCTAATTCTGGCTAGGGTTCGTTCATACTGTATGACATTGTTCAGAATGCAATTATACTTCTAAGATGTTTTTTTTTCTTTTTGCCCAAAAATAAGATTGAGGGGTTTTTGTATTTGATATTGATATTTTGTCTCATATGTCATGTCCAGAACATAGTCTTTTTGACCACCTGGGTCAGGAATGTTGTTTATTTGAATTGACACAGCAGAATGGCCATGGCTCAAAATAATCTGTCCTTGTGGTGTATTTACCTTTGACTGTCTGCTGGTTATCCTGTTTGTCCCTCTGTGTTGGCCTCTCTCCTCTGTCAATATCCACTATCTATATGTGAGTGCGCAGCTGTGCTGAAGCTCCTTGTTCTCTGAGTGAATGGGCTCCATAAACCTCATCACAGGACTTCTAACTAAACTCTGTATAACAACTTTCCATTGAGTTCCATTCTTCTTCTTTTAAAGAAGAACATGGCTGTGCAATCATTCACTTCAACAGAAGAAAACTCTGCCGTGTTCCTATTCTAATGTCTGTGGGAGATAACCTTTTGCTTTGGCGCAAATAGTGTGGCAACCTTTTCAAATGCTGGGTGGCTGTGACTCAGGAGGTAGAGCCGGTATCTAATGATCGCAAGGTCGGCGGTTCGGCGGTTCGATCCCCAGCTGGCCACGTGTTGAGGTGCCCTTGGGCAAGACACTGAACCCCAAATTGCTCCCAATGAGCAGGCCGACGCCTTGCATGATCGCTTGCCGTCATTGTTGTGTGAATTTGGAATAAGGTGCTATATGAGTGCAGTCCGTTTACTAAATGCTGCTCACCTTGCTGTTTGACAAAAGGGAACTAACCCTTGTTATCCTGGGCCACTTACTGGCTCATGCCCTGACAAGACTCATGATCCTTACAGCCTGTGAAATGACTGACAGGTACTGGCCAGAGGGGTCGTACTGGCTGTCAGCCCCTATCACTAGCAGGGCAGGTGCAGGCTGGGCCAAAAGTGGCCTTTGATTGACAGCAGAGCATGTCCAAGCATAAAGCAGCAGACCCGACTTTAGAATTAACTGAAGCTCTGACGGCGATTGATCTGTGCCAGCCACTGGCATCGTCTTGGCATGGGGATTATTGAAAGAGAAGAGATTTATTGTAAAGAGAGAGAGAGAGACCGGGGGGGGGGGGGTCTGATGAATAGTTTTCTTTAGCATCTGAAATATGATCCTTTAAACATATTCACTATGTTCAGTATACCGTGTGAGTTGATGTGAGAGAATGTGACAGCGGAACGACAAGACTGACAAAACATCTTAGATATCCATAATCAATAACGTTATAGTCTAAGGAATGTCGTGGATGTGAGCAAGTGTGGGGACCTCCTCTTCTCCTCACTCATCTGCAGCCTAATCACCTAGGGGTGAGATATTAAACCCATTGGTGCCACAACGACAGTGAAGTTATTCCCACGTCCCTCCAGATTAGCAATGTTGATCTTGGAGGTACAGTGTCGAAGCTGTGGCATGACCAAGCTAATGATAAAATGTATTATTCATTTCTCTAATGGCTCGCTATATCATCACCGCACCAACAGTAGTAGGTCTGTGATTTATGGTAATCACGACTGTGGAATAATAAATGGATACTTTCTAGGAATATGTGTGTTGGGAACTTGTATTGCCCTGGGCTGTACCGATGCAATGTTGTGTCAAGCCAGGTGATCTCTCCTTCAAGTTGACAGAACCTGTCAACGAGTCTGAGAGCCCTGAGACATCTCAAGAGGACGACTCTCTGTTGAACCCCATTGTAATGTGCTCATCTGTTTGGGAAGATATAGTATCCTAGTGCTTTAGTGTGATCAGCCAAGACAAGACTTATATTACACAGATGACTGGAAGTTGAAGACATTATAGTCAAGAGCCAGAAAGAGGGCGAAAGTGGCAAGCGCATCGTGAGTCAAGACATCGGCCTAGTATGGATCGGAGTGGGCCGACACTAAGTTGTAACCCCGGGGTAAACAACATGCCCACACAAATAGAACAACAGCAGCAGTTCCCTTCATGCTGTGCTGAAACACAAAACTGTCTAATCCTTTCTACATCCCACCAGCATCTGAAACGTACCCCCCCTCCCCTTTGCCACTGGAATCTAACCCAATAAAAAAAGACAGTGTCTGCCTTCATTAGGTCCCAAGTGTCCACACTTTGGAGACAGTTGTATTTTTATCTCCGCACTCTATATGCAAATCACCCTCTTGAGATCTCTGGTGTGTGCGAAAAAGCACAGAGTATAGCAGTTCAGTCATGAGTCTATTAAGATTGATTAAAAAATCAAAAAAATAATGTGTCTGTAGATGACTATTTCACAGGTTTTTTCTATGATGTTTTTTTTGTCAGTGCTGTCTTGAAGTACCAAGGGGCATCAATTAGCATTAACTGTGTTCTGAGAGAAAAATGAAAAAAAACGTCTATTCAAGCTCACTTGTTGAATGGCTCCTAGGGGGTGTGTGAGCAGCGGAGCATGAATAAGTGAGTTTCAGGCAGGTTGGTGTATTTCATTTAGAGCATTTTAAGCATTTGAGCACCGTTGTGAACCATGCATAATGGTGAGAGACGACGAAAGATATTTGCTCAAGATCTCTGTGGAGTTGTTGCTGCTGCTGCCTGGGGGAGACAGGAGTACATGCAGAGACATTGGAACACGTATCGATTCAGCAGACTTGACCGCACTGTTCTGAAGCAACATGAACACAGGCCGGTCCTACCTGCACAGGGCAGAGAGGGTTTGCTGGAGGCTACTATGCACTGGAAGGGTTTGCCGTAACATCTAATAGGATTCTGCTATTTTCATCTTTCTATTATTAGACAACTTTTTAAATATTTATGTTTTAGACATTGCTGTTCGTGTCTGACATTTTAGTTTTGAGCCACTGCCAAAGGCAATGAAGTTGCTATGCTGACCCAAAAATATGTCTGTCTCATTGACTGGCATTGTTCACAGACACAAGCAAGAACATTGCTGGTACTGCCCTCTTGTGGTCAAATACTGTTAAACTGTGGAGTCTTCTAACTTTCACACAATAATTTGACTTGCAGCATGGGGACCAATAATCTAATGAACGTGTGTCCCAGTTACAGTATTGGTCACAAAAAACCTCTCTAGTGCATAGTTTTTATTCCACAAGTTCTATGAATTTAAAGTGCACCTACTCAGCGTCTTTCTCAGTATAGAACATCACTGGTCTACTGTACGCACAAACTGCACTTACATTTAAATTTTTGGCATTTAGCAGACGCCTTTATCCAAAGCGACTTACAACAAACACATTTGTCTAAGTGAGTGAATCATCTATCCATCAGCTATCGCAAGAAAAAGTCATCTCTGCTGCTCGGGCCAGGGGCCATTGGCAGTCACAATGCTAGAAGAACAAAAAATTAAGGTTTTTCTTTTTTTTCTTTCTTTCTGCACTTTCAATTCACTCAATACATGTGATTGATTGCCCTGACAGATGATCCCCAGGAGGATTCCCTCCATTAGCCTACATCAGGAAAAAGAACTGCTGATTTATGTTGCTTGGTTCAGCCTTTTATGACGGACACGTTCTTCCAACCAGCCTCAGTCTGTTTCTAGAAAGCTGTGCTTGTGTACTGCGCTTGATGGGAACATGGGAGGCCTGGGCCACTGGTCAGCCACTCCTTGGGAGTCGTATGATTACGATGATGATGATGATGATGATGATGATGAACATGATGATATGACTGATGCTAGGTTTGCTTTGGAAATCAAGGAGCTTTGCAGGAGGGGAACTACAAAGAACAGACAGGCCAAAGCCATAAGCAGAGTTGCTTTCTTTGAGGTAAGACTTGCTTTCATTCTAGAACATTCTAAGATGCATCTGAATGCAGAGAGCAATACTGTAGATTGTGTTCATAGTGGAGATTTACTGCAGTAATGCTGGTGATGCTTGTAATGTTAGATGATTATGTCATGTCAAACTTCAGTTAAGTTGCCAGGTAAGGCTCAGCATGGACAAATCTCCTATGCTATCGAATGAAAGTGTGCCAAGCTGCTCACTGCAGAGATTCTTTGGCAACAGCTTGACAACCAGATCAATCGGTAGCCATGTCCAAGCAGGTGATATGACATAATGGCATATCAAGTTTGAGCTAGTCAGAGGGGTGTGTATATACTGTACATACTCTTGTGTATATACTGTAATTTGAAAATAAACTTTTAAAGTTGTGGTTTAAAACCACTGGAGTCGCATTTTATTTTTAAGTTCCTATTTTATCTGCATCAGGAAATGGAATTGGAGTGGTGCCAAGAATGTTAAAAGTAGAAGCAATAATCTGGGGCCCTTCCAATGTTTCTATTTGTAAGGGTGTTAGGTACGAATATACAGTAACCAATACTAGAACCCCCTCCAAATGGTTCTCTTACAACACCTCAAGTTGCTAAAACCCATTTGTCAGTTAGGTCATCAAATGGCTGCCTGACCCACATTATAGAGCAGTGATGTAGAGGTTGTTGAAGTCCTGTCTCACCGACAGACTGTCCAGGGTCAGACTGTCACACACACACACACACATAGTGTTTCATGTTAACATCATGGGTTTTGAACTGAGGGATCTATACACTGTTGCCCAGTTCCTAAAGGCCAGGTGTGGTGATGGCTTGCAGGCAGGGCAGGCAAAAAAACCTAAGAATTATACTTTCTTTGAGGTGGAGATTCTGGATTCCAAGAAGTTACAGCTTTGCTTCTTGGACAAGGTAGGCCTGAAAGTCTTCCACATTCTAATTTGAATCAGGAATTCTGTCACGTAGGTGAACTATGATTTGAATTCATCTGAGTTTGAGACAGTGATACTCAGTGATAAGCGTATGTCAAATGCTATGTATAACACAATCATATCTTGGCAGGTAGAACCTAATGCAACCATTGGAGAGATCAAATGTCTATTGCACAAGTCCTGTGAGTAGCCTGTTGTGTCATACGTTTGATATTCTAGTGAACATTATTCTAGACGCACATTTCACAATCACTTGATGGAGTGCTTTCACCACACAGCATCCAAGCTGATGAGCATTTTTCTCAAATAAATAAGTGATGTTTTCACTTTATTCACCGCCTACAACGTGCTTCTGAAGGGCTGCTGAAGTGTATATGATTTGTTTGTTGTGTTTGTTGTGATTGCTACAGACCCCAAATGGTATCCATCCAGACAGTCTCTCACACTTCAACCACGTGAGTACTTATTTTAGACTCGCTAAATTGCTAGACAATCCCCTCATTATCACACATCCACTTAATACTGTCAACTTTGTCGCAGACTTACACAAACGTACGGGACTTCGCTCTACGAGTCCCTAATGCTTTTCAAAATAAGGCTAGGCTTGTTCATAGGGAGTTTGTTTCGCCCTGACCATCAACAAACTCTAAAAGGTAATATGACAATGTTTTCATGGAAACTAAAGAACTGCAACAGCTGAGTGCGTGTCTGCAGTTTCTCTGCCAACGCACCGGGGCAGCAGTTCACATAGCTGTGATAGACTGACAGAGTGGGGAGGGTATGGGAAGGGTAGCGGAGCCAACTCCCCTCTGGAGAGCCCTGACCCTGTCGTTAGTTGTGAGGGTGTAAATGTTCTAATGTCTTCACCGTCGTCTTCAACATCAACACACACAGCCTGAGTGATCCTTTTGACGCCGTTTCAGCTCAAGATGTTTAGATTAGATTAGATCCAACATTATTATCATTGCCGAGTACAAGTACCAGACAACGAAATGCAGTTTAGCATCTAACCAGAAGTGCAAATAGTGATGATAGTGATAAGAACATGATATAAAAACATGACAGTGTTAGTGATGGGTACAGTATGGCATGTACAGTAGTTTAGAGGTATATACAGTTAGTTGTAACTAAGATGTAACCTTATCAACACTTTCATTGCCTTATCTAGGTTTAAATGTAAGACACATAGGGCCCTATTATGCACTTCTTAACTTGCCGTCTTAAGTCTTAATTAAGACGCACCGCCAGGTTAAGACCTACCGCCACCCTTATTATGCGCTTCATACGCGCTACTGCTATTATGCAGGTGTCGATAGGCGCCCACACATAAGACGTAAAACTCCCGTGCATATATTGCTCATTGTGGGAGTGTTCATATGTTAATGAAGTGCACTAGGCGCCCCTGCTATTATGCGATCTGACTTTGCTCCTAGCGCTAAGAAGTGGTTTGAAAAGATCTTAAGTTTAGACTTCATGCACGTTTTGAAACACGAGCGCTGCTTTATTTCAGAAGGGAGAGGCCAGCGCTGTACAGTATGTTGCCTCCGCATACTGTGCACATACAGTACGAGCATGCCGTGCGTAATATAATGACATCCACATCTGTCATTCCTGCAGTCTTCCAGCGACCCCTCTGTAATACTTCTCAACTCACAAGCGGAGGTATTGCCGTGTTTATTCAGAAAATAATCATGCACGAGCTTGTTACTTTCTTCTGCAGAGAAGCGCGCTGACCTCCTTCTTAGGACTTCCATAATAGCATAGCGCTAATGACTCAACGCAGCCGGTTCTTAAAGGGAATGGCACCTGGCACGCTGATTGGGTTGATTGAGAAGACGCCCAAAACACACCCATGACTAATTTCTTTGCTTAGCGCCGGGTTTTAGGCGCCCACTACCGCACGCATAATAGCAAAGTGGCCTTGACCACGCCTCCACGTCTTAAGTTTAGATCTACCGCCTCGTCTTATTGATGAAGTGCATAATAGGGCCCATACTGTAGGTCTCAATGCACTGGTATTTTCTGTTTGCACTCTGCCTTTCAGATGGTAAATCCCTCAAAGATGATGAAGTGTTAGAAGATCTACCCGTGGGGACCACAGCAACCATGTTCTTCCATGACCTGGGTCCACAGTTTGGCTGGACAATGGTTAGAGAAGTTCTGTGGCACGGCGCAGGACTTCCTGCTTTACCTCTGTTGATGAACATTTCCGAAAGTGTCCAGTCTCTTCACCGCATGGCTTCTGTTACAGGTGATTAGCCCTTTGTGATTATCTCCCCTTATATCTCCCCCTCAGGTGTTTTTTGCCGAGTGTATCGGACCCCTCTTCATCTACCTGCTGTTCTACTTCCGTCTCCCAAACATCTACCTGCCGGAGCATGACTTCACCACAAGTCCATACCTAGTGGTCATGTAAGTATGTTCTAGAATGAAAACAAGCAAAACTCTTCCCTTGGGTTTTAAAGACCTAGCTCCCCTGTGTTCTTCCTGTAGGTTGGCCTGTGTGTGTCACTCTCTCCACTACATCAAGAGACTGGTTGAAACCATCTTTGTTCACCGGTTTTCCCATGGGACCATGCCTCTAGGGAGCATCATGAGGGTACATTTCACCAACTAACCTTAATAAATAACAATATATACTACCTTGTTTTGGGGGCATCTTTAATTGGTTTGTTTTTACAGGCTACTGGTCTTAACATCTGCGAGTGGGTGGGGATGTTGTCCTTCATTTAGTTTGAAGGTGTCATGGGAGGAAGCTGTAATGAGGCTGACTATCTGAGACTCCGTTGCTGATTAAGCAGATAGAGAGTCTTGGCATTGGCTTTCCTGAGTGGCCCATCAACAGCCTACTCCACATACAGATGACGAACTTGGACTGACTTTCCTAAAAGACAGCCATTTCTTTAGGGACCCCGAATTTGCATTTAGTACATTATGTTGTCTGCATGCAAGACGAGCAAATCTGCACAATATTTAGACAAGATGCCAAAACACTTGCCATCACAGCATTAAAAACAAAAACATGGGGTATGAAAATGTTGATATTGATGAGACCATGTAAACATTAGTCTCCTGCCTCCCAGAACTGCCTGTACTATTGGGGATTTGCCGCCTGGCTAGCGTACTACATCAACCACCCGCTCTACACAACACCCTGTGAGTACTCTCTCTGCATAATAACTCATATTGGTAATAGATGATATTGTAGTGCTTAGGGAGTTATATGATTTTTTTTTACAGCATATGGGAAGCTTCAAGTCTACTCCGCGTTGGCGATGTTTGCGGTATGTATTTTTCTCTGCATCAGGATTTCATTAAGTGAGTGCAAAACAAACCGAGGAAAAAATTTGTGTTTTCCATCATTATCTTGCCTTGCCTGGAGATGGCTTAATTCCAAATATGTGTTTTCTCTGTTCACTGAAGCTGTGCGAAGCTGGAAACTTCTCCATTCATTTGGCACTCAATAACTTAGGCTGTAATGGTAAGTTTTTCATTTTCCGAGTGTTCCCGTTCCCAGTGCATATTCTTGTTGGAGTGATGTTCTAGTCAAGCGACGAAAAACATGTCCTAAATGTCAAATTGTAATTAAATACCGGTACTACATCAGTCATCACAATCATAACTATGTTTTAAATGGTGCTTATCCCTAGCACCTCTGTAAAGTGTCATGTGGGCATACCAGGAGGATATTTCCATGTCACTTTATGCTCCCTCTCACACTCCTATCCTGCCAACAGGTTCAAGACCAAAACGTATCCCTTACCCAACCAGCAACCCCTTCACATGGCTCTTCTTCTTCGTGTCATGCCCTAACTACACCTATGAGGTGGGTGAAATTAGAAACTATAACATTACTCTTGGGGTCATGGGTTCATACTCTTGCTCTATGCCTTATATACACAAGGCACACGGGGACACAGGAAGTATATTTGGAACGGAGTGCTGCCTTGCATTTTGGCTATTAGTCCCGATTCCGACAATAACAGAAGATGTCCGGTCCCCCCCCCTTTATGTACCCAGCGAACATGTTACCTGTTAAACAAGCAACTCTGGTGACTTCTGACAGGAGAATTATTATAGTGGTTAGTGTGAGTGAAAAGTGTAGAATCCAACAGCAGTTACACAATTTAACCAGGAGTCTAGATGGCACACATACACTTCCACATACTGTCACACACACCATCACAAGATCTGTATCACTTAAAAAAAACGGAACCCCCCCCTCTACCTACATGCATGTATATACAGGGCCTTGAATAAGTAATGGCACAGTGAAAAAATCTTGGCTCTATACTCAAAAGTTGGATTTGAAATTACTTTTGGTGCCCTGAAATAAGGGGGACAACGAATGTATAACACTTTCTAAATGGTGAAACCAATAATTCCACAAATACAATCGAATAAAAGCTGACTATATACTTTAACCTCGTATTTAAAATCCAAAATCTTTTGGAGTATCGAGCCAAAAGAAGAAAAAATGCTTCACTGTCCCATTAGTTACGCAGGGCACTGTATTTGTATTTGTTCAAGGAAAACAATATCCTGTTTCAATAGTCTGATACTGACATACTACAGTAGAACACTAACAAATCAGTACATCTATGTTGACTATCCTCAGGTCGGGACATGGCTGAGTTTCACCATCATGACCCAGTGTGTTCCAGGTAATAACACCTTTTACACCCTCAGAGCCATGCAGTGCATACACAAAAAGTGTCCTAAGAAGCATTGTTCTGTTCCTCTTGCTTTTCTACAGTGGGACTATTCACGTTTGTCGGCTTTATACAGATGACACTATGGGCAAGAGGGAAGCACGAGATCTACACCCGAGAGTTCAAAGACTACCCTGAACTCAGAGCGGCCATCATTCCACTTTTCCTCTGAGCAAGAGCACTCAAAAGGTGCTGACACGGTTCCTCTTAGTCGGGTGGGAGAGCAGCGTCTGGACCTGCCGTTATATGACTGAATAGTGTTACAGTCCTGCTGCTAGGCAAAGGCCCTGTTGCCTCTCCAATGGCCTACAGAAGCTCCTCTCTACTCTCTGACCTCAGCCTTACACTGACTGTTCAATGGCTACTGGAGCACGGTGTTGACATGGTGGATTATTAAACAGTATGAGAGTGTTGGAGCTGAGTATGACACTAAGGCACAGTGTCTTCTATCTGAACGGTTTCGTACTGGATGGACAGTAATAGACCCATTTTGCTGAAGAAATTCAGTAAGAGAGTTTGTTGACCATCGTTTAGCTTTTTATTCACCATCATCAGTGATGCAGCAGCTCATCTGAGCAAGAGTGCGCAGCGCTTAGGGACGCTCTTGAACTTGACGATGTGAGAAAATACTGATGCAACCAAGTCTAAGCTCTACAGTGCACTGTATCCTCTTTGTATGACAAAATAAGTCTTCTCTTGCTCTGAAGGAAAGCATGTGTAATTTGAAGTTCGAGATTATGTTTTTGTTTTGATACAAATATGCGTTCTCACGGTGCTTGCCATATATTGCATAAATTGCAATTGTTTGGCATATCTATTTTGCACATGCTTGGTTTCCTGGTTTAGAGACTGACACATGGTAACAACGTTTTTCTTCATGGTCATGACATTTACAAAACATTAATGACACAAAGGAAACATTTCAATATGATAATAAACAAAGAGCTGAAAACAATTCAAGAGATAACAATAACAAGTACTGTAACAATAAATTAATATGAAAAGAAATATTAGTGGAGTGGCTTGTTTTATTGTGAGACTAGACTGTACACATGCTAATGCTGGTGGTGCCTCATTCTGAACTTTTAAAGGGGTGCTTGAAAAGTTAGGTGAGAATCCCCTTCATGAGGTCAGCATGACCTGGACACTAGCATGAGACACTTCCAACAGGTGCGGTATGACCTGAAGCACAACGAGGACAAGGTTACGTTCTTCAACGACTTCAGCGACCACCTGGCAGAGGAGGCGCTGTGGGACCTGCCACTCAGGATCAGCCCCCCCCCCTCAGACCACACACAGACAGGACCTGAACACAACTTCAGACTGGGGGGTGAGTGTGAGTGTGAGTGCGAGTGTGTGTGTGTGTGTGTGTGTGTGTGTGTGTGTGTGTGTGTGAGCGTGCGCTCAACCTCGTCATGAGGGATGTTCTCAGTTGAGAACTATGTGCAATGTACATGTAATAAAATGAATACTTGCTAAAAGTGCTGAAAAATCCAATAAACATATATACATACATATATATATATATATATATATATATATATATATATATATATATATATATATATATATACTGTATATAAGCCAGATAAAAATATTTTAGTGGTAAAGGATAAATTGGAGCATCACTTTTTTGATATGATCTTGCTGTAAATACATCACCACCATCTGGTTATTGATTTTGGTACAAGATTAAATCAATAAAAAACTGTTTTGTCAGTGGGTAGGTGTGTATTTGAGCCGAGGCTACTGTTAACTTAGCTGTAAACCAGCTGTAAATCAGCTGTAAACCAATTGGTAGCAGCTATGGATGTCAGTGTCCTGTTTGGCCAGGCCCATACAATACATTGTACATATTAAGACCATTTGCCTTAGGCATCCCTTTTACGCAATACTGTACCAACATGCAAAAATATGACTCCCAAAGTCTAAGGAATATATTCAAAACTTGTCATAAACCTAACCACCAACCATTTCATAAATACTGTATTAATACAGTCAGTTCCTGCCTACAGTAGATACATGTATTCCACAATATAGCCTTGTTTGTTTCTTCTTTGTTTCTTCTCCAACACATTCCTTAGGAGTGACAAGTCATATCTTCACACGTTGGCTTTTCATTTCATGTTTTCCTGCTGAGTGGGGAGATCTTTACTTCTTTGCGTACGCCGGCCACCCGTTGGTGTAACACAACATCCTCATCCTCCCCAGACTGCTGCTTGGCAAAGTTCACAAACACCTGAGGGAAATCGAGAGAGAAGACATCCATTAGGCTACATCAGAGGGAAACAGAGAGAGAGAGGACATCAATTAGGCTACAACGTCTCAAAGACTGTTAGAAGATTAGTTCCAGGGTTTGCTCAAAGAGATCCTAATGAAGCAGTCTGTACACTAGCAAAGAAAACACCCAAATTGAAACTTTAGAAAATCTAAATGCTGGTATAAAAACCCTTCAACGACCCCTTCAACGGAACACCATTAGACCACCTTTACCTGGTCTAGCGTGGTCTGAGAGACGGAGTAGTCCTCTATGTGAAGCCTCTCCTTGTTGGACACCACCATCTGGAAGACCCGGGCCAGGGAGGAGGTGGCGATCTCATACTGTAGAGTGTTGTAGTGCTTCTCTCTCTGGACACAGCCAGGGAAGCTGCTGTCCATGAAGCTCTCGGCCGGACCCAGGTCAGGGGCCACGCCCGCTTTAGCTGCCTTGATCTTCATGGTCACTACGTAGCCCTCACCGAACCTGGAGGGAGAGGATGGGAATGTTGGTAAATCATCATGGATCTTTTAGATTTTTTGGTGTATATACTATACAACTCAAACTTTTGAACTTGAAGTAAATATAGGCTTTATTAGAATATATATATGACGCTCTTGGGAAATGTAATTACACATAAGAGCATTTTAGGACTAGATAAAGGTGGACTGACAAGGCTATAGGATTTTGTGTAAAATGTCCCCTAAACTCCATTGAAGTTTCCCACATGAATATTAGACACAATAAAATGTGATGGTGGTCTAGTCTGTGGGCAGTGATATTGGGGGTAGAATTCCTTTTCAATTCCATTTAATTGTAATTTGGTAATTGAAAATGCATTCTCATGTATACATCACATCTAGTGAGTATCTTGGTATACTATATATTCCAACAGTCAGCAACTAAAGTGTGTGTGTTCAAGATAAAAAGCTTGAACTGCCGTTTCAAAACACTTCCTGAATTGATGGAATTCAAAAGGAATTCGCCACATTCCTGGTGGCCAGTGTGGGTTCAACTCATATGTGTTCTAATGCTTTGGTCCGCATATCGGGATCCGATGTAATGATCAGACTTTTCTTTAGAAAAATGTAAATACATTTCTGCATTGTTGAAAATGTTTGTGGTGCTGGTGGAAAGCCAGAAAGACTGTGTAAGGTAGGGAGATGAAAGGGATATGGAAAGTTAGATCTTTACCTTTTCTTTTTACTGTTTTCCCCTGCTTGTATATTCATTCTATTCATGTATATGTTATTATCTTATTTTAAAAGTCATAAAAAAAAGTTTCAGAATAAAAGTCTGAAAAAAAGTTTCAAAATAAAATACCTAAAATAAAAAGTTTCTAAATAAAAGTCCTGAAAAAAAAGTTTCAGAATAAAAGTCCTAAAAAGATAGTTTCAGAATAAAAGTCCTAAAAAAAACATCGCTAGGCAACTAACACAGCTTGTTTCGTAAGCCTGCTAACAACGTAAAGTAGTGTTATAGTTAACTAGGTAGAAGTGGGGATTACTCACCGAATACATTGCATTGCAGTATTTTGGCTTTACTGGCAAGTTTGTGTTGTGATACATTTTTTCAAACGTTGAAATGTATTTCCATGTTTCAAAATAAAATTCTGAACATTTTAATTGGTTGCCGACATGCGGACCAAAACACTAGACTGTGTCACATATTGTATGTAGCATACTGGACAGACTTACTTGTACTTGAGGTGCTGGATGGTGCCAAGACACTTGAAGGTCCCGTTGACCATGATGGCCAGACGGGTACAGAGAGCTTCACACTCTTCCATGCTGTTGGGACAAAGACAGTACAGTGGTGGGAGTCATGGCAAGGCAAACAGTTGAACTATGAGGTCATGGTTTAATACTCCCATGGATACTCCCACTCTATGGATGGGGGGGGGGGGGGGGGTTGACTGGCCAGATGCAGTAGAACTTGCAGGGGTGAGAGGGGCCTACCTGTGTGATGTCAGAACCACAGCCCGCCCATCCTGAATGACACTCATGATGGCATTCCACAGGAAACGCCGTGAGTGGGGGTCCATCCCTGTGGTGGGTTCATCCTGGGAGGTCACACACACACACACACACACACACACACACACATTCAGACAAACAGACAAGCACACACAAACACACAGACGCTTAGAGCTAGGGCTGCACAATATGCACAAAATATCATATAGCAATAATTTTGCTAGAAGGCCAATATTGCAGCCTCTTGCGATATGGATATTGCATATGTTCATATTGCAATATCAATAGTTATATTATATCAATAGTTATATATAGTTATAGAGATACTATATAGTGCAGCCCTACTTAGGACCACAGCATGTTGTCAACACAAAGCCTTATCTCAATCAGCATATGGCAAACATTTCACAGTTCCGCCAATCTGAATTCAACTGTGCTGTTTCCTGCCAATTATTAAACCATTTCCAAGCCGGGGTTGATTTAACACATATGGTTTCCCATCTGGATCCACAGACCATTTCATTGACAAATCCCTGCATAAAAGCCAACTACCTAAACTAACAGGCCACGGTGGAAAGGCAAGCCATCCCATTGGTTAACTCACCAGTAGGACCAGAGCTGGACAGCCAATCATAGCAATAGCTGTGGAAAGTTTACGCTTGTTGCCTCCGCTGTAGGTCCCCGCACAGAACCCGGCATACTCCATTAGGCCTAGCTTCTGAATACCCCACTCTGCCACCTAGAGGCAAGACAGGAGCAGAGCAGGCAAACCCAATTAGAAACGTTCTCTCACATGCACACAGCTATTGAGACTAGTCACTGTATTGAAGACTGAGACCCAATGAGTCTCATGTTTTCTCCTTTGATATTAGTAGGATTAAGAGGGATTGATAGGATTATTAGAGGACAATGATTAGACCACAGTTTGTCTAATTGATAGCTACAGTTCGCCAGGTCAAATTGATAACGTTCAACAATAAAAGT